>NW_004443956.1:23016785-23054891 GCF_000243295.1 Trichechus manatus latirostris | reverse complement strand
ACATACCCACACACATACATATATACATATACACGTATATACACACATGCATACATACACACATATATACATACCCACACACATACATATATACAGATACACGTATACACACACATGCGTACATACACACATATATACATACCCACACACATACATATATACATATACACATACATGCATACACACACATATATACATATACGCATATATACACACATGCATACATATACACACATGCATACACACATATATACACACATGCATACACATACACACATATACACGTATGCATACACATATACACAGATACATGCACATATATACACACATATACATATATACACACATGCATACATACACACATATATACATACCCACATACATACGTTATACATATACACATATATACACACATGCATACATACACAGATATATACACATGCATGCACACATACAAACACATACATGCACATATATACACACATATACACACACATGCATACATACACACACATATATATACACACATATACATATTTTTTATGGCCTCGGAATATTCTACTTTCCAACGTGTGCAAATCTTTCTGCCCCTCTTCACATAGAAAACTAAGCAGGTCTTTTATGTGCACTCTGACAGCCTCAGTAACCGATAAGAAATATTTAAGTTTTGCCATAGGCCTAGATTATCCACCCCCAGACACGTGTGTGTGTGGATGGAATGGGCCAAAGAGAAGAAAGCTCTTAATTAGAGAGGTTTGAGTTGATTGTCTCCGAGTCCACAGGATGCTCATATTTCCTGGAAACCATGTATTCTGTAGATAATGATATAACTGTACGGAAGCGCACCAGACACACTTGGGCCCCTCATGCTCTTTTGAATAAAATCAGGCTCTCCCAGAGTTTCTGTTGTGGTTACTCCACGGGTGGAATCGCTTTGGGCCTCTTGCTGTTGCTCTGTTTTTCTTCTCTGTTGAATTGCTTCTGTTCTACTTGGCAAAATATGGTCTTTTTATTGAGATTACATTGTTAAACTAATTAAGATTTCCCTCTGCCTCAAATTTTAACCAAATCCTGCCCTGTCCTCACCCGCTTCCTAGTAAATAAGGACACGGAAACCATTAACTGAGAACCAAAGAAGATTTTCAGGCATGTTAAATGCCAAGAACTTCATGTCTGATATATGTTCCATGCATCTAATTTTCCTCCCTACTGCCCATTTAAATTCTTTGCATGTTTTAAAATCTTATTTCTTTCTTTGCTGTGTCTCCCTGAATCTTACTCCTGCCTAATTTATAAGAAAAATGTGCTTTGAAATTTTAACTAGGATGTTGGAGAATAAACCACCTTTTCATTCTTGATAAGCTGACATCCTTTTCATGTTCTTTAAACCTTGAATTGCTGGTGTGTGCATGTGTGTGTATGTGTGTTTCTATATATATGTATATTTCTTAAAGAAACAACAAATTATAAGAGAGCTTTCAAATGCATAGTGTAAAAAGCACTGTGGGAGAGGTGAACTAATAATAATAGAAAAGGAAAGGCATTTCTTAATTTATATTGGAATTTGTGATTTTCTGATTTTAGTGAGAATGTGTCAGCGAGTGAGCACTGGCACATCTGTTGGCTGTCTCCTGTGGCCTCTGTGAGTACTTTCAAGAATCGAGAGAAATAAGTTCTAGGTGGTGAGCTCCCCACGCCCTGCCCCACCTGAGACCATCACAGAGATGGATCCTCTGGTGCCTGAGACCTCAGGGGCCGTGAGAGCAAACATGGCGTCAGGGAGTGTGAATCCCGACACCTTTCTGGAAGGGATGCTGCCCGCCTCCGAGCAGCACTGAGAAAATGGTTCCCCTCCCCTTGAATAAGACCTAGACCTGGGTCTAACGGAAGTGGAAGTGGGGTGACAGAGTGCAGTGAGAAGGATGATGTCAAAGCTGTGTATAAAAAAAAGAAATATATATATATATATATAAATATATATATATATCGCTGTTTTGTAACTCTGGTTAAATGATGGGTTCCTGGCTTCTACCATCAAATGCTGGTCATCTGATACGGGTAGGAAGGGCCAGAGAGGAGGGAAAGGGAAGGTGTGTGTATAAGTGTGTGTGTGTGTGTGTGTGTGTGTGTGTGTGTGTGTGCATGCACATGGGCACTCACTTAAGCCTGGACAGTCCTCCCACAGACACAAATGTGTGGATGGAATGGGCCATCCACTGCGTCATCGAGAGCTGTTTGGTGGAAACTTAAGCCACTGACTGGGAACAGCTGAACAGTCCACTAGAGCACAGCTCAATGGGCACAGGGCTTTCATGTGTTTTGTTCAAAGCTGTAGTACCCACCATCTGGAATACTGCCTGGAACATCCGAGAGCTTAATAGAGAGCTGATGGATGAAGACGGGAATGGAAAGAAGGAAGGAAAGAGTGAAGTAAGGCAGGCGGTCCAAGTTAATTTAGAAGAAAAAATTCTCAACCTTATCAAAGTGTTTCCTGAATTAGGAAATTCATCTTCTCTGACGTTTAGAGTTCAGCACCATCCCAGAGCAAGGCATCACCAAGCAGCCTGGCTGGGCACTATGACATGTGCAGGAGCAGCCCTTAACACGGCCAGTGTGCACATGACGAAGAAGCATACATTCGGTGGTAACCAAGGGCTTGTGTCTGTTTCTTAGGGAATCCTAGTCTCCATGATTTCTATATTTCCCATTATAAGATATTTTATTTCTTAGGTCTGTGGGGACCATGGTCTCCGGGAACATCTAGCTCAATTGGCGTAACATAGTTTATAAAGAAAATGTTCTACATTGTACTCTGGTGAGTAGCATCTGGGGTCTTAAAAGCTTGTGAGTAGCCATCTAAGATACTCCACTGGTCCCACCCCGTCTGGAGCAAGGAAGAATGAAGAAAACCAAAGACACAAGGGAAAGATTAGTCCAAAGGACTAATGGACCACAAGTACCACAGCCTCCACCAGAATGAGTCCAGTACATCTAGATGGTGCCCGGCTACCACCACCGACTGCTCTGACAGGGATCACAATAGAGGGTCCCAGACAGAGCTGGAGAAAAATGTAGAACAAAATTCTAACCCACAAAAAAAGACCAGACTTACTGGCCTGAGAGAGATTGGAGAAATATGGCCCACAGACACACTTTTAGCTCAATAATGAAGTCACTCCTGAGATTCTCCCTTCAGCCAAATGCCCATAAAACAGAAGGAGACTAGCGGGGCACACCAGCCCAGGGGCAAGGACTAGAAGGCAGGAGGGGACAGGAAAGCTGGTAATGGGGAACCCAAGTTCGAGAAGGGAGAATGTTGACATGATGTGGGTTTGGTAACCACTGTCACAAGACAATATGTGTACTAACTGTTTAATGAGAAGCTAGTTTGTTTTGTGAAACTTCATCTAAAGTACTATAACAAAAAAAAGATATTTTATTTCTACTTCTAAGTATGTTAAGGATAAATCAATATTACCCACTCTTTCACGTGCTTACACCAAATGGTTTCAGTAGCTTGTCTCAAGGGGCCTTAAGAAAATGTTTATTATTTCACTGCCTAAACAATATGTGACTCAGCAATGAAGAAGTTACACTGAAAGAAAAGTCGACCTGTTTTGCTGTCATGAAAAACCTGTCTACCAGCTCAGAACTCTCCTCAGAAAGCACTGCAAGCTTCCAGTAGGATCGCTGTTATTTCAGAGGGAATGTGCGAAGCCTGGTGTCCAATTCTCCCCATAAGGCTTTTCTTTACCTAAGTCAGCAGCTTCTTTTCTATTCCAGAAAACACTGAATCTCACTTTGCATTGAGGTATCCGACAACCACTTCTCCTGTGAATTTTCCTTAAATATTATTTGCCAATAAATGGTATTACACCATCAAATTTTCCCCTAGAATAAATAATTGTTTATGTACATTTAAAACATTTGCTCTTTCCTTCTTCCAGTATAAAGTTTGTTTCCATTCAGGCTAAAACTATGTGCTTCTTTACCACACGCTATCGCCCACAGACTTCTCAGCCCAGTTGGGCAGAAATGGGGAATTGTCCTCTGTTTCCCTGTGGCATTCGACATTTTTTAAAAATCTCCCCCAGGGGGAACATAACATCTCCCTCAGGTGGATTAATGCAAAACTCTCATGATACCACGTTCTTGCAAACTAAATCACTGTGGTTCTTTCCGGAGATGGAGCAAACAGCATTCAATAAGTGATGACATTTATTCTGGTTCCATCATTGTTGCTCCAAACAGGAGAAGCTGAGAGACTAACCTCTATCAAAGGCCAAGCGGAGTCAATTCTACTCCTTGGTCTTAGTTCACTTTCTGGTTTCAAGTGACTTCTACCTGTATTGCATAATCAAATTAGATGTACAAAATGCATTACAACATCCCACAAACACCTCTGTGAAGAGCAAGCTGTGAATTGAATATTTACATTTTAAAAGTAAAAAAAAACCCAGAAACATAAAACCTTTCCCTCTTAAATAAGGTATTGACTAAATGTTAAATGAACAGGTGCAAGAGGCAAAAACAACAAAGACGATTTGCATAGAGTATCTACATTACAAGGAAGCACTGGTGGCGCAGTGTTTAAGTGCTTGGCTGCTAACCAAAAGGTAGGTAGTTCGAACCCCCAGCCTCTCTGCGGGAGAAAGATGTAGCAGTCTGCTTCCATAAAGATTTACAGCCTTGGAAACCTATGGGGCAGTCCTACTCTGCCCTACAGGGTCACTATGAGTTGGAATTGAATCAGCAGCAACAGGTTTGGTTTTGGGTTATTTACATTACAGCTTCAGCGTGGTCATCTGGAATACATGCAGACACTGATTATTTCATTCAGCAAAGGTTTACTGAGTGGCTCCTACATGCCGGTTACTGTTCTAGGAGCTGGGAGTAGAAAGGGAAACAAAACTGAGAAGGCTATGATGTTATGGAGGCTGCATTCTGATGGGAGACACACGCATACACACACACACACACACACACACACAAAACAGTTGCTGTGTGTTAGAGTAGAACTGTGTTCCATAGGGTTTTCAATGACTGATTTTTTGGAAGTAGATCACCAGTCCTTTCTTCTGAGGTGCCTCTGGGTGAACTTGAACCTCCAACCTTTCAGTTAGCAGCCAAGCTCTTAACTGTTTGCACCACCCAGGTCCCCCTAAAGGAATCTAAGAAATGTACATTTCTGAAGAAGTGAAAACGAATAAAAACCCAGGGTTGATGAAGATGGCAGAGAAGAAAGGGAGGGGCGGCAAGTTTGCTATGTGGTGGCTGACCAAGGTGTTTGAAGATGTGCCTCTAGATGTGGAGTCCCTTCCTTCTAAGTGAGAAGCAGCATCCTCTTCCACAGGCCAGTGAGAGCAGGAGAAGGTGACACATGTTGGATAGCAGAGGGCTGTAACATGGAGAAGTGCGGAGGGTGGTCCCACTGCGGCTCCCAATAGATGTGCGGCTGAATCGAGACATTCCAGGGGGAAAGCCCAGCACAGAGGAACAGCTGGGCACTGGCCAGGGGAGCAATCTTAGATGCAGTAACTACATGGTCTTCTCCTCCTGAAGGTCCCAGGCCTGGTCAGTTAGCCAGCCTAATTCCTTCCTGGAGTGACATTCCAGAAGGGACTGCTGTGCCAGTCGCGGTGCTAATCGACTATCTCAGGTTTAGGGAAGAATGAATGATATGGAAGTGGGGGGATTATCATGTTTTGGGCAAGAAACTGAAGGACTTGAGGACATACGTGGCTTATCACTTCTTTTGACCAAATTTGGAAGTTAGAAAGAGAAAATAGGATATGAGGAATAAGCCCTAGCTATGGAGATGGTATTGAAGACAGCATCTGGGGTTTCTAATCCATGGCCAATTGCCCAGGTGATGGACTTCAGACCAGGACCTGAGTGGTGGGATTAGCTGGCATGATCAAGAGGAGTACTGAACTGTGCATGGAAAGGACGGGGAGATCTCCCCACCCACCTCCAGGCCCGCCCAAATATGTTGATCGGGTTTTAATCTTTTAAAAATGAAATAGAGAAGAATCTGTAATACTTCATAGTCTCAACAGGCAGAAAAGATGTAATTAATAAAATGAACATGAAGTTATAATTATAGGGTGTAAATATTGCTCTCATCAGCATCATTAAGATGAGGGATGGGTTTTGTGATTAAAAGGAGAAGGAAATAACCATTCAAGAGAATGGAAATGAGGCAGAAGTTCTCAAAGAGGAGAAGTGGTGTGTGTGTCAAACACTGATGAAGATTGTGTGGTCAGATGAAAGGAATGGTGGGTTGTGTTCTTGGTGCAGATGATAGGACTGGGGGCAAGGGATAAGATACTTAGTACAGGGGGACAAGGGGCAGAGAAAGGATACTTGAAATTTTCTGAAGGTGAAAAATCATAGCTTTGTCTCAGAGGTAATTTCATATCCCCAAAAACAGAAAAATAATTTTAAAAGCAAGGTAGGGAGACAGACCTCAGGTCAAAGAAAGAGAAGCACAACTCCAAGTTCTCAGGGCTGAAAGCTGAAGTGGTCTGAAAATTTGGGAAGGTCCTGAGGATGTCATTCTGAAAAGGAAACTATGGAAGATACTCCTGAAGGTGAAAAAGAAGTGGGACTCAGAGAAAAAACAGGGGTAAGCAAACTATTTTAAAAACAGGAGTAAATCATCAAACCTGGTCCAGTATAACCCCTTAGTTATGCTCTTAATGATCAGAAAGTTAGGAAGGTACAATTACTGGAAACAGTATCTTCCTATTGGACAATCATGCACATCCAAGAGTCCAGCAACCAGGTACCAAATGACATGCAGTTAACTCCAACTCATAGCAATCCCCGAGTGTCAGAGTAGAACTGTGCTCTATAGGGTTTTCAGTGACTGATATTTTAGAAGTAGATCACCAGGACTTTCTTCTGGGGCACCTCTGTATGCATTCCAGTGGCCAACATTTTGTTTAGCAGCTGAGCACATTAACTGTTTGCACCACCCAGGGATTCCAAGAGTGCAGCAGGGACTACACTACAGCTCTTCTGTTTCCCTATCAAATCACCTAAGAACCCATCCCAAACGGGGTTTGACTCCCTTCCTTTCCCTAGGGTCCTGCTTCTTGTTACTTGATGAATCTGTCTTAGACTGTTAGTCAAACAAGGCCATCTGGTCTTCCCCTCAGTGGAGTAAGAGGGGTGGGGCTAAGGGTAGAAGACAGCCAGAGCTTCAAGTCATATGAAATTAGAAGTTGGGAAGAAGAAAAACAGGCCCTTGGCTGCCTCTTATGAAATAACACCAGGGCATTATGCTGAGAAGTTTTCTTCTCTTTCTCCATCTTACCAGGACTCTCTTCTGTGATTCTAACCGCGTATGGGGTCAGGCTGTGGGAGGAGGTGCTTAGGTGCCCCACTCCTGAAAATGGAGTAGGAGGGTAAGAAAGCCATCCTGTAAAAGTTAAAGCCCAAACTGAGACGAGGCCTGTGGAAAGAGCCAAAATGGATTTATGAGAGCGAGGAGTAGAGACAGGAGATGCTGGCTGCCTGAAGCCATAGACAAAATACATACGTAGAGAAATGATACAATTCAATTTCATTTTTTATCTGGAAGAAATAAGATGAAAGAGGGTAGAACAAACATGGCTAGAGATTATTGAAGCTTGTAACAGATGAAAACACTTTGAGAAAGCTCTGACCTGCTCCTAATGAGCCCAGGCCTCCTGTCCTACATGAAATATTTCTCAAGGTAGTGAGAAAATGTATTGATGAAATATTAGAACTATTCCTGGTGATCTTTTAGAATTGTAGCGAATGGAAGACAGAGGTAACTGTTCAGTTCTCAAAAAGGAGGTGATCATTTGGAAAATTACAACCAGAGACGTTGAGCTAACGGATAAGTCTATAAAATAGGATGTTTTAAGAGAAGCAGGTAAACACTTAGAAAAGAACGAGGTGAGCATAGGAACCAGTGTGGGCTCACTGGGCACAAATCACGTTAGAATAGACTAATTTTCTTTGTTTTCAAGTTATGAGACTATTTCATAGGATATTTGGATGTTCACAAAGCGTTTACAAGATCTTTTATTATATACTTGAGGGGAAAAAAAGCATTGGTGCAATTAAATAGACTTGTAGCTGATTAAATAACTAATGAGTATAGTTAAAGGCGGACTGTCAATATGTGGACTTTTCCATGGACGTGCTGTGGGAGCGTTCCCTGACACTGGCCTGATTAACTCTTTTATCACAAACTGAGGTGAAAATATAGAAAGCCTCCCTAGCCAACACTCCTAAGAAATGAAGCAGGGGTGTGAATATGGATGACAAAATCAGTATCCCAAAGATCTTGAGAGTCAAGGAGGCAAGGAAGGGCCCTCTTCCTGTGCCGTTCCATTTGTTGTTGCCTCCACCCAGTCTCCAGTCGGCCCATCTGACTGTGAACCTTTCTTTCTCTCTGGGCCCTAACCCAAGCTCATCCATCTCTGCCCTATCTGGTCCCTCACGCCTTCTCCAGCTGTTTTCTGCTGCCCCCTCCTGTCGGAACAGGAACTGCCTGGGATGACAGCCCTTGCTTGACCCACACAGGGATCAATCCCACTGCCTCAGCCCCATTAGCAGCATTTTCCAGCCAGCTGATCTAACCAGGCTAGACCAAATACCGGGATAAAATCTTTATTTATCACACACGGTTATCATGCTGTTCCAGAAATAAGGCCAAGAATCCTTCTGCTTAATGAGAAACAGCCTCTGAGTTGACTTATTTGTCTGTAATAAAATATTCTTTGAACCGATTTCATGGTTTTACGTATTTGTCCGTTCGATGTTCCACATTTTAATTGCATACCAAAGGTTTCACCGGCCCTGTGTATTACACAGAAGCCTGAAGATGGGACATTATTTTGCTGTTGTTGTTTGTTTTGTTTTAAAGTTTCAAACCCTCAATGATACAACCACAGACAGCCTTGGAAGTTGGGACTGTGGTGTTATTTAAATCCTGTGCATTCCAGCTCAAACAGTGCCTCTTTGAAACATCCTTCTTACTGTGATATCTCCTAACCATATATATGATCTATATATTTATCTAAACCATTACTTCAGATCACTTTTTACTCTTGGAGATCGTTCAAGTTTAATTGTTTCCTCTCTCCAACCAGATTTTTAAATTCTGAGAGCAAGTTATGTCTTACACGTCTTTGCACCTTCACAGTACCAAGGACAGTACCTTCCCCTGCTAAGCTTTCAGTGAACAATTCCCAGTGGATCCAGAGCTCCCAGTTCATGGCTCCTTACTATTCCCCTTGTAGGGCTAGCAGCACTGTTTATAATTGAGTATAAATATGCCTTGGTCATATTTATTCTACTGGGGGCCAAAAAACACCCCAAAGTGATGTCATCATCCTAGTAAAATACGTGCGCCATTAATGAATAGGAAAATAATTTACTTCCAGCTTACAGCATCAGCAGTTAGGGAAGTTCATTGGGAAAGAAAAAAGCCATAAATCCTTTCATGAATACTTGCAGAAACAAGATAACCTGATGACTGTGGTGTCATCACCTGGGTCTGAGGATTTGCCTTCTCCCTAAGGAGGATATTTATGTAATTTAGATGGAAGATTGATGGAACTTGACAATTCTCTCTCATTTATGTGAAAGCTTTACTTCACCTGCTAGTAATCTATTTATTTATTTGCTCTTTTACTGTGTTGGCCATTTTTCCCAGCCAGGCAAGATGGGAATGTATACAGATGGGGTCTCATCCAAATCAGCTTGTTACACTGACGCGTGCCCCACTCTATCATTGTGGGGAGAGATGTTGCAACAGCCCTTCAGGTTTTCAAGAGGCTTTGCCATCGTTTGTATTTGCTATGCTTCATGAGATCACAGGTGGGGATAGGCTAAGTGACTTGAACAAAGTCATGCGCAGCTAATGCAGAGGCTTTTCTTTGCAAGCCCAGAAGTATGCAGCCCTGGTTCAGTCCAGCCCCATACTATTCCCTCCACATGGCCCTCCAGCATAGCTGGTCCCTGTCCTGCCATGTGTGTGTGCATGTGTGTGTGTGTGCGCGTGTGTGTGTGCATGTGTGCCTGTGTGTGTGTGTGCGTGTGTGCCTGTGTGTGTGTGCCTGTGCGCCTGTGTGTGCGTGCATGTGTGCATGTGTGCCTGTGTGTATGTGTGCATGTGTGTGTGCGTGTGTGCCTGTGTGTGTGCGCGTGCGTGTGTGCCTGTGTGTGTGCATGTGCATGTGTGCCTGTGTGTGTGTGCGTGTGCGTGTGTGTGCATGTGTGCGTGTGTGTGTGCCTGTGTGTGTGTGTGCATGTGTGCCTGTGTGTGTGCATGTGCATGTGTGCATGTGTGTGTGTGCATGTGTGCCTGTGTGTGTGTGCCTGTGTGTGCATGCATGTGTGCATGTGTGCATGTGTGTGTGCATGTGTGTGTGCACGTGTGCCTGTGTGTGTGTGCGCCTGTGTGTGTGCATGTGTGCCTGTGTGTGTGCATGTGTGCCTGTGTGTGTGCATGTGTGCCTGTGTGTCTGTGCCTGTGTGTGTGTGTGTGCATGTGTGCCTGTGTGTGTGCATGTGTGCCTGTGTGTGCCTGTGTGTGCCGTGTGTGTGCATGTGTGCGCCTGTGTGTGTGCATGTGTGTGCATGTGTGTGTGCGTGTGTGCATGTGTGCCTGCGTGTGTGTGCATGTGTGTGTGCCTGTGTGTTTGTGCATGTGTGCGTGTGTGCCTGTGTGTGTGTGCGTGCATGTGTGCCTGTGTGCCTGTGTGTGTGCATGTGTGTGCATGTGTTCCTGTGTGTGTGCATGTGTGCGTGTGTGTGTGCATGTGTGTGCATGTGTTCCTGTGTGTGTGCATGTGTGCGTGTGTGTGTGCATGTGTGTGCATGTGTGTACGTGTGTGTGCATGTGTGCCTGTGTGCGTGTGTTCATGTGTGCCTGTGTGTGTGTGCCTGTGTGTGTGTGCCTGTGTGTGTGTGCATGTGTGCCTGTGTGTGTGCGTGTGTGCGTGTGTGCCTGTGTGTGTGTGCATGTGTGCCTGTGTGCCTGTGTGTGTGCATGTGTGTGCATGTGTTCCTGTGTGTGTGTGCATGTGTGCTTGTGTGTGTGCGTGTGTGTGCATGTGTGTACGTGTGTGTGCATGTGTGCCTGTGTGCGTGTGTGCATGTGTGCCTGTGTGTGCGTGTGTGCCTGTGTGTGTGTGCGTGTGTGCCTGTGTGCGTGTGTATGCATGTGTGCCTGTGTGTGCATGTTTGTGTGCATGTGTGCCTGTGTGCGTGTATGCCTGTGTGTGTGTGCATGTGTGCCTGTGTGCGTGTGCGTGTGTGTGCCTGTGTGTGTGTGCACGTGTGCGTGTGTGTGTGCATGTGTGCCTGTGTGTTTGCGTGCATGTGTGCATGTGTATGTGCGTGTGAGTGTGTGTGTGTGTTGCAGTCTTCTTGGCTTCCCTTGCTACGTGGCTGTGTGTTTTGTGTGGGTTGTGAGCATTAGCAACAGTGCCCCTCGATATTACTGAAAGCCACACTTATCCTTTGCCCTGGGCTGACTGGCGTTATCCCAGGAAGTAATGTGAATGTAAATGTCCCGTTGTTGACTTCCAGGTGCCCTAGAAATCATGCTGCTCCTTAGTGGGAAGTAGCTGCTGGAAAATAGCAGATAGTTCTAGCCCCTGTTCACTATTTGGGGACAGAAATATTTGAGACCAAAGCTCTCCCTGTGTGATCTGCCAGATTCCTGATCTGGGATTCAGCATCAGTTCTTAAGGGTTCAGGTGGTTGCTGAAGTGACAAGTGACTGTAATGCTAGCGTAGGGACAAGTTGATCTGGCTGACCTGTGACACCTGGGGTTGGCAGGGATCTGTGTGTGTCAGGACAGAGAGGTGTGGCAGGTCAGGATTGTGTGCCCCCACCCCCCGGTCTGGGCGGGCACTACGGTAGGAAGCCCTGCATGCAAGCATGGGTCCAGTGAGATATGTGCAGTGAGTGGCTTTTCATCCTCAGGCAAAAAAAAAAAATTCTCAAATTAATTTGTGCCTAGAAAAAAAGATAGTGCTAACCACAAATAATCTAGCGCTGGAAGTGTGGACAGCAGGTATTGTTTATTAGTATTGTTATCATTACCATCATTATTGTTATTATTTTATTGAGTAACTCCAAGGCAAAAACCAGTAGCCATCGAGTCGACTCTGACTCATGGGGACCACATGTGTGTCAGAGTAGAACTGTGCTCCATAGGGTTTCAACGGCTGATATTCCTGAAGTAGATCACCAGGCTTTTCTTCCAAGGTACCTCTGGGTGGACGTGGACCCCCCACCTTTCAGTAAGCAGCCGAGCATGTTAACTGTTTGCACCACCCAGGGACTCTGATTCCCAGGTGGTGATGCTTAATGTTGAGGATGGGGAGTCAGAGACCTCGTGGGGGAACTGACGAAAGCTATGGTCTCTTGTAGGAAAGTGCACAAACACAAAACTCTGCATCCACTTTCAGGGGTTTTATGAATCCCTGAAATCCTTCCAGAGCTCTCCTGGGGGATTCTGTTCTGAAAGGAGAGTCACACCCCCCTTTCTCCAGCGGTTTCTGATAGATGGAGACGCAGAAGACAGCTTCGTGACTAGACTTGTAATGTCTGTGGTCCCTGAGGGCTGGGCACTAATTGGGCCCTGAGTTGCTGCCCTCACGGCACAGTGGCAGCGTGGGGTTCTCTGTGGAATGGCCTAGTTCCTTGGAGATGGGCCTGCACCTCCTGGCCGCCTCAGTGGAAGGACTAAGGTGAAAAGTGAATAAAGATGGAATCAGTGAAAATAAGTGTGATGTCCCGTGGCCTTGGTGTGAGAGCTCGGAGGCCTCCCATTGCTTGCAGATAATGAGACGCCGGAGCTGATGGTGAGGCAGCCTGGACTTACACGGATTGTTTTTAAGGCCTAATAACAGTATCAAGTCCTTGAGATACAAATCGGGAATTGTTTTCAAAAGGAACCTTTAATCTTAGATTGTAGACATGCTTCTTTTTCCCTTTCCTTCTTTTTTTATAACCTATAGTGTCCATAATGTACTCATTTTTGCCCTGCAAAATCCTCTTCTGACTGCTTCCAGACACCCTGAATCTCCCTGTGTGCATGTCAGGCATCACTGGGGATTCGTACGTGTTCTTTGCAAGTCCGGCTTAGGTCACAGGTCTGCCTGAGTGTCGTCTGTCTTGGAAGATTAGAAATGCCTAAAGGACAGGCTGAGGCCCGTCTGCTTCTGTGTCCCCTGCACCCACCGGAAGGGGCTGAGCCTGTGCAAATGGCTCTTCACCTGGAAGGTGCTGGGAGAGACGTGGCAGCAAGCACGATGCGGGACTCCCCAGTAATGAGACAGGCTGGTTAGCAGTCCACCACAGTGGCAGCCAGGTGAGCATTGCCTTCCTCCAGGTAGCCCTGGGGAGGCCAGGCACTTCTCCCACCAGGCCCCTCCTCACACTGGTTTAGGACCCCTTAGGAATTGCCAGAAGCGCTTTCTTTTGAAGATCCTCTAGGCTGGCAATTGTCAAACTTTAAAGGTGGAATCCCTCCCTCCACGTCCTCTTCTGATTCCAACTTGAATTTCTGGCAGTTCCCTGTCCATGTGCTGTTGCAAACATTTTAAAATTATCTTCAGCAGAATTTTATTTTCATGGGATATTAATGATATTGTTCGATAATTTCTGGATTCTGTTAGATCATCTTTCTTTAGAATGGACAGGAATATGGATCTCTTCTAGTTGATTGCCCTGGTAACTGTCTTCCAAATTCCTTGGCACAGACGAGTGAGCACTTCCAGCACAGTTATCTGTTTGTTGAAACATCTCAGTTGATATTCTGGCAATTCCTGGAACCTTGTTTTTTGCCAATGCCTTCAGTGTAGCTTGGATTTCTTTCTTCAGTGCCCTTGGTTCTTGATCATATGTTACTTCCTCAAATGACTCAACGTGGACCAATTCTTTTTGGTACAGTAACTCTGTGTATTCCTTCCATCATCTTTTGATGCTTCCTGCGTCGTTCAATTTTTTGCCCGTAGAATCCTTTAGTATTGCAACTCGAGGCTTGAATTTTTTCTTCAGTTCTTTCAGCTTGAGAAATGCAGAGTGTGTTCTTCCTTTTTGGTTTTCTAACTCTAGGTCTTTGCACATTTCATTATAATACTTTACTTTGTCTTCCCAATCTCTGAGGATTGGAAGAAAACTCATTAACAACCTTCAATATGCAGATGACACATGCTTGCTTGCTGCAAGTGAAGAAGACTTGAAGCACTTACTGATGAAGTTGAAGGACTACAGCCTTCAGTATGGATTATACCTCAACATAAAGAAAACAAAAATCCTCACTAGTGGACCAATAAGCAATATCATGATAAACGGAGAAAAGATTGAAGTTATCAAGGATTTCATTTTATTTGGGTCCACAATCAACACCCATGGAAGCAACAGTCAAAAAATCAAACAATATATTGCATTGGGCAAATCTGCTGTAAAAGATCTCTTTAAAGTATTAAAAAGCAAGGTTGTCACCTTGAGGACTAAAGTGCACCTGGCCCGAGCCATGGTGTTTTCAATCACCGCATATTCATGTGAAAACCAGACATTGAATAAGGAAGACTGAAGAAGAATTGATGCATTTGAATTATGGTGTTGGTGAAGCATATTGAATATACCATGGACTGACAGAAGAGCGAACAAATCAACAAATTGGAAGAAATACAACCAGAATGCTCCTTAGAAACAAGGATGGCGAGACTTCTCTTACGTACTTTGGACATGCTATCAGGAGGGATCAATCCCTGGAGAAGGACATCATGCTTGGTAAAGTAGAGGGTCAGTGAAAAAGAGGAAGACCCTCAACGAGATGGTCTGACACAGTGGCTGCAGCAATGGGCTGAAGCATAGCAACGAATGTGAGGATGGTGCAGGAGTGGGCAGTGTTTGTTACGTTGTGCACAGGGTTGCTGGGTCAGAACCGACTGGACGACGCTTAACAACTTTGTTGTTATTAATTCCTCCAAAATAATTTCTAGCAAAGTTTTCTGAATAAATGTGAGATCCACCTCAGTAATACTAGTTTTGGTGAAATTTAAAGCGTGCCTATGAAGGGATAAGAATATGGCTCATGGAGGAATTCTGAATGCCCTTCTAAATATACACTGGGTAATGATAGTATTGTTGAAATAAGTTAAGAGTGGTGGTTCTCAGCCTTGGCTGCTGGTTAGCATCCCCTGTTGTTGTTGTTAGTTGATGCTGAGTGGGCTCCAACTCATGGTGACCCCGTGTAAACAGAAGGAACGTTGCCCGGTCCTGCATCTTCGGGGTTGTTGGGGTACTCGAGTCCGTTGTTGTAGCCATCATGTATATTTTAAGAGCCTTCCAACCTACAGGGCTCATCTTCCAATACTGTATCAGATAATATTTGTTGTGATCCATGGGGTTTTCATTGGCTGATTTTTAGAAATAGATCACCAGGTCTTTCTTCCTAGTCTTTCTTAGTTTGGAAGCTCCACTGAAAACTGTCCAACATGGGTGAACCTGCTGGTGTTGGAAATACCAGTGGTATAGCTCATAGCATCACAGCAACAGGCAAGCCACCACGTAGGACAAACGGGCAGAGAGGTTGGTGGTAGTATTCCCTAAACCTAAAACCAAACCCATTGCTGTCAAGTCGTTGCAGACTCACAGCGACCCTACAGGACAGAGTAGAACTGCCTCATATGGTTTCTGAGGCTGAAATTTTTATGAAAGCAGACTGCCACAGTTTTTTCCCATGGAGTGGCTGGTAGGTTTGAACCGCCAACCTTTCGGTTAGCAGCCGAGCACTTAACAACTGTGCCACCAGGGATCCTTGATATTGACTCAGGAAGTTTAAAAAATAAAAAAACAAAGACAATACTTGAGCCCACCTCTGAGGGTTTAGCTGGTCGGCGGTGGGGCGCGGCTTGGCATTGCTGCAGCTCCAGGTTGAGTGGGATAGGCGGCCAGGGGTTGACACCCAAGGAGACGCCTCTGGAGGGAACAGCTCTGCAGACGGAGGCGTAAGTTCTAGTCATGGTGTTCTAGAGAAAGTCTCATTATTTTATCGTCACATTTCAGGTTCATGCTGGAAATGCGCGGGGCTTCTTTCATGAGGAAATCCTTTATGTGAAGACAATGGTAATGTGCTTTAGCATGACAATGAGCAGGGGCAGACATTAAGTATTTTGTGATTTGGATTTTGCTTGCAAAATTTCAAAGAGGTTTCAGCTTGAAAAGGTTACGGGAAAGAACGGTAGCCTAATATTCTGCTGGCGGGATGGTCCTATAACCCACGACAAACTTCCTTTATTTTCAGACTCAGTGTTTTCAGGCTCCAAGAGCTGCTTTGCAGTAAATAACATGGTGAAAAATATAAAATGCATAAAGAGCCATTTTTTTTCCTTTTATGGTTTTATTGTGTGTTCCTATAAGCAATGAAGAAAGGAAATCCCCACGTATAAACAAAGCCGAGAGAAATAGCTGGAGTAATAGCCCTGTTGTACGATTGCCCACCTTTCGCTCACAGAGGGAGAGAGGGAGGTCCTGTTTCCATACTTATCCAAAAGCAGCGAGGCTTCCAATAATAGGCCATGATACAAAGGGCTCTGCTGGAGGAGAAACCTCACTGCCATCCTTTACTGTGTAATTTGTCACCTCAGTGCCTGAGCTCCCGGAGGCCTCTGGAACAGCGGAATACTTGAGAGAGCTGGGCTTGGGGCTGGGCATCCAGGCTGCTTGTGGAAATGGGCCCTGTGTGGTGTGGGGAGGAAGGGTAGGGGTTCCTTGGGCAAGGGCTGGTGAGCTCATTGGTTAGCCCAGGTAACAACGGGCCAAGAAACATGGTGTGTTCCCCATTACACTGGCCCAGACGTACAACTGCCCTGGCCAGCTGTGCCTCAAACCTCTGTCCTGAGCCCCAGATCTGGGTGAGATGGTGCGCCGATTGCAGCCAAAGTTCCTGGTCACAAAGCTGTTCACATACTGTGACCCTTTGTTACTTGGCTTTCTCCCCAGTGGAGGCTGAGCCCCTTGAGGGCACGGACCATGCTTGGCACAAAGGAGAAGCCTGTGACAAGCCAGCTGTGGGAGCCCTTTCCTGCCCGCAAGAACCGCCCAGCAAGTGCTAAGTGGACCCAAAGCTAGGAGACTGTCTGGGCACCCAGAGGGTTTCAGAAACACAAAGACCCCCACCACCACCACCACCGGGGCAGGGAAAGCATGGTCAAGGAGCCAAAGGAGACATGTCAGCATCCATATTGCTATGTATAGGTGGAGGAGGGGAATTGTGTGTTCTGCCTCCAGGCAGACACGTTGTTGTTGGTTGCCGTGCAGTAAGCTCCGACTCATGGAGACCCCGTGCACAACAGAACAAAACACAACCCGGGCTTGTACCATCTTTAGGATGATTGGTATGCGCCAGTCCATTGCTGTGGCCACTGTGTATTTTGAGTGCCTTCCATCCTAGAGGGCTCATCTTCCAGCACCATATAGGGCAATATTGCCAGGCCTTTATTTCTAGTCTGTCTTAGTATGGAAGCTCTGCTGAACCTGTCTACCGTGATTGACCCTGGTGGTATTTGAAATACAGATGACATACATCCCAGCTGAGTAGCAACACATCAGCCACCAGAGTATGACAAACTGACAAAAGGGTGGTGGAGGCAGAAAATACACGACTAAATCTTGGGAGAAAGAGATAGAACAAGAGAGAACGCAACATTTCCATGTGCCAGGGCCTTCACAAACCACGTCACTTAATACTCCAAGAAATTCTATTAAATAAGTGTTGTTAACTCCAATTTACAGACAAGGAAACCAAGGCCCAGAGACATAAAGTAAATTGCAAAATGTTGAACAGCTAAGAAGTGATGAAACTTTACCTGGAACCAATGTCTGTCCATTTCCAAAACATGACCTGTCCCCTCCACCACTCTGCCCCTGGTTTTCTAGAGGGGGTCAAACATGAAGGTTCAGGGCGTACACTCTTAACGCCATGCCTTGTTCACCTTTCTGCTCCCTAGTGTGGTGCTCCTGGAGCATAGTAAGGGCTCATAAAAGTTGTAGGCTGGATACCAGATAAATTCAGAAAGAGCAAGATAAAGAACGCTCCCCCCAAAAAAGTGATCCACGTAGGTGGAAGGTGAGCTGTGCTGCCATGGAGTGAGTGGGTGACAGCAGGCCTCCATTTTGAAGTGTTTTAATCTGAAGCAGGACCTCCTTGGGGAGTCAGACTCAATTTCCTGCACGTTTGTTACATTTATAAGGAGAAACGGATGCTAATTCCTCCATGCTGGCCGTGACCAGTTGCTGTTGAGTTGATTCTGACTCATGGCGACCCCATGAGTGTCAGACTAGAACGGTGCTCCATAGGATTTTCAATGGTTGGTTTTTCAGAAGTAGGTCATAGGCCTTTCTTCAAGGTGCCTCTGGTGGACTCGAAGTGCCAAGCTTCCATTTAGCAGGTGAGCACTTAACCATTTGCACCACCCAGGAACTCCTTCCTCCATGCTAGAAGGGGGAATAACATTGGCAAATTAGGTCAAATAGGGCCATAGGGCCCACGCTTTGTAAGGGCTCCCACTCAGCGCCTTGTCGGAGGTCCTGCTCAGCAGCCCTCAGGCTGGGCTCAGGCCTCTTGGTAACAAAACTCCGAAAGACTCAGGGCTGTTTATAGGATGCCTGAAGGCTTTAAAGTAGCCCTTGTTTGTTTTCTAAGCACGACAGAACCCAACGTGCTCATCCCAGAAATGGAGCACATGACTCACATGTGGAATGTGGGGTTGTTTTCAAACTCTGTGCACCCACACCATTCCCACCTTCTCCCAGCCCGCTGCCATAAGATGGAAACATTGGACTAGGCCACCCCTCAGATCTCTTCCAGCCCAGTTTTCTGTGATTCTATGATTACTTAGGTTTGAACAACTGAAGAATCAAATTACACCTCTAGAAATGTTAGAATCTGCAATGGTGGTGCCAAAAGGTGAGGCATTGGTGGTTCAGTGATAGAATTCTCACCTTCCATGCAGGAGTCCCAGGTTCAATTCCTGGCCATGCACAGCATGAGCAGCCACCAGCTGTCTGTCAGTGGAGGCGTGCATGTTGCTATGATGCTGAATATGAGGTTTCAGCAGAGCTTCCAGACTAAGATGGACTAGGAAGAAAGGCCTGGCCGATCTACTTCTGAAAATCAGCAAGTAAAAACCCTATGGATCACAATAGTTCAATCCACAACTGATCATGAGGATAGTCTAGGACCAGACAGCATTTTGCTCCATGTGTGTGGGGTCGCCATGAGTTGGAACTGACTCAATGGCAGCTAACAAGTGTTATCATCACCATCATCATCTTTAATATGGAAACTGATGCCTGCCATCTCATGTAATGTATTAATGAAAACCTCTTTAGAGGACTTTACTATTTTTATTAATCTATAACATTCATTTTTAAGCAAAATCAGTGTGTTTGCTGTGCAAAAAAAAAAGTAACTCCAAAGACTTTCAACTGAGTGGCATCCCTCAGCTTGTCCTCTGCAGCAATTCTGAAGCCTTCACCATTTGTACAATAGTCGCTGTTATAGATACTGCTCCACACCACCCCAGCACCAGCATGTTACAAAGGGGCTGCATTTATTTGGGGGGAAAGAACCCTAAAAGATATGTGGAAATTTTATCTCATATATTTAAGCTCATCACTGTTGATTAATCCCAAACAGAAGTCCCTAGCCTCTGATTTCAAAAGAAGATGGGTTTTAAAACTTTGCATCAGTGGTCATGTGAGCATGACAGAGAAATTGATCCACACCAGTCATGCTTTGAAGTTAAAATGGGATGTTCATTGATTTCTCATATTAAATTGCCAGCTATGCTTTAAAATGTAAAACTCTAAGAACCTGTAGTCACTGAAAAGTGCAGAGGTTGTCTTATCAAGGAAACCAGGCTGGGACGGAGAGAATTCCCTCAGAGGCCTGTCAGGAGAGGCTGCACTCCTGGAGGCTGGCAGTCTCGTCCTCTAACAGTGCCCTGACCATCTGCTCCTGTGTGAAGTGACCCCTGCTACAAAGGCCCCCACATTCTGTGAATACAGGAGCAGAAATCCCACAAGCAGAGGGCCCACAACTTACTTCCAAGAAAAGCGTTTTTTATTCATTCACTTAAAACTATTTAATGAGCATCTGCGATTCCCAAGGAGGGCACTGGCTGTTCAGGGGTAGAATTCTCACCTTCCATGCGGGAGACTCAGGTTCAGTTCCAGCCAATGCACCTCAAACACAGCCACCACCAGTCTGTCAGTGGAGGCTTGCATGTTCCTATGATGCTGAAACATGTTTCAGCAACCTTCCAGACTAAGGTGGACTAGGAAGAAAGGCCTGGCAATCTACTTCTGAAAATCAGCCAATGAAAACCCTATGGATCACAACTGTCCCATTGTGCTTAGGGTCATTATGAGTTGAGGGCCGACTCCACAGCAGCTAACAACAAGAATTCCAAACATTATGCAGGCCGGTTGGGAGGGTGAAAGAGGAGTATAGGGAAGAATCACAAAGTGCCCGGTGTGTGAACTGGGAGAGATGCAGTAGCCAGGTCCTCCTGCTCCAACCCCTGCCACCTTCCTTCCCTGAAAACGTGCCACCCATGCTGAAGGGCAGCTGGCACTTGGTAGTGTAGCCCTAGGTTGGGCACCCTGGAGCAGATGATCTGTTCCTGCCTTTGCTCTACTCCAAATGTAGCTAGCTTATTTAACCTCTCCCTCCTTCACACTGTCCCACCACAAACAGCAGCAGCACAGCCACGGGAACCCAGAGGAAAGGTGATGCTTTTGTGCATCCTATTAGGTGAAGGTCAGGAAGATGGCTGAGAACTGAGCTGGCCTGAGTATAGCAAGGACCTTTACACGTTAGGCTTAAATATCATCCTATCAGGACTTTTTCAGCCTCTTCCACCAGCTTGTTGGCTCAGCACCTCCTGTGAGCCTTGGAGAAGGTAGAGTCTGTCCATGATATGTTCCAGGTCTTTCATAAGTCAAGCTGGGGAAGCAAGACCACAAATGTAAAGCACCACAGGACATACTGTCAGGGGTCACTGAACGGTGTGGTGTGAACAAAGAAGGAAGGCTCAAGAAGGCCAGAGGTTTCCTGCCCGGGTGCTATTCTGCTGGGCTTTGAAGGGTCGGTACAGTTTGGTAGAAGAAGGGGTGAGAGGAACCTCATAAATGAAAGACCTATTTTAAATGAGCAATGGTATTTTAATCAGGTTCCTGTGAAGATAACCAATCAATAGAAAATTCTTACAGTAATAATTTGTATTTTCAGCATGGGCAGAAGTAAGAATTGTTGATGTTCTGAACAAGGTTATGTTTAAAACTTTTTGTTTGTTTCCAAATTAACATAAAAAAATCAAGAAGGAGCTCTTGGTTAAAGTGCTGATTATAAGAAAAATAAATACAGCCCAAGGAGTCGCCTTAGTTTTTCTTGTCCTCCTTAGCTGGGGTCAGTGGTAGAGACACGGGGTGTGCAATGGGAGGAGAGAGCCAGCCCTCCGTGCATCCTGGTTAAACTCAGTGTGCCAGCCCTGGCAGGTGGATACCTGGGTCCCTGCAGGAACGCTAAGCAGCAAGGCTGTGTGTCACCCTTACTTCTGCAGGCAGTGGCGGCACTTCACGTGTCTGATCATGTGTGCCTCTCAGGCCAGGTCAGCATCTGGAGCTCACCTCTGTTAAGTGCTGAGCTCAATGCCAAGTTCAGCGGTCTCCTGCCTCTTCTAGGAAGACTTTCCACATCTCCTCAACACACACTCATATCCTCTCTCAGGACTCAACATCTCACAATCATTTGTCATTAATCTCTTGCTGCTAACCTAAAGCTTGGCAGTTCAAGTCCACCCAGAGATGCCTCAGAAGAAAGGTCCTGGTGATCTGCTTCTGAAAAATCAGCCACTGAAACTGACCTGACACACATGGGGCCACCATGAGTCAGGGTCCACTTCACAGCAACTGGTTTGGTTTTGGTTTGTCATTTTTTAAGCCTTTCCTTAACTTAAAAATAGTATGGAAAAGCACAAACAAAAAAAGAAAATTAAAATAACTCTTAACCCCTCTCCTCACAGTCACACTCTTTGAAACATCAGTGAAGTGGGGAGAGTCTCACACAACTTAACTGGCCCCAGCCCCACCCCAGCCCCAGCAGTAAACACTGTCAAGGGTTTGTGAGTCTCTCCACACCGATTCTCAGCTTACAGAGCACGCACACACACGTGAGCCCACATGCATATATGGGTTTGAGTCATTATTTCTTGTTGGATTTTGTTTTGTTTTCAAAAATGAAATCAGGTGTTGGATATTGTTCTATGATTTGCTTTTTCACTTAACAATAAATAATAGAAGATGACTATCTTTCCAGATCAAAGATGGTAGACATATCTCATTTTTTAATAACATAAAATATTTAAGTAACCTCAGTGAGTTTGTTTTCTAATTTTTTACTTACTTTTGTACATAATGCTTGACTTATTATTCTTGTACAAATATATGCATTTAAGTTATAATTTTTGAAAGTCAGATTGCAAGAAACAGTTTTTTTTTTTTGCTCAAGGAGTATGTGCATTTTTATTGCCAAATCACCCTCCAAAAGGGCTTTACCAATGTATACATATAACCATAGTATATGAAAAAACAGATGTTATCAAACTTTTTAATTAACTTTTGCCAACGGTTGAGCAAAAAATTGGTTTAATTTTTTTGTGTTTTAGTTATTGCAGAGTTGAATATCTTTTCATATACTTACTTCGATTTGCATTACTTCATCTATGACTTACCTAATCATAGTCTATGCTCATTTTTTTCCTTATTCATTTGCAAGAGCTATTTATATATTGCAAATATTAACCTTTTAAGACTCCTGGATTTTTAAAAATAGCTTAGGCTTTGTGACATTAGCCCATCAATAAAAACAAGTATTTTATATTTTTTTCTGATAATTTTTTAGTTGTTTTTTTACATTTATATTTTGATCCATCTGGATTTTTTTTATATGGCGTGTGGTAGAAATCTCACATTTTCTCACAAACGGATATCTCATTGTTCCAACTGTACTTATGAATAATTCATTCTTTACCCATTGGTTTAAAATGCAACTTTTATCACATATTATATTTCCATATAGAACTGGATCTTTTTCTGGAGAATCTATTTTATTCCAGTGATCTAAATGCTAACTCTTATGCCAGTATGATACTATCTTAATACTTCATAAAACCAGTTGCCATCAAGTCAATTCCAACTAATGGCATGTGTGTCAGAATAGAACTATGCTCCATAGGATGTTCAATGGCTGTGATCTTTTGGAAGTAGATTTCCAAGTCTTTCTTTCGCGATGTCTCTGGATGGATTCAAACCACTGACCTTTCAGCACTTAACCTACACAGGGACACCATTAATACTTCATAGTATAGTTTTAATACATGCAGAAAAAGTTGTCCTCATTCTTCTTCATTCCCCAAAATTCCTTGGCTGTTCCTGAGCATTTATTCTTCCAGGGCCTGAATCCAAATAATCAATAGAACCAACTTAACAACATACACACACACACACATGCACATTTCACCTTATTAGGATTTCATAAGCAATGTATTACAATGATATGCTACTTTATAATAGACTAACCTTTTACAATTGAAAGTTTTTCATATAAGAAGTATAATTAGTTGCTCTAATTATTAAAGACTTGTTATGTCTTTCAGTAAAGTTTTATAATTTTCTTCATATACATCTCACATATTTCTAGTTAAATATATTCCTAGGTATTTTATAGTTGTTAACATTGTGAAACTAACAAAAACTATTGACTTTTGA
Source organism: Trichechus manatus latirostris (assembly GCF_000243295.1). Classification (NCBI taxonomy): domain Eukaryota; kingdom Metazoa; phylum Chordata; class Mammalia; order Sirenia; family Trichechidae; genus Trichechus; species Trichechus manatus. The sequence goes on along the minus strand of NW_004443956.1, from coordinate 23,031,049 downwards.
AAATTATCCCCTTTCCAACCATCTTGCTGAATTCTTAGTAGCACTATAATTTTTCGTTGAGTCTTTTGGGTTTCCTGGATACATAATCATGTCATCTACAAATGATAATTTTGTCAATTATCAACCTTCGTATAAATAAGTTTTCTTATCATATTGTAGTGGCATAAATCTTTACGACAAGTAACAGATGACAGTAGGCATCCCTGTCTTTTTCCTGACCCTAGTAGTCACATGTACTTGGTTTATCCTCCCTGTTAGATTGTAAATTGCTGAAGGGGGGAATTATAGCTTCCTCCCCTTTTCACTCCCAGCACTCTGTTGTGCCTTCCCACTCTAAGCACTTGATTGGGGTGATAATAACATCTCTTAAGATTATTCATCAGATTATTTCTTGCCAGAAATAACTGGAAACTGCATTAACCAGTCAGTCTACAAAGCTGCCATCCTTTGAGCACTTTAGTTTATATTTTATTGAGTTTTGACTAATCTCTAATCTTATGTCCATTTATGTCATGAGCTCACAGCCTGTTAAAATCTTGGCCTTTAAGGAGACAGTGATTCTGGAAGGATGTCAGATATATGCCCATGAAAACACTGGAGTGGAAACCAGACAAGACAGGTGTAATGTCTAAAGTGAGGGCACCTACTGCCAATGCTGTTGTTTGCTAATCCTCATCACTGAAGTCTGCAGAAGCCCTACATTCACCTGTGGCCTCGTCCTAGGGGGCTTGGATTTCTAGTTTTCTTTTCCTGTACATCAATAGAACCACAGCATCCCAGGCACTAGTCAAGATTTTTGTCAAACATATCCAACATGGTATATTTATTGAGTGTATCTAAATTGCTTTAAATCCACCTCACCTCAGCACTGTTGTTATCGTTAGTTGCTGTTGAGTTGATTCTAACTTACGGAGATCCCATGTACAGCATTACAAAATACTGCCCGGTCCTACACCGTCTTCATTGTTGATACGCCTGAGTTCATTGTCGTGGCCTCTGTGTATTCTGAGTATCTTCCAACATAAGGGCTCATCTTCCAGCACTCTATTGACAATGTTCCATTGTGATCCATAGGGTTTTCACTGGCTAATTTTCAGAAGTAGATTGCTAGGCTGTTCTGCCTCATCTGTCTTAGTCTGGAAGCTCCACTAAAACCTGTCCACCATGGGTGACCCTGCTGGTATTTGAAATACTGGTGGCATAGCTTCCAGCATCACAGCAACACACAAGCCACCGCAGTAGGACAGACTGACAGAAGGGTGGTAACACTCAGCACTAGCTCTCAGCAAATTAGGAATCAGGTGGAGTTCTTCTCTGAGCTTTGGCCTGTACTTCCTGTGCCATCTCTCCCTCTGTGAAACCTCCTCCCACCTTCACATTCCCAAAACCTTCCTCATCCTCGGAAAGAAACTAATAAGTCTTCTCACCCTACTATGACTTTTTGCCAGCACAATTAACTATCCTGGGGAAACTGGACTCTTTAGCATTCGCCCACTTTCCTCATTGAGGGAACTAAAAGACTGTTGCTCATTTAAAGTTTTTCGGCATCAGTGAGCACATGGGCACAAGGTCAGACTCAGGTGGATTTACCTGTTGACCCGAAATCATTCCACGTAGGTGCCCACCTCCATGGCCTACAGGCCCTAAAATGGGCCCCAAGAGCTTAATTAAAAAATAAAAATAAAAATAAGTAGCCTCTACCTACTCCTCCAGCCCAGAGCGCTCTTCTTTTCCCCTCCTGCAAGAGTGCAGCATCTCTCCACGGCTCACTGTCACCCTGTTTTTCATTTAAATCACATACAAATGAAGAGCCAGGCTTAAGGTGGATTGATTAAGAGATAGACTGATAGCTGTTGCTAATTACTAAAACAAGGGATTAAACAACACATGCATCTAATTTCAGCATTTATGTGGATCAAAGCACTAATGCCTTGGGGTACTATGAGAAAGGACTGAAAGAAAATAATTTCAGAGATACTTTCTAGTACTTTTACTTGACAGACTTCCTCTTAAGGACAGAAACTTGTGAGCACACACTATGGCGAACCCAAGGTTCAGCATTTGTTAAAGACCCAGGAAAATTTTGATTTTCTCCAGTTATTCCACAGCATCCCTATCTACTGGTGAATGACAGAGCTGGCCGGGCTTGGAAATTCTGTTCATGTCCAGAGCTTGAACTTCCAATGTTGTGAGTTCTGAATGCACAAGTATGAGTAAAACATGGTCCCTGTCCTCACGTAGCTCATGGTCCAGTGGAGGAGAATGAAAGCAAATGGATGACTGGAATACAGGAGAGTGAATGAGTACGGCCTACACAGCCCGGGACGAAAAGTGAGGGACGCTCTTTGAAGGAGGTAGTGCCTGAGCTGACTTTCGAGGGACGAGAACATATCGACAAAGGGAGAGACAGCATGAGGAACTGCATGGAGGCAAGTGAGAGCATTTTTCATATTCAGGGAATTTCAGTTAGGTCATTATAGCTGCAGATGGAGTAGAAGGAGAAGTGAGAGATAAGACAGAAGGGCAGGGTCCTGATCCCAAAGGGCTATTTGTGTCCTGCAAAGAAATTTGGACTTTTTGCAGAAGGTCCTGGAAGCCCATTATAAGGTTTTAGGTAGAAGTAATATGAGCAGATGTGTGTTTCAGAATGATCCTCTGGCAGTATGGGGCAGAGAGGGGGTGGGTGGCAGAATGTAAGACGGCAGTAGGATATTGTGGCAGTCATCTGGGGTAGAGAGTTAGGACCCAAACAAAAACAGTGGTGATAGAAATAGAAAGGAGAGGCCAGACTTGAGGGGTTTGCAAGAGCTGACATCAACAGGACTTAGTGACAGATGGGATGTTGGGATTGAAGAAGAAGGAAGGACCAAGGAGGACCCTAAGGGTTGACGTGGAATGGGATGGATGGAAGGCTCAACACAGGCGGGGAGCAGGTTGGCAGGAAGGGACTAGTAGAGATGATGAGCTAACTTTCGAATCCTGCAGATAGATTAGAAGTCCTCTCCAGTCGGTTGTTCGCAGCTGGGGTAAGAGAGTGAGCTGCTCCGGAGAGATCTGTATTTGAAGGTCTTCAGCAGGCGGTAGTTGAAACCATGGAGGGACTGAGACCACCCACCCAGGGGGGTGGTGCAGATTAATAGAAGAAGGCCAGTGATGGAACCTGGGAAACTTGACATCTCAAAGAGGTGGGAAGGAACGAGAGAGAGAGAAATGAACTTTACAGAAATAGGTGGAAAAGCCAGATCAAACACTATAAGAAAATGAAGCAAGTGAAGGGATGCATTCGAGGTGAGAGGTCAAGAAAGAGCCTAGGCAGGAAAGGCAGGACAGAGCAGCCTCTGAAATGGGGATGAGAAGCAAGACGTGAGAACATGCCGTGAAATCACACAATGTCCTGATTGCACCTTCAGCTCTCAAATCACTCTCAAGCTGATCTGTCTCTAGTTGTTGTGTGAAAAGAGCCTGTTCTCCACACATATAAGAAACAGTAGATTAAAGAATGTAATGAGAGTGCACACTCTACAGCTAGCAGAGAGATGAAATCCTAATTAAGAGAAAAGAAGGAAACTAACATTTACTGAGTTCCTGCCATTCGCCGAGTACCGAGCTGGGCACTATTACGTATTTGAAATAAGTGATGGAAACCTACTCTTCAGACAAATATCAGAAGATGAAACAAAGGGAAATACTGATAAAAGTTTATAGAAACAAAAAAAGACCACCTTGTGTGTGATTTCCAGGCTCTTCACTGAAAGTGTCTCAATATGTTAATGTCCTTCGTTAAAAGGTGAATCCTGAAACCGGGCAGTATTCCATTTGAGGACCCGGCTGATACAGAATATGGTGCAGCCCTTCTCTTCCTTAGTCAAGACAGGAAAGCGCCCGTATTAATGCTGCCAGGATCTCATCACTATTTTGATAGTCACTTCACACTATTTAGCTTGCAGTCAATTAAACCTTGTCAGATTCCACAGAGCCCTGGTGGTGCAGTGGTTAAAGCACTCGGCTGCTAACCTAAAGATCAGCAGTTTGAACCCATCAACTACTCTGTGGGAGAAAGATGTAGAAGTCTGCTTCCATAAAGATTTACAGCCTTGGAAACCCTATGGGGCAGTTCTACTCTTCCTATATGGTTGCTATGAGTCAGAATCAACTCGATGACAATGGGTTTTTTTTAACAGGTATCCTTAAGCTAGGAGTCCCTGTGTGGTGCAAAAGGTTAACACACTCAGCTGCTAATGGAAAGATTGGTGGTTCATGTCCACCCAGAGGCACCTGGGAAGAAAGGCCTGGCAATCTACTTCTGAAAAATCGGCCATTGAAAACCCTATGGAGCACAGCTCTGCTCTGACACACATGGGATCGCCATAAGTCTGAGTCAACTCAAGGGCTACTGGTGAATCCTTAAGCCACATCCCCATCAATCAATACTTGTGCAATTGATTTGTTTGATCCATGGTCCTGAACTTAACTTATTCCTTTTAATTTTTACATTTCTAGTTTCAATCTATTATTCCATATATTTTGCATCCTTATTTCTGCCATCCAATTAACTATCCAGAGGGCAGAAAGGGACCTAAAATTTGAATAGTACTTAGTCCAGTCTTCTTGTGCCACAACGAGGTAATGGTCACCCACAGTCACAGGGTAACAAATGGCACAGCCAGGAATATAACCCCTATTTTGTTATCCTCTCATCTTTGTGTCATTTGCAAACCTGGTGAGCACTCTTCCGTCTGCTTTGTGAGCTGAGCTGAATACGACCATGCATGGAGTCCAGCGGCACATGGGATAGCTCCTCAGAACAACTTTGAACACCTATGGAATTGCTCCATGTCACTGAGTACCTGTTCACATGTGTTTTTCTTGTCTCACTGCCTTTTTATGATCCTCTTGAAAATAGGAATTATATTTTGTATATTCTTCCATTTTCCATTAACTTGCCTGCTGAGTATAACTACTATATATATTTTTATTGACTTAGTCTCATTCTCTCTGACCAGTAAATCAGTTGCTGTCAAGAAAATTCCTACTCAATTCCTACTCAGCAGACCTTTCTTCTGAGGCACCTCCGGGTAGACTCAAACCTCCAGCCTTTCGTTTAGCAGCTGAGCATGTTAACCATTTGCACCACTCACGGACTCCAAACATGGGTGAGCTCTTCATCATAACCACCTGTCCCTCCGCTTCCTGAGCTCTTGGGCTTGGCTGAGCCTGGGAGCGAGCTGTCTCCACTGCCATCTAACAACTCCCTTTAGAGGGCTGTGACTGTGCTGGAGCTCCCATCCTCTTTCTGACCAAAGCTAAGGAGAGGCCTGAAACTGTTCCTATAACAGAAGAAGGGGCGTGGATCAAGCCCTCCTCAGCTGGCAGCCCTGTCCCTCATGGCACTTACTACCTGAGACATCACACTTATGCTCTCTCCTAGGATGCTGAACACCCCCTGTCAGAAGAGACAGACATTTACTGGGTTGGAAACTCATGGTATTCTAAGGTTCAGAGGACCCAGGGATAGGGAGCTGATGGCATACGTAACTTTTTAGAACAGCCTTGGGAAACAAAAAAATTTTGTTGGATTGGACTGATACCAGCTTTCCTATACACTTCACCTCCACGCTCATCTCAGAAGCTTCCACTGGTCTCAGCAGCAAGAATAATGATGATGCCTTACATGTGGATGGCACTTCTGCTCTCAGAGCAGGTTCTTGTCTAGTCTGACATCTCACCCTACCTTGTGACATAAATGGGACCCTCCCCACTTTACACAGAAGTCAGATGGGGCTCAGAGGGATGTGACTTGCTCAAGCTGTGGGGCACATGGACGCTTGGTGTGATCTGGTCTCTGGTCCACCTTTTGGGTTTTAGATTTTGTCCTCACCCACCCCAACCCCACTAAAGAACTCTGACCTTCCTCCTCTCCTTTCCCCATTCCGTATCCATCTCTGGAATCGAGGTGCAAGTTCTGTGGCTGCAGGAAGATTAGTGGGCTGCTGTTGACTATAAATAAGCCAAGGTGTGTTTGCTCCAAGAAGAGCAGGGATTAGAACTCCTGGCCCCTGGGTCTTTGATCTCAGGATGTGGCTGATGATAATTCGGTAGGTAAGCACTCTTGTCAGAGAGCGGGGCTGGGGGCTGGAGCAGGAGTTGTGGTCCCACAGATGCTGTAATTATTCCCATGCACACATTAAACGAGTCAGAGGAATGCTTGCGGTTAATACCCACTCTGTAACAAAACAATTACTGAAAAGTATGTGCAATAAACTCTGACCATTTCAAGGGAATTGAAGAGAGAGACCTGCATTATCCATTTCTTTCCAGTTCCTTGAAGAAGAGAATAATATGATCAAATAAATACACCAAGAAAGAGCAGAAAATCTATTTCAATATTTATAGCCACTGCTTTATATTTAACAGTCCACATATTCTGAAGTCTATTCAAGACAATGATATTCTGTGTTCTTGTTTCTCTCTTGTTGGACTGTGAGTGCCTTGAGAAAACAGACCTCTTTACCTCTGTATTTGTCGTATCCGATAATAGATGGTCTACAAATACTTTTAAAACAGATATACTACTCAAATCAATCAATCTTTACAATTGGGTGGTAGCTGAGTTGTCTTGTACAGTCACGCCTCACTTAACGTCCACAATATATTCTGTGAAATAGGATGTTATGTGATCTGGATGTTGTGTAAACACTATATTGCAGGCAGTTCTGGGTTAGGAACATCCAATTTATGGGCAACTTGTACTTAAGAAGACACTGCCATAAAGCATATTATATTAAAAATTTGAGTTAAATGCACCTGGCAGCACAATTGCTTTATATACAAGAGACATGAGATACCCATGTTGGGTGTGGGAAGCTATTGCATTCACCAAGTCTGGTTACATCCACTATGTCCCGTTCTCTGATCAGGAATTCTGAATTCTGTTATAACTTTATGGGACCACAGACATATATGCTGTCAGACGTTGCCAAAATGGATGTTATGCTGCGCATGACTGTGTTTCAAAAGAACACCAGAGTTAGACCTGTGACACCACCCACAAGTTTTGTCCTGTGGGCAAGTCGTTTAATTACTCTGAGGCTCAGTTTCCTCTCTATTGCTATTGTTGTTAGTTGCCATCCAGTCAATTTTGACTCATGGTGACCGCATGTGTTACAGAGTAGAACTATTCTGTAGGGTTTTCTTGACTGTAATATTTATGGAAGCAGATAGCCAAGCCTTTTCCTCCGTAGAGCTGCTTGGTGGGTTTAAACCTCCAACCTTTAGGTTAGCGATCGAACACAAACTATTTGCACCACCTAGAGACCTTTCTTCGCTAGTAAATGGAGATGATGATACATCACAGGATTATTATATGACTCGAATGAAATCATGTAGATGATATTCAGATGTGCTTTCTACCATCGGGTCTATCCAAATGTAAGAGATGAATATTATCTTCTGCACCACCCTGATTGCAGGGTGGTTCCAGCGCCCACTCTTGGCCAACTGTCAGATGCATTGAAGGGTGTCTCTTGTCCCAGATGTGAGCGCAGTGTGGTGTGAGGGAGACTCAGAGTGTGTGCCCTCATCATGGCCCAAAGGACATCCCTGTGCACTTTCTTTCCAGAGTAACTTGAGGGGACCTCAGTGTCCCCAACACATCCTTCCCATCTATGGCTTCTCTTTAGAAGTCCTCTATTATTGCATGGGTGATCACTGAAGTAGAGTAGCCTATAGGCCTGGATTTTTTTTTAAATCAAATTAGCTAGTGGTCACTAGAGAAACTCAGTGGCAGGGAGTGGAAGAACATAACCTAGGATAAGGCTGTTGGGTGGATAACAGGGACTGGGAGAATGTAACTTAGGATGGTGCTGTTGGGTGGAAAGCAAGGACTGGGAGAAGGTAACCTAGGAAGGGGCCATTAAGTGGGTAAAAGGAAATGGAAGGTCTAAGCATGTGCCTGTCCATGGTGGCAGCATATGGTCTCTGAGAGGCAGAGAAGCCCCAGAGAGGGCAGGGGTGGGTGAGGCTGTGCCAAATGTCAGACAGGTTATAAACGGTGAGCTGGAGGGCCCTGAAAGATGGGCTTTACAACAGATGCCTAACCCATAGCTGCACCTGCTTCTTTGTCCAGGTGCAAGATGCCTCCACAGCGAGCATCTAGGTAGGCTAAAGGTGGAATTGGGAGCACCTTCCAGAAGCTATGTGTGAGTTAGTCGACATAGAAGCAAGAAAAAAAAATTGCATGCTTACTCTGAGACACCTGACCATGGTGGACTAAGAAAACAGTAGGTAGCTAGTAGCTGTGATATTGGAAATTAAATGGGAATTTCTGTGCAATGGCCACACTAATATCCCTTGTCCCTTTTCCTTTAGAACACCACACACAGGTGACAGTTCTGGGACATCTTGATAGGTGTTTCCACAAACACGCAGCCTGGTCTTCTTGCATGCCCAATGAAGAAAAAGAACATTTGTACGTTGTAAAGGAAAAATTGTTTGGGTGTTAAAGTAGCCAAATTATTCCTAAAGAAGGCAAACCAATAATAGCATAAGCATTGTAGGTATTTGGGCTACCGCAGAAACAATAGCATAGTCTGAGAAGCAGGACAGTTAAAGAAGACTTCACGTCAATTGCTTTAATTACTATAGGGCCCCAAGGAAGGCAACAGGAGCCTAGAGACTAAGGCAGGTGAAGCGCAGAGCATCTTCTATGTGATGTCAGGCAGAGGAAGCTCTGCGGTCTTAGACGTAAGGTAGGGATGTAGCAGCTCAGTCCCTCAAAGTCTTGGGGACGACTTTGGGACTACAAAGTCACACAGGGTGTAACAAAGAAAATACTTCTGTGGAGTCAGAGGAGTCCCTGGGTGGTACAAATGGTTAACACGCTCACTGCTAACCAGAAGGTTGGAGGTTTGAGTTCGTCCAGAGGGACCTGGGAAGAAAGACTTGGTGATCTGCTTCCAAAATATCAGCCACTGAAAGCCCTGTGGAGCACAGTTCTACTCTGACACAGAGAGGATCACCAGGAGTCAGAGTCAACTCAATGGCACTATTTGTTGCTGGTGGTATTTTGTTTCGTTTATGTACTTGGATAATCTATATCAATCCGACAAAACTTTCAGAAAAAAAATTCAATTTGTCCTTTTTTTTCCCAAAAGTTCCATGTATTTGTTTCCTTAAAACAAGTTGGAAATATTTGTAAAACCTAAAACCCACAGTGATTCTGATCATGTTTATAATATGCTAATTGACTATTAAATGGTTTAAAAAATAGAAGTGGTAGACAGGGCTGATCAAATCTCAGAATGTGCCTGGTGTTGGAACTCCGCACATCATACTCATCTTCCAGAGGGCTTTCTGAAGCTGTCGGACACACAGAGGGTCCAGAAGACGTGGTGAGCCTTCTCAAGATGATCCCATGGGGAGACTGGGTCAATTTGTGCCTCTCTCTCCTTCGGGACCACCAGAAAGGACAGTCCCAAGGATTTCAGGGATCCATGAACGGGAGTGAGACCCGATGGTGGAAGGTTTATCAAGTGAGGGGAGATCACATGCCTTATTGTCTGTGCAGAAAAGGCCTTGCCAATTTTGTTCTACTATTTTAAAAGGGTCATTTAGAGGTAAATAAAATTGGTCACAGGACCTTCTGGTTTCATGATATCACCGAAAGTGGTCACTTAGCCCAAAAATGGTGATTTTTTTTTTCTCATCAAATGTAAGCATTACTTAGAAGTCACTGACCTTCTAGAATTTCTATTAAGCTTCCCAGGTTATCAACAATTTTGTTCAAATACCACAATTTTCACTAATATGTGGGCCCCTGTAGTTACTTGTTTGGATGCTAAAGCTAGAGAAGTGAAGGCAGGGAAGCAGAGTGAGCTTTGAGGGAAGATGTAGGTTTTGTGTCTGAGAGAAAGTGAGATTTTTCATGAGACTAGTCTTGTGTGTGAAGGAGAGGGAGTGTGTCACAAGGCAGGCTTCTGTAATGACAATATGCTAATACTGGAGCAAAGAAGAAGAAGAAGAAGAAAAGGAAAGAAAAGCACACCTTGATCTGCAGCTGCTCTGTGTCAACTTTGAGGGACTTTGGTTCCTACGGTGGCTTTCCATTGTTGAAAATCTGCACAGCAGGCTTTTCTCAGTGTGTAATTACTTAAAGATCTGTAGGTAGGACTTTTCAGTGCTCGCATAACTGCTATATGAAGGCCTGTGGTGGGCGCTTTTCTAAACCAGAGCAGATTTTGGCTGTATTGATTTGATGATGCACTTCTAGGGAGCTAGAGACAGCAATGCCTAATAAAGAATGCTGAAAAGGTTACAGTACTTTCTGTCCTACTTTTTGCCTATTTTTTTCTCTTCTTTGGTAGAACTTTGTTTGAATTTTGAGATCTGTATATGAGGTGTGGTGTCTAGAGTGCATGTTGGCCTAGAGATTTCAGACTGATGCGGGAATCTAGAGAGCTAATGATGGACTTCCCAGGCGGGCCATAAGTGTCCGTGGAGTCTTCAGGTTTTGCCTGGACAGACATGGCAGAGTCCTCACTTTAACTGACTTAACCCACTGGAAGGGTGGTGGGGTGGGGGAATAGACATGCAAGATTAGGAGAAGTAGAGTCTCTTACCCAAGCCTTGGGTTTGGAGGCCCACACGCAGCAGGTTGTCGTGGTGGATGAAGACACCGTTGGCTCCTCCTGACCTTCCTCCTCTGTTATTGGGCAACTAGCATGGCCTGATGTGCCTCAGGAATGGGAATAAATTAAGCATTTGGAGCCCTGGTGGCGCGGTGGTTAAGCATTCGGCTACTAACCAAAAGGTTGGCAGTTCAAATCCACCAGCTGCTCCTTGGAAACCCTATGGGGTAGTTCTACTCTGTTCTATAGGGTCACTATCTGTTGGAACCGACTTGATGGCAAAGGGTTTGGTTTTGTTGAGCACCTGCTTTGGGTCAAGCACTATTAAACCACAGTTAAACTAAGGTTCTATGTATCTTTGACATTTTTAAATGTGGCCAGTTCTCTTCTAAATGGAACTTTTATTGTGTAAGTTCATCTCCCCAAATACCTTGAAGTGAAAGGGGTCTTTTTAAATAGAAATGGCAAATACATGGCACTCACAGATGTCACGCTTCCTCCTCTGCACGCAGATGTCATTAGTGACACCCCCTCTTTCCCATGAGCACAGAAGAAGCTCAGAGCCCTGCCCAGCATAGCATCCAGCACCACTCACTCACCCCAGGTGGCAAGCAAGGTGAAGCTGTTCTGTGTTCCCAATGTCAAACTATTTACTCATGCTATGGATAAACTGTGTTTAGGATATGTCATGGATTGAATTGTGCCCCCCAAAAAAAGATATGTTAAAATCCTAACCCACGGTACCTGTGAATGTGACCTCACCTAGAAACAGTATCTTCTAAGATGTTATTAGTTAAGGGGGCGGCATTGATGGTTCAGTGAAAAAATTCTCACCTTCCATGCTGGAGACTCAGGTTTGATTCCTGGCTAAGGCACCTCATGTACAGCCACCACACACCTGTCAGTGGAGGCTTGCATGTTACTATGATGCTGAACTGGTTTCAGCGGAGCTTCCAGACTAAGAAAGACTAGGAAGAAAGGCCTGGTGATCTACTTGTGAAAATTAGCCAGTGAAAGCCCTATGGATCACAACTGTTTGATCCACAACTGATCACAGGGATGGTGCAGAACGAGGTAACATTTTATTCTGTTGTGCATGGGGTCCCATGTGTTGGGGGCCTTCTCGACAGCAGCTAACAACAACACCAACATCAGTTAAATTCACATGAGGCCATACTGGAGGAGGGTGCGTCCTGATCAAATCTAAGTGGTGTCATATACAAGAGAAAAAGAGACAAGTAGAGAGACAGACATGTGACAAAGGAGGCAGAGATTGGGGTGATAAATCTGCAAGCCAAGCAATGCCAAGGATCACCGACCATCACCAAAGGTCAAGAGAGAGCGTGGACCAGATTCTCCCTCAGAGCCCTCAGAAGGAATCCACACAGCTGCCACCCTGAACACACACTCCAGTCCCCAGAACTGTGAGGTGATAAATGTCTGTTCTTATGAGGCACCCACTTTGTATGGGTGTGTAGGAGACTAAGGCCTTGGAGACTAAGACAGGGTACAAACTCCCTGCCTCTACAGAACACTTCTCTGATCATCAGCACAGATGGCCGTGGTAAGTTCTTAGCACAGAGCTTTGGCTGGAAAAAATAACAGTAAGTTAGCCCTTGCTTTGGGAGCTTCTTCCAGAAGTACACTCAATAATACTCATTCTTAAATTTTATGGCCCTTTTATGAGAACTAAGAGGATATGGAATAAGAGATTATCATTGCTGTTGTTAGATGAACATGGTTGAAAGCAGAGAATACCAGTAAGATGTTCACCTGTGTTTTATTGACTATGCAAAGGCATTCAACTGTGTGGATCATTCATAACAAATTGTGGATAACATTGTGAAGAATGAAAATTCCAGAACACTTGATTGTGCTCATGAGGAACCTGTACATAGACAAAGAGGCAGTTGTTCGAACAGAACAAGGGGATATTGCGTGGTCTAACATCAGGAAAGGTGTGTGTCAGGGTTGTATCTTTTCACCATAGTTAGACAACCTGTATGCTAAGCAAAAACTCCAAGACATTAAACTATATGACGAACGCAGCAGCAGGACTAGTGGAAGACTCATTAACAACCTGCAATATGCAGATAACACAACCTTGTTTACTGAAAGTGAAGAAGACTTGAAGCACTTACTGATGAAGATCAAAGACTACAGCCTTCAGTATGGATTACACCTCAACATAAAGAAAACAAAAATCCTCGCAACTGGACCAATAAGCAACATCATGATAAATGGAGAAAATATTGCAGTTGTCCAGGGTTTCATTTTACTTGGATCCACAATCAACACCCATAGAAGCAGCAGTCAAGAAATCAAACAACGTATTGCATTGGAAAATCTGCTGCAAAAGACCTCTTTAAAGTGTTGAAAAGCAAAGATGTCACTTTGAGGACTAAGGTGAAACTGACCCAAGCCACAATATTTTCAGTTGCCTCATATGCTTGCAAAAGCTGGACTATGAGTAAGGGAGACCAAAGAAGAACTGATGCCTTGGAATTATGGTGTTGGCAAAGAATATTGAATATACCATGGACTAAGGAGCCCGGGTGGCTTAGTAATTAAGAGTTCATCTGTTAACCAAAAGTTCGGCAGTTCGAATCCACCAGTCACTCCTTAGAAACCTTAGGGGACAGTTCTACTCTGTCCTATGGGGTCACTATGAGTCAAAAACGACTCAACAACAACGAGTTTTTGTTTGTTTGCTTGCCAGAAGAATGAACAAGTTTGTCTTTGAAGAAGTTCAGCCAGAGTGTGCCTTGGAAGAGAGGATGGCAAAACTTCGTCTACTTTGGACATGTTATGAGGAAGGACCAGTCCCTGCAGAAGGACATCACGCTTGGTAAGGTAGAGGGACATCAAAAGAGAGGAAGACTCTCGATGAGATGGATTGACACAGTGGCTGCAACAATGGGCTCAAACATAACAACAGTTGTGAGGACGTCACAAGAACAGGCAGTGTTTTGTTCTGTTGTACATAGTGTCACTATGAGCCGGAACTGACTCGATGGCACCTAACAACAACTACAAACTTTTTTTTTATTGTTGTAGTTTAAGTGAAAGTTTACAATTCAAGTCAGTATCTCATACAAAAATTTATACATACACTGTTATGTGACCCCAGTTGCTCTCCCTGTACTGTGACAGCACACTCCTCCTTTCCACCCCTGATTTCCTGCATCCATTCAACCAGCTCCTAACCCTCTCCACCTTCTCATCTCACCTCCAGACAGGAGCTGCCCATTTAGTCTCATGTATCTACTTGAGCTAAGGAGTACACTTTTCATGAGTATCATTTTATGTCCCACAGTCCAGTCCAATCTTTGTCTGAAGAGTTGGTCTCAGGAATTGTTTTAGTTCTGGATTGACAGAGAGTCCAGGGGCCATGCTTTCTAGGGTTCCTCCAGTCTCAGTCAGACCATTAAGTCCGGTCTTCTTACTAGAATTTGAGTTCTGCACCCCACTTTCTCCTGCTCCATCAGGGATTCTCTGTTGTATTCCCTGTCAGGACGGTCATTGGTGGTAGCCGGGCACCATCTAGTTCTTCAGGTCTCAGGCTGATGAAGTCTCTGGTTTATGTGGCCCTTTCTGTCTCTTGGGCTAATACTTTCCTTGTGTCTTTGGTGTTCTTCA
>NW_004443956.1:23014801-23015815 GCF_000243295.1 Trichechus manatus latirostris | reverse complement strand
GATTTTAGAGATTAGATGCTGATTGGATTTGTCGTAGCCAAAAACTTTTTACCAGTCTGTGGGTTGTCTTTTGACTCTTTTGGTGAAGGCTTTTGGTGGGCATAAGTGTTTGAGTTTTAGGAGCTCCCAGTTGTTTAGTCTCTCTTCTGGTGCTTGTGCATTGTTACTTATAGTTCGTATTGTGTTTATGCCATGTATTAGGGCTTCTAGTGTTGTCCCTATTTTTTCTTCCATGATCTTTATATTTAGGTCTTTGATCCATTTTGAGTTAATATTTGTGCATGGTGTGAGGTATTGATCTTGTTTCAGTTTTTTGCTGATGGATATCCAGTTTTGTCAGCACCATTTGTTAAAGAGACTGTCTTTTCCCCAGTTAACTGACTTTGGGACTTTGTCAAATATCAACTGCTCGTAGGTGGATGAATTTATGTCTGGATTCTCAATTCTGTTCCATTGGTCTATGTATCTGTTATTGTACCAGTACCAGGCAGTTTTGACTACGGTGGCAGTATTATAGGTTCTAAAATCAGGTAGTGTGAGGCATCCCACTTTGTTCTTCTTCTTGAATAATGCTTTACTTATCCGGGGCCTCTTCCCTTTCCATATGAAGGTGGTGATTTGTTTCTGCATCTCATTAAAAAATGTCGTTGGAATTTGGATCAGGATTGCATTTTATCTGTAGATCGCTTTGGGTAGAGTTGACATTTTCACAATATTGAGTCTTTCTATCCATGAGAAATGTATGTTTTTCCGGTTATGCGGGTCTCTTTTGGTTTCTTTCAGTAGTGTTTTGTAACAACTGCAAACTTTACAGCAAGTTAGATATTAAGGCAATTTTCCAAAAATGTGTTAATTTAAATAACATTTCACTAGTATTCAATTGGAACGAAAAACCCAGCAAAAATAAAAGCCAAGAACCATAGAACTTGAAACTTGTTTGGCCTCAGGTCCTTATTCTCAGGAACCAGCTGCACTGAGGGCAGTCCATCCACACACACTCCACTCAGATGCTGT
>NW_004443956.1:23004733-23012888 GCF_000243295.1 Trichechus manatus latirostris | reverse complement strand
TGAGGGCAGTCCATCCACACACACTCCACTCAGATGCTGTGAGGAACCAGCTGCACTGTGGGAGACAAAGGAGGTGAGGACAGCAGGGCCTTGACATTGGCAGGCCAGGGGACTGTTTCCTGGGATCTGCAATGGAAGTTCCTGTTCCTAAAGCCTTCCCTGACCACCTCTCTGTCTGTAGCTACCCAGATAGCTAAGCCAGTCAAGGAGAAAAGGGTCATTATTATTAACTCCATGGAAAAACAAGAGTTTGTACAGGAAAGACATAATCTTCATCTTTCAGCAAATAAAAATATTTTTATAGTCATGATATTATTGAGATGGCCTGTTATGGATTGAATCGTTTTCCCCCAAAAGATATTGGAGTCCTAACACCTGGTACCTGTGAATGAACTTTGTTTGGAATTTGGGTCTTTTTGAAGATGTAATCAGTTAAGTTCACATGAGGTGGCACTGGAGTAGGGAGGGTCCTGATCCCATCTGAGTGGTGTCCTCATAACAGAGGAGACACAGAGACAGACAGACAGAGGGAGGACCGCTGTGTGACCATGATGGCAGATGAAGCTGTAAGACGGAATGCCAAGGGTTGCCAGGAGCCACCAGAAGCTAGGAGAGAGGAATGGACCAGATTCTCCCGCAGAGCCCTAGAAGGAGTCAACAGGGCCAACATCCAGATTGGACTTTTAGCCTCTGGAACCATGAGACAATAAATTTTTGTTCTTCAGAGTTACCTACTCTAATATTTAGCTCCAGCAGCACTCCCAGTTGTCACCGAGTCCTGCGTCTCATAGCTGTCTTCCCACAGGCGCCTGAACCTATCTCAGCTAGGACCAGTGCCTGCCAGGAAAGGAACACATTTCTGCAAATGATCCAGCTTCCCCCCTAAGCTGGCTCACACACTCCCCTTGCTGCCTTCTACCCGTGCCCCACCCCACTCCTCGGCAATGCATTGTTCCTTCTTGAGCTGCCTCAGGCCAGTCCCTTGATGCTGGGCACTCAGGGCCTGTTAGCCCAAGGCCAGGGCTTCCAGCTCTTTCCCTCTGTCTACCTCCTTCAGAAAGCAAGGCCATGACCCTACCTGTGCTGGAACCACACCTTTAAATGTGTCAAGTAGTTGGATTCTTATTATTACAGTAATCATGAGAGTACTGAATGATAATAATTTAAAACCCAAATATGTCCCTTTTTCCATATGTTCTTTTGTGTTCAAGGGGAAGGCCCTGCACTTGGTGGTCTGGTTTACCAGCTATCAGGGGGTCCCAGCCTGGAGCTGAGCCTGTCAGCGCACAGCCCTCTTTGTATCAATTCTTTGAACTGCTTGTGGAGCACTATGGCCTCCTCTGCTCAACCCAACCAGTTGCCGTCAAGTCGGTTCCAACTCATGGACACCCCATGTGTGTCAGAGTAGGACTGTGCTCCATAGGGTTTTCAGTGGCTGATTTTTCAGGAGTAGATCACTAGGCCTTTCTTCTGAGCCGCCTCTGGGTGAGACTCAAACCTCCAACCTTTTGTTTAGCAGAGAGTGTGTTAACTATTTGTACCACATGGGGACTCCCTTCTCTGCTAACCTTGTTTCAAACCTCAGAGGTGATTTAGTTTCAAATGTCCTTTGCCCTGTGTTTACTAAGAAGCTTTCAGAGGGCCCAGTGTGAGCTGCTGGGCCATACTGCAGATTTATCAGAACCACTGACTTAACAGAACTGGATTTTAGATGCCACAGATGGAGCAGGTCACGTACACTTTGGGTGTGCAGTGCTTAATGCGTATTTTCATCTTGTAATTGCTAATTACGTAAGTGTAGATTGAGATATAAGTGGTTCGAATAGCCAAAGATATAAAATAGGCAAAGTTTAGGGCATTTTCTTGAAACATTTGTTGGATTTAACTCAATAAACCTCTTATTTATCCCTACTATGTGCCGGGCCCCCATTCAGGGAGGCACTTGGGATCACCACTGTTTGAATGTTTAATCAACCCTTCCAGGCACTGTGCCAAGATTTTATATATATTATTTTATCTAACTCACACAATAACACTCTGAGATAGCTTTATAATTTCCATTTCATAAATCAGAAAATAGAAAGTTAAAAGAGATCAAGTAACTTGCCCAAGGTCATAAAGTGAGTAAGTGGCAGAGCTGGGTTTTGGACTCATGTCTATTTAATGCCAAAGCCCTTGCTTTTCACTGATGCTTTTAAAGACATGGCTGGTGTCAAATATTCATAATTCAGGTGATTTCTTAGGAACTTGAACAAGGGTCAGAGGGAAAATAGGGATAATATCCCACTGGCTCCAGAGGGTGTCCCTCTCTCCTCTGTCACTCCTCTGCTTCCTTCCTCGCCCTTCACACCCACTCCCACCAAGCCCCTGCTATACTCCCTCATTCTGTGCCTCTCACCCTAGGATCCCCTTCTCAACCAGCAGACAAGTCAACAGTGATAGAGTGAACCAGAGAATAATTCTCCTTCTGCTAACTAGGGAATTAAACCTCCCAGGTAGTAAAATGCCTTCACCCAGCTAACATGCTGTTACCTTTAAGAAACTCTTCAAGGAGATTTGAAGAGTAGGGACAGTAAGATCCAGAGCTAAGGAGCCAGCGGCATATTTGTTGTGTACCTTTGCTTATGCAAACACCTGCACGAGACTCCCCTCCAGAGACACTCCCCTCCAGCCCACCTCCCCACACACTTGTCCTCTGAGAGTGGTTTCCTACAGTTGCCCCAGGGGTAGTCCTACGCACACTGACCTTCATAGGCCATGCCGTCAACAAGATGTTCTCCTTTGCAGTGACCTCTGAAGGCCCCTCCCCTTCCCCTCGGAGCTATCCCCATCACCCCACCAGGTTGTCATTGTTAGCTGCCGTTGAGTCACCCCAACTCACAGCAACCCTGTGCACAGCGGGACAAAATGCTGCCCGGTCCTGTGCCATCCCCATGATCAGTAACAGATCAGACCGCTGTAATCCATAAGGCTTTTACTGGCTGATTTTCAGAAGTAGATCATCAGACCTTTCTTCCTAGTCCATCTAGTCTGGAAGCTCTGCTGAAACCTGTCTGGCATCATAGCAGCACACACGTCTCCACGACAGACGGGGGTGGCTGCGCGTGAGGGCGCTGACTGGCGGTTGACCCCCGGGTCTCCTGCATGGAAAGCGAGAGTTCTACCACTGCACCACCACTGCCCTGCCCACCAGGTCTCCTGGCCCATCACTTCTCCAATCCTGTCTGCCCACCACAGCTGCCACTGTCCTATAACTTCAGTCTCAGCTCTCGCTGCCTCCCTCCTTGCTAATTTGGCAGCTGGGGAGGTGAGTGTTTCCTCTGAGAAATTGGTACCCATCAGTTTGACTGAAGCTTGAAAATATCCCAACCTTATTACTTGTCAAGCCACTGTGGACCCCTAGAGCCCAACAACATTATGGGTTTCATTTCCTTTTATTTGCAGAGCGATCTCGGTAAAGCTGGAGAGAGACTTACTTGGTTTAGCAGGCTTGGTATTTACTTTGAAATACTTGGGCCCCTGGAACCACTGGTTTGTATCTCGGCAGTGTCCACACAGCCCCTGTCCACTCCAGGGGAGCAGTTATACTTCAAGTCATTTGCAGGGACAGGGGTCTGAGGATGGTGGGATGGGCCTGCTCCTCTCCACTGTGTGTGCAACTCTCAAAGGACACCCATGGTCCCTGCTTTCTCTGATATGTAGCAGCAAGATGCAGGTTGTGTTCCTTCATGGACATGGGTGTTCCTGAGGTAAACAGCCTTTGTTAAGTGAGGTTTAATTCAGCTCAGTAAGTACAGCTCTTAATGGGTATCTGCTGTGTGTTTTCATCACCCATCTGTCAGTTTGTCGTACCGTGGTGCCTGAATGTTGTTATGATGCTGGAAGCTATGCCATTGGTATTTCAAATACCATCAAGGTCACCCATGATGGACAGGTTTTAGTGGCGCTTCCAGACTAAGACAGACTAGGAAGAAAGGCCTGGCAATCTACGTCTGAAAATTAGCCAATGAAAACCCTATGGATCACAACAGAATACTGTCAGATATACAGTGCTGGAAGATGAGGACCCTAGGTTGGAAGGCACTCAGAATACACAGTGGCCTCAACAATGGTCTTAAGTATATCAGCCATCATAAAACGGTGCAGGACCAGGCAATGTTTATTCTGTTTTACATGGGGTCGCCATGAGTTGGGGCCAACTCGACCACCTAACAACACTGTGGGTTTAGCACTATTCTAGGAGCTCCTGCTTAGAATAGCAAATGAGATGAAGATTGAAATGTGAGGGAAGCTGCTGAGTCGTGTCCTCCAATCCTGATATTTGCACGAGGACACTGAGGCACCCCAAAGGTTAAGGTGGCTGCCGCCTCCTTGAGCCCGCTCTGGTGCCTTTTCTACCACATGCCTACCACATCAGGCTGCCTCACCTGCATTTCTCAGAGTTCATGAGCTTATGAACTACTTCGGGACCAGAAGCTAGGTAACGTGTTTGATATCTTCCAAAGTTTAGCAGTTCTGTGCCCTGCCCATAGAGCAGAATTTTAAAATACGTCTTGAAAGAAGGACTGAAAATACCCGTCCCCACTTTTTCTCCTCCTCTACATTTCTAGCATGAAGTACCTTTAACTTCAGGGGCTTAAATTCCAACAGAAATGAAGTTTAGTCAATCACTAATTCTGAATTTACACCCACATGGACTGGAAAATACACTCGATTGACAGGAATAAGGGAGGAAGCACATCATGAATTTTAACCTAATCTCCTGGAGTCTCTAGGAAGATGTATGTCTTCTCGGTTACACTTTTCTTCTTGAACTTAAACATGGCAGTGCCCAAACCTCAGAGGGTCTGGAGCAAAGACATGTAAATAATGTCAAAAGGAAATATTCCAAAGCAAAATCTCCTGGTGTCATCCAATTGCATACAATAAAGCATCTCTAATTCACAGAAAAGGAGACAACACCCACAGGTCTGAATCATGTTATACACGAGAGTGTGAGAAGCAGTTCTTCAAAAGTATTTTCTCAGTAGTTGGACTGTTGCTTCTGAAATCTGGTTTACCACAGCAGTTTTCTTTGCAAAACTTTTCACAGATAGCGTCAGTCAGCTTAAGCTTGGGCTCTGTTGGATACCATAAACCATCAATTATTGGAGTTTTTATTAATAAGATTATTTCACACTAGATTAAATCAACAGAATGTAATATTCAGGATTTTTGCCTTTAAACTCGTCGTAGACCAGACCGGTTAGAAGTAGCTCCACGCTCAAATATGCATTTAATAAATCTCTTTGGTATTGACAGATTAATGCCCCTGGGCTATGTGTTGAGAACACTCATTTTTTCATGTGTCTTATTGGATGTATCCATTACAACATTTCATAATAGTGTAATAACAAAAATAACAGTAAATCTACGTGTTCAAATAACTCCATCGCAGACTAGCATTGCTGTGCATGCAATAGTCTCTTAATTAAGTAACAAGCATATTCTATCATTTCTTTGCCTGTTCTATTTAAGAAAAGAAAATAAAGGTTTTATTTTCACTGGGAAAAAAAGGTCCTCAGATTTTTCTTTCTCAACTGGACGTTTTTGTGCTGGTAAGAAGTGTTGACAAATAGATATATGCACACTCATGTTCATTGCAGCACTGTTCACAGTAGCAAAAAGATGGAATCAACCTAGATGCCCATCAACGGATGAATGGATAAACAAATTATGGTATATCCACACAGTGGAATACTACACAACAATAAAGAACAACGATGAAGCCGCGAAACATCTTATAACATGGAGGAAGCTGGAACTCATTATGCTGAGTGAATTTAGTCAGTCACAGAAGGATAAATATTGTATAAGACCACTATTATAAGAACTCAAGAAAAGGTTTAAACACAAAAGAAAACATTCTTTGATGGTTATGAGGGTGGGGAGGGAGGGTGAGGGTTATTTACTAACTAGATAGTAGATAAGAATTATCTTAGGTGAAAGGAAGGACAGCACACACTACACAGGAAGTCAGCACAACTGGACTAAACCAAAGCTAAGAAGTTTCTTAAATACAATCAAACACTTTGAGAGACGGAGTAGCAGGGTAGGGGTCTGGGGACCATGCTTTCAGAGGACATCTAGGTCAATTGGCATAACAAAGCTTATTAAGAAACTGTTCTGCATCTTGCTTTGGTGAGTGCTGTCTGTGGTCTTAAAAGCTTGCAAGTGGCCATCTAAGATGCATCAATTGGTCCCAACCCACCTGGAGTAAAGGAGAATGAAGAACACCAAAGACACAAGGAAAGTATTAGCCCAAGAGACAGAAAGGGCCACATGAACCAGAGACTTCATTAGCCTGAGACAAGAAGAACTAGATGGTGCCCGGCTACCACCAATGACCGCCCTGACAGGGAACAGAACAGGGAGTCCCTGATGGAGCAGGAGAAAGGTGGGGTGCAGAATTCAAATTCTAGTAAGAAGACCAGACTTAATGGTCTGACTGAGACTGAAGGAACCCTGGAAATTATGACTCCTGGATTCTCTATCAGCCCAGAAGTAAAACAATTTCTGAGACCAACTCTTCAGACATAAAGTGAAGACTGTGGGACATAAAGTGATACTCGTGAGGAGTCTGTCTCTTAGCTCAAGTAGATACAAGAGACTAAATGGGCAGCTTCTGTCTGGAGGTGAGACGGGAAGGCAGAGAGGGTTAGGAGCTGGTTGAATGGACACAGGGAATCAGGGGTGGAAAGGAAGAGTGTGCTGTCACAGTATGGGGAGAGCAATTATGGTCACCATAACAATGTATGTATAAATTTTTATATGGGAGACTAACTTGAAATATAAACTTCATTTAAACTACAACAATTAAAAAAAAAAGGATTTCAATAAAAAAAAAGTGTTGAATGTCAATGAGATATTGTTTGATCATTGGGCAGTTGCTTTCCAAATAATTTCTTAGAGTACAGATCCTGGTCTCCTTCTGTGTGAGGGACCACTGGGAGCAGTTAGTATATTACACGTGTATGCGTTTTTAGATATCTATCTCTCAGGTTATTTCTGCTGTTTCTGTTAAGATTACAGACAATGAAAACTGGATATTTGATTTCATAGATTGACCCTGAGCAACTTTTCATGCCTGGATGATCAATATAAAATCCTAGAACCACGTTTGTGGTAGAGTAGTGATTGTTGCTGTTCCCCTTTTTGCTGACTCACTCTCTCTTTGCAAAGTCTGGCTCCAAACTTTCTCTGCAGAATGCCTCTTGTAGTTGATTCTGCCTGACAGTGAACACACCCCGACTCTGTACCTTCTGAATTCCTGGACACTTGAGTCTAGATGCACTTAGCTCAGTGGGTTGGAGCCCTGTACTAAGGAAGCCAAGTTTAATTGTCACATGAATCAATTAGTTGTATTCTTGTCCATAGCTTCAAACTATGACCCCTACCATGCGGAGCTGTGTATCAGCTTATGCCTTTGGCCATATGCAGGACCAGGTAAAGTAAGGTTGAAAGGTTAGGGCAAATCCATCTGCAACATTGGAATAACTAGCAATGTCTAGTCCCTATGAATGATGGGACAAATGAGTATATAATATATTCAGTGTAATATCTCTTCTCCCATACCAAGAAATCTAATACCATCGGTGACAAGCCTGAAGGTAAATGTTGTTGTTAGGTGCTGTCAAGTCAGTTCTGACTCACAGTGACCCTGTGTACAACAGAGAAACACTGCTGAGTCCTGTGCCATTCTCAAAATTGTTCTTATGCTTGAGCCCATTGTTGAAGTCACTATGTCACTCCATCTCGTTGAGGGTCTTCTTCTCTTTCGCTGACCCTCTACTTTACCAAGCATGATGTCCTTCTCTAGGGACTGGCCCCTCCTGATAACATGTCCAAAGTATGTGAGACAAAGTCTCACCTCCTTGCTTCTAAGGAGCATTCTGGCTGTACTTCTTCCAAGACAGATTTGTTCGTTCTTCTGGCAGTCCATGGTATATTCAGTGTTCTTCACCAACACCATAATTCAAAGGCATCAATTCTTCTCCAGTCTTCCTTATTCACTGTTCACTTTTTGCATTCATATAAGACTTGGGTCAGGTGTACCTTAGTCCTTAAAGTGACATCTTTGCTTTTTAACACTTTAAGGAGGTCTTTTGCAGCAGAT
>NW_004443956.1:22943426-23002196 GCF_000243295.1 Trichechus manatus latirostris | reverse complement strand
TGTCAGCAATTCTTCAGTGATCCTGTCTGTGTTTTCTGTTTTCTCCCCCTGTTCTGGAACTCCGATCACTTGTAGATTTTTGCTTTTGATTGTATCCCACATCATTCTCAGGGTTTCTTCATTTTTCTTCGTTCCTTTTTCTGATTTTTCCTCAGAGTTGTATCCAAGCGTTTGTCTTCAAGTTCACTGATCCTGTCTTCTGTCGTTTCAAACCTGCTCCTCAGCGCTTCTAAGACACTGCCCATTTCTGAAATCTTGTTGTTTATCTTTTGGATTTCTAATTGTTGTTTTGTATGATTTCTAATTGTGAATTTATTTTAGCATTATATTCCTGTATTATTTTCTTGAATTCTTCCATTTTTTTGTCTGTATTTTCCATGAATTTGTCTGCCTTTTCCATGAATTTGTGTATTTTTTCCTCATTTTTATCTGTTTTTTGCTTCAACTCTTGGATAGCTCTGAATATTAGAGATTTGAATTTCCTACCAGTTAGGTCTAGGGACTTTTCATCTACTGGAAGGTTATCTGGTGTTTTATTTTGGATGCCTACTGGAGCCATCCTGTCCTGTTTTTGTAAATGTTTTGATATTGTCTGCTGTCTTTGGGGCATTCAGTGGTTATCTTCCTCATTTATTGATTATAGATTTGTTTGTTTCATCCTGCTTTTTTGTTTTATTTGGTTATGTCTGAGCAGGCGGGCTGTGGGTTCTTTGTTGTTTGCTCATCTGTGGGCACGATACTTTTCACCTCCTTCTCCAATGGGCAGGATAAGTCACTCAGGTATGGTGCAGCAGGGAAGGTCCAGCTCAAGGGGAGTTGCTGGGATAGGTTTTTTGTGGCACGTAGCAGGGCTGACAGTGTGGACCGGGAATCGGTGCAGGGCAGGTTCCAGTAGGCCGTGCCTGTGCTGCTTGGGAGTGTGATGTTCAGCACACGGTACAAGTAGGCAGGAAGGAGGGAGTAGATTGTGATGTGTGGAGCAAGATGGGTATGGGAAAGAAGAGAGAGAGGAGAGAGGAACAGGAGCCAAAAACATACACACAAACAAAAAAGAATCTAAGCGAGCTTGCTATTGGAGTGGAGAGATGAGAGACTGAGAAATGGGGAAAAACAAAAGTGAAAAAAAAAGAAGAAAAAGGGTAAAAGAAAAAAATGAATAAATCAAGAAACTGGAGATGAAGAAAGACAAAAAGGGACTAAGAGAGAGAAGAAAACCAAACAAAGAAATGGAAAAAAAACCCAAAACAAACAAACAATCAAAAAACCAAAAAACAAGAAAAAAGAAATGCCCCCAGGGATGTCCCTGTGCGTCTGGGCAAAGTAAGGGACTATCTTCCAAGGTTGTTAATGAGCCTTCCTTCAGTCCTGATGCTCCATTCTTCTTCATATAGTCCAGCTTCTTGGACTATCTGCTCAGCATAGAGACTGAATAAGTATGGTAAAAGGATACAGTTCTGACACACACCTTTCTTGACTTTAAACTACGCAGTATCCCCTTGTTCTGTTCGAACAACTGCCTCATGTACAGGTTCTTCACGAGCACAATTAAGTATTCTTGGATTCCCATTATTTGTAATGTTATCTGCAATTTGTTATGATCTACACACTCGAATGCCCTTGCATAGTCAATAAAACACAGGTAAACATTTTTCTGGTATTCTCTGCTTTTAGCCATGATCCATCTGACATCAACAATGTTATCCCTTGTTTCACATCCCCTTCTGAGTCCCACTTGTATTTCTGGAAGTTCCCTGTACTGCTGCAACCACTTTTGAATGCTCTTCAGCAAAATTTTACTTGTGTGTGATGTTAATGATTTTGTTTGATAATTTCTGCATTCTGTTGGATCTCCTTTCTTTGGAATGGGTACAAATATGGATCTCTTCCAGTCAGTTGGCCAGGTAGCTGTCTTCTAAATTTCTTGGCATAGACAAGTGAGCACCTCCAGCGCTGCATCCATTTTTTGAAACATCTCAGTTGGTATTCCATCAATTCCTGGAGCCTTGTTTTTTTACAATGCCTTCAGTGCAGCATGGACATCTTCCTTCAGTACCATCGATTCTTTATCATATGCTACCTCCTAAAATGGTTGAACTTTGACCAATTCTTTTCGGTACAGTGACTCTGTGTTTTCCTTCCATCTTCTTTTGATGCTTCCTGTGTTGTTTAATATTTTCCCCATAGAATCTTTCACTACTGCAAGTCGAGGCTGGAATTTTTTTTTTTCAGTTTTTTCAGCTTGAGAAATGCCAATCATGTTCTTCCCTTTTGATTTTCTATCTCTAGGTCTTTGCACATTTCATTATAATACTTTACTTTGTCTTCTTGAAGGTAAATAAGCAGCTGAAAATGTCAGACCCCTTTTAGGTTTATAGGTGTTTACTCTGAGGCTACTTTTGTGGGTATTTAGAAGCTATATCCCAAAGCACAGAAAATGATGGTGATGTTTCACAGGAAGTTAATACACATTAACAGAAATGTGATTTGAAGTTGACCAGGAGGCTGGAGTAGGTTACTGAGGCTGAAATAATAGAGAATATTTTGAATGTTGTTAAGTCTGATGGCTTGATAAAACAGTAAAAATAAGAGGATAGCTGAGATTTAATTTAAAAAGTGAGATTACTTCTAAGGTTAGTGGAAATTCATCTCATCTTGAAGTCTCAAAACATCTACAATAGAAGAATTGATTACAGTTGCAAGACCAAGCTTGATTCCGTTATGTTTAGGTTCAGTGGTAGAATTCTCACCTTCCATGCGGGAGATCCAGGTTTGATTCTCGGCTGATGCACCTCATACACAGCCATCACCTGTCTGTCAGTAGGGGTTTGCATGTTGCTATGATGCTGAACAGGTTTCAGCAGCGCTTCCATACTAAGATGGACTAGGAAGGGAGGCCTGGCGAGCTACTTCCAAAAATCAGCTAATAAAAACCCTATGGATTACAGTGGTCCAATCTGCAGCCCATCATGGGGATGGTGCAGGACCGGGCAGTGTTTCCTTCCATTATACATGGGGTATCCATGAGTTAGGGGCCAACTTGATGGCAGCTGAAAACAACAACACTGTGTTGGCAGGCACTAGATAGAGAAACATGCAGTATGTTTTTTTTAGGACTACCCTCAAAGAAATTCAACATCAAGAAATTTATCATATGGGTTAAACCAAAAAAAAAGACCCGTTGCCATTAAGTCAATTCCAACTCATATAACCATCTATTATTCCAAGATTTTTTTTAATCCAGGTCAGGATGGATGATTTAGGTGTGAGGCTATTTTGACTGTATAATAATAAAGCTAACACTTATGTAGTACTTATTATGTACTAGGTCCTGTTCCTATATATTTATTTTATATATTCTATTCACTGTGAGTTGAAATCAACTCAAAAGACCTAACAACAACAAACAGCATTTTTATATATTCTATTTTATCGTATTTATCTTATATATGCTAACCCATAACAACCCTATGAAATGGGCAAAATCCCACTGTACAGATAAGGAAACTGAGGCACAGAGAAGTTAAATCACTTGCCCAATGGTCACATGGCTGAGAAGTGGCAGAGCCAGGATTTGAACCCCGGTGTTATGGCTCCAGCATCCATGCCATAAACCACTCTGCTCTGCCACCATATCAATGTACCCTCGTTGGTATGCTCTGTGCAGCGGTTGCTCATCTGATTGTGTCCTGCTTGGCAATCTGGTGGCAAGATCCCTTGGAGTAAGGACCAAATCTTCTCTTTCCTTTGAATCTCCTCCTTTGCTGCCTAACTGTCCAGAATCATCACCTCATTTACATTGACTAACAGATGAACTTAGTGCTGTGACCTCAACTGAAAATTTTATTTTAGATTTGCACACTACTTCATCTCATTCTGTTTTAGTTGTTAACTGGAAGTGGACAGGTAGTGTGTAATAAGTAGGGGGGAAAAGGACAGAGTTCAGTCCTTAGGAATGGCCTTGTCCACAAGGTAGACCAGGAGTCACATACAGCTCAGCAACTAATCTTATAATAGAAGAAATAAGGTGGTGAGATTAAAAAAAAAAAAACAAGGATTATTTCTGTTTTCCCTGGTCACTGGTGAGCAATCCTGAGATGCATCGTCATTTTAAGGTGTTTGATCTGAATTCAAATAGCCAAATGCCATCGTGAAAAACACTTACCAGTTCATTGATATATCTGCACAGTTATACTCCCCATGGACATTATACACCTTGGGAGTTAGTGAGCAGTTCTATAGACTGATGATATATACAACAGTCAGGAAAAAATTGTTCTCGCTTGAAAGCTGGTTTTAGATGTAATAATATTGATAATTTTAATTAATATTAATACATATATTCCTCACTTAAAGACTAACATTTCCTTGGTTCTCAATGGGCAAAAAGATTGGTAACTACTAATAGTATTTATATAGAAGAATTTCTGAAAATAAGAAATCAAATTTTATCCTTTCCCCTTTACCCCCACCACTCCATCTATCTTCTTTTCTCCAAGCAAAGGAAACATTCTTTCATAACTCTGAAAGACAGAAATGGAGCTCAGCTCACTGAACTCAGAAACGAACTTGGTGGCTGCAACTTGGGTAAAATGCGGACGATCACACAAACTTAGGTAGATGAGTCATATTGGCATACACAACTCCGGCTATCATATGCCTATGTACCCGTTTATTTGGGGAGATAAATCAAAATGACAATTCTGAGCTATAGCCTAATAATGTTTGAGAGTCTTGCTTACGAGGACACGCTTTGCTCACGAACACACAGAATTCAGTCAGCCAGGGTCCTTACGCATCTGATTTATCTCAGATAGGAATTCGGATGACCTGGTCTGTAGGTCATTTAGACCACAAAGTCGTCATCTGTCATGATCTGGGGAATACTGAATTTCAGGACTGGTAATAAACACCTTGCAGATCAGAATATTTATCTGGTCACTTCTCACTTACCCAAAGATGGCTATGTTCCTGTTCCAAAATCTAGTGTCAGTCTTTTGAGCTTTAGAGATCCCACAGTGGAGCTATAAACAGGCTCTTTTTCCCATAAATGAGCGGGTTATTATACAGAGAAAGCAGGCATAAGATCTGCTGCCGCTCACCCGCCGCAACCCTTGTGGGGAGTAAAGGGGAGAGCCCCCAGGTCTCAGAAGGCCGTGTGGGGTTGTTTTCTCACCTGCTCCTGGCAGGGTATGAAACCGTGACAGGGAGTGGTTGGATGGAGAGGGAAGAGCTAGTCTAGCAGCCTGCAGGCCCCCAAGGAAACTGGATCCTTCCTTGTCCGGTCGGATGAGAGACGAGCCCTTTGTAAGCCCCTGACAACAGGGGCAGTTGTCCCAGTGTAGGGGATGGAGTGCTGTTCTTTTGCCTTGGGCTATCGCAGAGAGTCAGCCATGGGGAGTCTCCTTTAGGGGGCTGGCAGAATATTGTCCTGATTCTTATCAACAGAAGCCAGGTATTCCAGGGCTGGACTGCCAGGCCAAATAATCATCAACAATTCCAGAATATAAGCCATATTCTGGCATTTTCAGTGCAGCATTGGTACCAAAACTCAAAAGGTTGTATCCTAACCAAGTTGGATCAGTCAGTTTTATAAGTATGACCTATATCCTGGTGACCAAAAACAGAAAGTCTTGTTTCAAAGTGGTATTTGCTAGAAGGGTCCAAGACCCCAGGAGGGAGTTGTTTGAGGACCCCATGACAAGGCAGACAGGAAGTTTTCTGAGACAGCAGCCAGTTTTGTTTTAAACTAGTGTTTTGCATGAGAGATCCAGTCTGTTTCTGGCATGAAGTAGGAAGTTATATAGGACCTGAATTGAGTAAAAGGATGGGAAACTGTGCTATGTGGCTTCACTGTTGTTTTTATAATGTTAACTATACAGCCTTGTTAACCACAACCAAAACCCACTGCCTGGTCGAGTCGATTCCAACTGATAATGACCTTACTGGACAGGGTAGAACTGCCCTGTAGGGTTTCCAAAGCTGTAATCTTTATGGAAGCAAACTGCCACATCTTTCTCCTGCAGAGCGGCTGGTGGGTTCCAACTTTTTGGTTAGCAGCCGAGCGCTTTAACTACTGTGCCACCATGGCTCCTCTAACATCATTAAAAACAAACAAACATTGAATTGTGGCTTTGTGTAGGGAATTTGACACCTCTGTAAGTTTTGAGTCATCATCTTAAACCAAACAGATGTCGTTTTGCTTTTGACATTTGTGGTTGCCTCGGCCGCTTGCTCGCTTAATAAGAATAATCAGAAGGAGACTGTACTACATACCCCAGAACACTCTAGTTTCCACAACAGTTTGGTTTGCTAACTTTAAGCTCTTGTTCTGTGATCTGTTTTTGTTTCTGAGTTGACTTTTACTCTAGTTAGTTTGAATTTGGCCATTCTGTATTGTGCTGTAAAGATTTGTCTAAGGGCGCCTAAACACTGTAAAAGTCAATTGTGTATCAATAAGATTGATTAAAACATTTTCCTCAGCAGTAGCTGAAAAGAACTAACTTTTTGGTAAACATTTTCTTGTGTTAGATCATTCAGTGATTTTATACGACACATCAAAGTGAAAGGGTAAAAGTAAAGAACAATAAGCAAATGTTCATGTATACTTCAAGGTCTAATTTTATGCATTGCGTAGAGACTGATTAAAGAACATTGTTGTCTGTTAATAAATAAAACTGCATTTCATACTAAGATGCAAAGCTTAGTCAATTATGTCTGTAGCCCAGGAATGAGAACAAGTATGAATGTAGTACCTAAATACACCATTCTAGATTTTTTCAACCCATAAATGTGAGAGTAACACCTGTGCCATTAATGGAGTGACGAGGCTTTATGATACTCGCTTGGGAGACAGGACTAACTGGGTTATGACAGAGTCTTTGTGAGTCATTGGACCCATCAATATGGTGCGGTGGGTGCACGATTTGTCTTGTGGCATGGAGAAATCCATATAGAGAAGGGCTGCGTCAATGAGGGAATTCAACTCTACCTACCTTTTAGTCCAGTAACACTGATACATTTCCAAATGACCCTACTTGAGATGCTAGTATATCTGACAAGGAGCAGTGAATCTGTTCAACTTTTAAAAAGGCAAACATTCTCTAAAATTGTATTAGAAAGAGAAAGATATTGAGAAGAAAAATACTGATGAGAGAAAGGAGGAAAAGGGAGGAGAGAAAAGGAGGATAAGAAAGAAGAGAAGGAGGAGCAGCAAGGGGGAGGAGAGATAGAGAGGTCAGGAGAAGAAAGGAGGGAAGAAAAAAATTGATAAGACCTCCTGCTCATCCCAGAAAGTCACTGCGTGCTCCTTTGTTCATAATTGTTCTAACATTCCACTCAAGTATCAATGACAAATGCACTTATAGCATGACTCCTTTGAGAAGTAATTGCATTTAAATACGGAGCAAACCCTTAGTCAAGCAAAGAGACTACATAATATATTTTAAGCATTTATCAAGTTAAGGAATTATTTGATGAAGAAGAGAGTGGATGTCAAAGGAAATTGCAATTGATATTAAAATGTACAGTTGCAAATATTTTTTAAATGGTATTCAAGCTAACTTTGGGGAAAAAAAGATTTTGCTTTAGAGTGACAAAGTGAAGCAGATAGGGTATTTTGCTGAAATAAACTGTGGGCCATAAGTAACACCTAATTTGTTTGTGCCTCCTACACCAATTGTTCCCTCGAGGATTCACTTTGCATGAATAATATTCACACCTACTCTGTTGCAGGCTTCAGATGTGAAGAAGCTCCATGAAGAAAGAGGCCTTTGTGTCTCCTACAGAGCAGAGCACACTGCCTCCCGCAGGAGCTGCTGTAAATGGTTTTAAATGAATAGAGATGTCCCTTTCCACAGTCTAAAGAAATATCAAAAAACCAATTGCCATAGAGTCACCTCTTACTCATGGTGACCCCATGTGTGTCAGAGTAGAACTGTGCTCCATAGAATTTTCAGTGGCTGATTTTTTGGAAGTAGATCACCAGGCCTTTCTTCTAAGGCACCTCTAGGTGGACTTGAACCTCCAATATTTCAGTTAGCAGTGAGCGCATTAACCATTTGCACCACCCATAGTAGGTGCTGAATAAATATTTGCTGAATAAATATTAGATAACATTACATATGATCACTTAACATTTATCTGAAAATATGAAAATTGACTTATACTGTATATATATGATTTATATATGCGTATCCATTGCTGTCAAGTCGATTCCCACTCTTAGCAACCCTATAGGACAGAGTAGAACTGCCCTGTAGGGTTACCAAGGAGCGGCTGGTGGATTTGAACTGCTGACCTTTTGGTTAGCAGCCTGTCTTAGGCTGGATTCTCTAGAGAAACAAGACCAGTAAAGTGTATAAATATATATAGAGAGAGACCTATATCAAAGAAACAGCTCACATGATTGTAGAGGCTGGAACATCCCAAGTCTGTGGATCAAGATAGAGGCTGCTTCCGATTCATGTAGTTGCAAGGGCTGGCGAACAAAAGTTTGGCAGGTTGGAAAGCAGGACTCTGCTCACAGGCTGTGAAGATTGACAAATCCCAGGATCAGCAGATAAGCTGCTAGCTCAAGCCCCAAGAACTGGAGATCAGACGAACAGGAGGCAGCCACACGAGCCAGAGTGAGCAAAAAGCCAGAACGTCTGCTTATATTCAGATGCAGGCCACACCCCCAGAGAAACTCCTTTTCCACTGATCGGCTACTCACAGCATATTCAGTCATGGGGGTGATCACATATAAACACTGAGAATCATGGCCGAGCCAAGTTGACACACAGTCTTAACCATCACACAGCCATAGGTCTTAACCACTGCACCACCAGGGCTCCATATATGTATATATGTCCTTTATATTATCCCAAGGGCATCATTCTCCTTGTTTGTCTTCTATGGTTTGGCGGTAGTATCAGGAAGTCCACTTAGCATGGAAGAGGCCACCCAGCATTGGACTTGGACTCAAACTTGTGTTCCTTTGGTCTCACATGGGCTCAGAACACCACACCCCTCCAAGTTACATACTAGTATGTTAGTTTTACTTTGAATTTCCTAAAGAGACTACGATTGTGTCTCATTATGTCACAGGTACTCAAATATTTGATTTTTTTTAAAGCCAGAAGCACAAGTCCCCAAACTGTTCATTGATCTGATTATCTCTCATATTTATTTAATCATTTCTGCACTGCACCGGGAAGGATGTGTACTGCTGAATTACAAATAAAATGAAGATATAATCCAGAATGTGTATCAAATCTTTTTTATCTAAATGTCTCTTAGGATATAAAGAAATTATGTAAACAGAATTAAAGGGGAAAATGAAAATATAAGCACTCTTCTCAGTTTTGATGAAGCCAAAGCTTACCCTGTTTCAAAGTTCCAAGGGTAGACGTTCAAGAAGACTCAAGGAGAACTAGAGTGCTTTGCTGAGGGAGGTAGGATGGGTGTCTGGAACCAGAGTTCTGTTTTGGACATGTTACGTGAAAGAGGCCTGTGAGACACCAAGGAAGCAGTCAGGTATGTGATGTAGACCTAAGAGGGGAAGCTGGGGCACAAGGTATAAATGGGGGAATTTTCAGAAATGTGTGATATTTGGAGTCGTCAGAGGTGATAAGATTACCTAGGAAGGAAGTGTAGGGCTGGAAGAGAAGGAAAGGGAAGAGGAGAAAGTAGGGAGGGGGAGAGGAGAGAAGGGAAGAGAAAGAGGGGCAAATCCGGACCCCTAAAATGGGCTTTATTAGGCTTTCTCTGTGCTCCTGGCCCTAGACTAGAGGCTGCAGATCCAAAGGTGAATAAGGCTCCGTCTCTGCCTCCATGAGTTCACGATCTAATGGTGTAAGTCGTGTTTTAATCGTAAGAATTCCAAATTGTAGTAGGAAAAAGAATTCTTGTGTGTTTCTAAGATATATACTTTTCTCTAATTGCTGTTTCCTAGGTAAAATGGAATTGAAAAACAAGAACACGTTCTAGCCAAATAGAGTGACTTGCTTCTGATTTACATTTTCCACTGGTAGCTGTTTTAAAAAAAAGCATCCTGTGAGAGTTGGTTTGAGAGCAGTGGCGAGTTCTTTGTGCCTGTCATCCAAGATTCCTGATTGTGTCTCAGTGGGAGGACAAATATGCATTTTCTCTCTCCCCTTCTGCTGAAATGGTTGCATGCTCAATCCCCATCTATATGAAGGTCTCAACTGAACGATCTTTTTCATCAAAGTGCCTCTATGGGCGATTTCTCATCATCTTTCTAAGAGCAGGGCCGATGTCCTATTATTTTTATTTCAATGGTATAGTTGTTTGGGATTATCCTGTTATTTATCTGGAGAATTTGGGAGCCTGAAGTTATAGAAGTCTAGAGAATTATTATACCAATACGACTTAAAGGCATCTCTCAACTTTTTTCTTTGAATGCTGTATCACTTCTTAATTTCCTGCCACTAGTGCCACGGTGGCTCTAAGCCCAGGGCAGAGAACTCCAGTCTGTTCCCTCCTCTGTCACCTACCACGTTTGCTCTTTGCAACGGTCTACAGGACCCCATGTGACCTACACAGCACCCCCGTGCCATCTGCCAACCACGCTCCTCTCTCCCCTCCAGCTACAGTGGCCTCCTTGCTACTTCTCTAATACTCCAGGGAAGCTCATGCTTTCGGGTGTGGGTCCTGGCTACCCCCTCCTCCTGGTTGTCTCGTCACCAGATGCCCACAGGACTAATCCTTCCCTCACTCCAGGCTTCACGTGAGGACTGTTCTAACCATCTGTAAATAAAACGTGCATCCCCACCCCTTGCCAGGGTCCTGAGCCCTCTTACCCTGCTCGGATTTTTCCCATAGTTCTCATCACCATCTAACATACTACAGTGAAAGCTGTGAGAGCCGGAACTCTACGCGACGGCCTCGTTCTTCTGGGTCTCGAAAGTTTCCTGCCTTTGACAGGGTGCAGTCTTACCACTTTTCTATTTGCGTTTTCCTTCTCTGACAGGCTTCTGCCTTACCCAGGTTCCAACTTTTGCAGGTTTTACTGTATGCAGGAATCCCTGGGTGGTGCAGACAGTTAAGCACTCAGCTACTAACCAAAAGGTTAGAGGTTCCAGTCCACCCAGAGGTACCTCAGAAAAAAGCCTGGCAATCTATTTCTGAAAAATCAGCTATTGAGAACCCTATGGAGCACAGTTCTACTCTGACACACACAGGGTCACCATGAGTCAGAGTCGACTCAAAAGCAAGTGGATTTGCTTGTTAGAATACTATATAATTTGTTACATATATTGTATTTTGTCTGTCTTGTTTTACCAAAGGGCAAGGAAGGCAAATCCCACCTTTATTGCTACCTGTGTGGTAAGGATCAGCATGAATCCACTTCCCAGCTGGTGGTGGATCTAGTCCTCACCTTCCCTCATCTCTTTCCTGTCACCAGCCACTCCAAATGGCACACTCTTTCCAACCTCCAGCCACCCACAGCTGAATTGGAGCTCATAAGTTAGAAGGACTATGTCCTTCTAAGCAGCTGTCTGTGCAGCCCTTCTCTGAATTAGCCACCCCACTAAGTCAGAGTTCACAAGTTGGAAGGACTCGGTCCTTCAGACTGCCAAATAGACACATGCCAGCCTCTCTGCTGGCTCTCCCTGCCTGCTGTGGGTTCGTTAATTCGAACAGCTCACAGAATTCACGGAAAATCATTGACACTTACAGTTACTCATTTATTGTGACCAGAAAGGATAGAAACGAAGAGATGCACAGGCCTCCTTCTGGGAGGGGTCCAGGCACCAGACTTCCGCTGTCCTCAGGGATGCGCCACCCACCCTCCTCCCAAGACCACACGCTCTCCTCAGTCCAAGAAAGCTCCACTACTTCACGTTCAGGGCCTTTTATCATAGTCATTGGGGCCTCACTGCATAGTCATGATCGACTGAATCAGTGAATAGGCATGATTGATTGTGTCCTGCTCCCTCCTTCCCTGAGGTTTGTAACCAGGTGTGGTGTACAGCCCCCACTCATTTGCGCACATTTGAGGCTAGCTTTCAGGAAAGCAAAGACAGAGGCCAAATCAAGTTCTTTGTCCCACACTTGCCCTCCTAAAATGCAATCCTGGAAGGGCAGGGATATTCATCTGTTTTGTTCAGTGATGCATTCCAAGCACCTAGATGAGTGCCTGGTACTCAGTAAAAACAACCAGTAGCCATAGAGTTGATTCCAATTTAGGCCCTCAATAAATAGTAGTTAAATGGATAAATGAATGAATGAATGTATGTTCTAGGCAAAGCGGTAGTAAAGAAGCAACAAGACCAGGGCCAGGCAGTAGAGTGGTTTGGGACAGTGACTCTGATGTTTTCTCATCCTCTGAGACTAAAATTTAGACACCAGGAGAAAAAAAAACCTATTACTCATTTGAGTAAATTACATGGGAAAGCTAATATGCGTAGACTTACAACTTCATGGTCACCTACCATCATTCTGCAGGTCCCAGACTCAATGTGTATGAAAATATAAAGCATATGTTTAGTACAGTTCAGGGGGAAAAACTTAGTTCTACAAGGGACTTAGAGATATTACGTTTTTATTTCACTTATTCAATAAACATTTATAGCATGCTTTCAATGTGCCAGGAGTGGTAATCATTACCAGAGATACAAAAATAAATAAGGCAAGAACCCTGGCCCCAGGATGCCCACTGGGCAGTAAAGGAGGCAGTGGAGTAAACAGATAATTAAAATACAATGTGGTGAGTGTGTGCAAAGTGCGTTAGGAGCCCAGGGGAGGGAGCCGTGAATTTTGACTGATGGCATAAAAGCAGGTTTCAGTGTTCTCTGAATTCTGGACCTATCCACCCACGCACCCAACTTTCAAAACTTACCTTCTGCCTGCTTTTTCTGCAGGGAGTTTCTCGAAGGATGCTGTATAAATAAAGGCCAAACCTCATTCATATTACAGCCTCAAAGCTCTAAGGCATAATGTGTTTATTCTCTCAGGGATGTTTGTATGTCGTGAGAGGAAAACATTCAAAGGAATGAAGTGGAATTGCAGTAGAGAAAATTCTTATTATCTAGCCATCTAAGTATGTGTTAGCACAAGTGAAGGGTGTTAGACAAAGAGAAAACAGGTCAAGAAGAAATCCCTATTCCTTAGATCACTTTAGTGCAATCCCTTTTCTCCCCCAGAATTCCCGACATATGTGGCTCTCTCCTCAGTCACAGCAGCTCCCAATGGCAGTGAATCTTAACCAAGAGGAGAAGAAAGTGTTACATCAGAAAACTGAGTGAGAGCCACTGGACCTGGGGGAAGAAGGTGTGTGTAGTCTTAGCAAGCACCTCAGGTGACTGCGTGAATCCCCCCATGCGGTTTGCCGTGCCTTCTCCGCTGCCCCCCGAAACTGAGAACCATTGCTTTGGGCTGCCCGGTGGTAGCAAATACTGAGACTCCACTGTGCTGGCTTTCACCGCTAGCACCTGGCCTTCAGCAGATGTTAAAAATAGCCGCAAACACTTTTCCTCTTCAGATCTCAGACACTTTATCTGCTCCAGCTGAATTTCCCTCCAGGGAGGAAGCAGAGTGTAATTTTGACTTTGGAGTCAGCCAGCCATGGGCTTGAACATGGCCCCCTGCTTGTTAAAGCTTTAGGAACTTGCACAAGTTACTCACCTTCACCTCACTGGCCTCCCCTGTGCCATGGGAAGGACAGTCCCCACCTGGTCCCCACACTTTTGAGTGTGGGGATCAAATTAAATCACCAGAAAGACATTTTGGGGTAGGACCTCCCAGAAGTTTATTGTAACATGTCACTCACATTGCCACTGACCTGCCCTGGTCATGAACAAAAAGCTTATTCACTTCACTCACTCCCAAATGATCTCCCAGGAGAGTATTTCTCATCCCAGCATCTGAAACCCACAGGCATTCTGAGGGCTCCCCTGAAACCGGAGTTGAGAGTGCCACCATTTTAGCAACGTGGACTGAAGCAAACAGTAAGTGTTTGGCTCCTAACCAAAAGGTTGGTGGTTTCAGTCGTGTCAGAAAAAAGGTCTGGCAATACTTCTGAAAATCAGCCATTGAAAACCCTGTGGAGCAAAGTTCTACTCTGACGCACACGGGGTCTCCATGGGTCAGAGTCAACTCTACAGCAACTGGTTTATTGGACTCTACTAACGGTAGAAATGAATTTGCTTCACCTCTGGGATTCTGCCCTGCTTCCCTCCTCCCCTCTGTCTCTGGAACTCTGAGAACAGCTGTGAGGTAGGGAACCAGAAATAGCTTTCATGTGCAAAGTGGCACCAGACTTTTGAAGCTGCAGAGGGCTGGTTTGGGGCAGCAGGAGGACAGGGGGTGAGAAGGCGTTCTGGAGGGTGACACAGAACTAAAGTCCCACAGTCACAGCCCTGGAGAGAACAGGACAAAAAAGAGTCCATGATCAAGGACATTCTCTTATTCTTACTTAAAAAGTTCATTCAGTTCAAAAATCACATTTCATTAGACTTCTAAAATTACTGAGCCTCAAACTGAAACCATAGCTATTGATTAAGGAAGTAAAAATAGTGACAGATTTAAACAACTTTCCCAGTAATTGCAATAGTAATAGTGCTGGGAGAGAAGTAGGGTAGTGTTCCCATTGAACAAATGAGAAAGCCAAGGTCCTGAGAGAGTATTCTGAGCCTATACAAATTCTGTCAGTGTATTAACCAGTTGGTGAAGTCAATTCTGACTCATGGCGACCACATGTGTGTCCGAGTGGAGCTGTGCTACATTGGGTTTTCAATGACCAATTTTTGGAAGTAGATCACCAGGCCTTTCTTCCGAGGAGACTCTGGGTGGAATTGAACCGCCAAGTTTTCTGTTAGCAGCCAACCGCTTAATCGTTTGTGCCGCCCTGTGAGGGTCAAAGCTGGAGCCAGCATTCCTGCCCTCCTCAGCACCAGAGCTGACAACATGTGATGCATTAGGCGGCTCATGCCAGTTGTTTTTTCCACCGATAAAATGGAATTCGTATTTCTTCGCCAAGAGTTCCTTTCTCACAGTAAGGGCAGCAGAAAGGCCTTGCTGGTCTTCAGTGATGAGCCTATGGAAGTACCCACAGAGGACCCATGAGACTGCAGCCCGCCTTCTGGCAGGTCAGAACGTGAGCTTGCTCTCCACTCGTGACTGAGCTGAGTGGGCCTGAGGAGTATCAAGGCAGGACGCCTTTTCACTTTAGTCAGGGATTGGATAATTTAGGGCTAAGTAGAAAGAGCACTTGGCTTCAGCGATTCCAGTAATTGGAGTTTATTAGAATTCTGTTTAAGTACACATTTAATCATGAGCTTCCTGATCTCCCGTGTGGAGTTCAGAGAGCGAGTTCTGGTGATTGGATTTCTCTGGAAGCCTTTTGTGGCACAGCTGAGACCTGCAGCAGACAGCTTCTCAGTGTGCTGTTCGTCCCTTTCCTTGTCTCCCTGGGCCCTACTGCAATGCCTTCTTTGGGGGTGAGGGACATGGCAGGGAGGGAGGGCTCCCACCAGGTGGACATGTCCAGTCTTGCCCCCACCATCTCATTTCTTTTCCATTTACGTGTCCACAGTGTGGGCTCCGGATCTCTCCGAGTCTCTGTCCCCTCTCCTGCTTCTCTCTGACCTCTTCATTGGTGAGTGGTTACCTCGCCCACTGTTCCTTTAGAATATGGAAGGTGGCAGCTTTATTATAGGTTGTATATTGAAACTGCTTAAACAATTCAAGAAATACAGTTTCAGTAACTTCAAATTTTGTCAGTGAGCAGAATGCCATTTGAGAAATTACCACTTGGAAGAGCCCAGGCCTGCTGCACCCCCGCCAGACAAACAGCCTGGCCCTGGCCTCCAGCTGAAACCTTCCACTCATCCCCAAGAGACTGCCCAAGAGGGTGAGAGCACAGCTTGTCCTTCCTCCTCCAGGTTCAGTCCACGCCCTTCTACTGAAGCCATGAGGGACTATGGGGACCTTCCCTGCAGGTCCAGCCACAGGGAATGTTGCCCGTGACGCCCACACACCACCCCTGCCCCCTCCCCTCCCACACACACTCAGTTCAGTTACTAACACTTCCTTGACAGGTCACTTGGTTCCCTATTCAGTCTCCTGTTAGGTCCCTGAGTGGCACAGTTTGCGCTCGACTACTGACCTAAAGGTTGGTGGTTCAAACCTATTCAGGGGTACCGCGGAAGAAAGGCCTGGAGATATGCTTCCGTAAAGAAAATCCTATGGAGCAGTTCCACTCTGTAACACATGGGGCCGCCAGTCAGAGTCAACTCTACAGGAACAGGTTTATTTTTTTTTTGTTTTAGTCTCCTGTTAAGAGCTAACTTGCTTCAAAAGACAGCTCTCTTAGAAACCAGCCTGCATCCCCCACTCCTACCCTGACTCACACCTCGGTGTTAATGAGCAATCCCGGACTGGACTACCAGGGCTGGGGCCAGCACCCACTGTGAAGGGCTGTACTGCTCCCCACACTCGGGCCCAGCTGTGGTCCCCAGCAGCTCAGAGCCCCTGAGGAGAGGCAGGTGCCAGAAAGGTGCTTGCAGTGTGGAGGACAAGGCCGGGGGCTTGGGGGTCGTGCTCCTTCTCCACCTCCTTGGCTTGCCTTCAGTTTCTGTCTTCAGAGAGCTTCTTTATAATGCACCCCCCCCCCCATGTGTGTTAGTTCATAGTGACTGGCTGGCCAGTCCCTAGCTGACTGTACCTCGTTTCTCAAAGCTGTGGTCAGACATCTTATCCAGGGAGGCTCTGTGTCCATCTGCCTTCTCTGAGGCCAGCTAACTCTCAACTCAATCTCCTTTCTGACACCAACTGCAAACGCCGTTCTTCTTCTGACCCTAACCACCTGGAGCTAGGTGACCTGGCAAGTCAAAGGTCCCTCACACTGCCAAGTCTGCCCAGGACTTCAGGTGCCAGCCACAAGCTTAGGGGTACCCACAACACCCTCACTTCTGACCTGCTGGCTGCAAATTCAGGGATTCTCACTACCCCGTTGGCTTCAGCAATTGGCTAGAATGACTCACAGAACTTATGAAAGTGCTATACTTACTGCTACAGAGTTATTACAGCAAAAAGGATACAAATGGAGACAAGCACAGGGCAAGGCCTGCGAGGATCCCCAACACGAAGCTTTCATGTCCCAAAAAGAGACGTGTCACCCTCGCAAGCAGGGAGCTCTCCGAGCTTTAGAGCCCTGGGCTTTAATTGGGGTCCCCATCCTCTGAGGTCAAGCCGATATTATGTAGTGGGTCTTGACAGCATGGCCATCCATCACCAAAGAGTCACCCCAATAGCATAACCTATTAGACAGGTACAGTCTGGAGCCCCTCCATGAATAACAAAGACTCCAATCACTGGGGAAATTACAACTGTTTAGAGATTGCCTCCAGGAACCAGAGACAAAGACTAAATTCTTTTGGTGAAGTTAATCAATTTTCACTTCAAAGCCAGCTCTTTCCCCCTGCATTCCTGATGTAGCTCCATTTCCAGGCAAAGGCCATCCTTTCAGGAATGGTTTAGTCATTCATTCATTCACTCATTCATGTAACACACATTTACTGTTATCCAGCTGTGAGCTAAATGTGATGCTCTCACCACCAGAGAAGAGGGACAGATGAACAAAGCAGAAGGCCTGCCCTACCCTTCAAGGAGCTTATCATCTACCTGTGATACCTGCATTAGAAATTTGGTTCTGTGTTGGAGAGTGAAAAATATTTCCCAGAAGGTGAAGCAGTCTGATGAATATATGAATC
The DNA here is from genome assembly GCF_000243295.1 of Trichechus manatus latirostris. Lineage (NCBI taxonomy): Eukaryota > Metazoa > Chordata > Mammalia > Sirenia > Trichechidae > Trichechus > Trichechus manatus. Next base: position 22,984,482 of record NW_004443956.1, on the reverse strand, counting down.
CCCGGAATCCTAATGATCTGCAAGCCCTATACAAAAAAAAAATAATTAATCCTTGGGACTGTTGGCATCACTGATTGAAGAACACAGGCCGTCCTGAAAACTTAGGTCACGATTAGCCACTGCTTGTGTCCACAGGATACAAGTCAGTGCCCAGGGTCCCCACGCCATGGTGGTTGGGCCTTCTCTGTCCCCATTATGTCAATGTGAAGAATATGGAGCGTTGCTCCAGGCCGGCAGGGGTGAGCGAATTGAATCTGGCCACTGGCAGATCATAAATTCTGTTGGAAACAGGGAATTCTCTGAATTTTAAGTTTTGGAGACAGTCCCTGTAAAGAGCAATTCACACTCATGACAGGAGCTAACGCAGACCAGATGGATGAGATCTAATAATTTATACAGCACTGTGTTCTGTGGAGTGGCATTATCTTACTAAGTCAACAACTGCAATGACACTGTCATTAAAAAATGAAATAGTCTAAGGCTATTTACATTTTCATGAAGCATTCTTTAGGATTGAGGAACTTTTTGACACTCGGGAGTTTTTCAGGCCATCAGACTCTGCTGGTAGCAATTAGTCTGCTAGGAAACCTTTGTCATCTTCTCAGACACGGCATTCATTGTGTCATTGTCCTCGTCAGAAACTTGCAGTGACTCTCTGTTACCTACAGAAAAAAAATCCAAAGTCCTCGGTCAGTTATTGATTACTTAGGGCCTTCTGCACTGACTCCAGTTTGTCCTTACAGTTCCTCCGCAGGAACCTCCCCCATCAGACTGGCCTACTCATCTTTGCGCACATTTTTCTTTCTCATCAGACTCAGCCCATATGGTGCCTCTTCACAAGAATGCCTTCCCCTCTACCCCAAGGTTGTGAATCACCTGCAGTTTTTAAGATCCAAGCCAGTCTGACCTCCTTTCCTGACATCTTCAACCTCAGTGATTTCTCTTGACACTAAACCCACTTCTGAGGCACATTTGTGATACGTGGCATATGCTGCCTTGTGTACAAGGGCATATGTTTGTCTCACAAACTACATTACGAACTGCAGGCTATGGAGACTGGACTGCCAATTATTTTGTTGCACTCACTGAAACTGAAGTTCTCATAAAATCTCGTTGAGGAGAGCAAGATTGGTGCAAGAGCGCCTGAAGGAAATGCAGTTCATCCCTTCTAAGCACTCAAAACTCTGTCCTAGGGTTCAACCAGACTTTGAGTGACTTAAATAACCAGATCACACTGGGCTCCTACAGAGCTGTTTTTACTAGACGGCGATTTGGCATGATGCCAACCATCCCCTGCATTACATTGTTGTGTTTGTAAAGATGTCATTGAGGATGTTGTATGCTTCATCCCATCACATGCCTGTGAGGATGCCTGGAATATTCCTTTTAAAATCTAGGAATAGTTATGATTTTAAAAATATAGATAGTTTGTCTTTTGCATATAAACATTGTGAATCATGTCCCCCTCTTCACAATGGCTGCTAGGAAGCTGACGATACAATTTGTAGCCTGTGCCTAGCAAGTATTATAGGCTTTCATGAGTCTTGTGTTCTAACCTCATTCTTGGCCCCATCATCTTTTCTATCCTTATTTTTTCCTAAGTTTGATTTGCATAGCCTATTTTTTAAATATGTGTTTTATCTTACTATAATAAATGCATCTCTTTTAATTACCTTTCTGGAATAAGGTGAAGTATAGATAATAAACTATTAGCACCCTGTATAACATTTAGAAATTTGCTGTGGAGAACTCTCAGAGTTTATTGATTCGTTAACCAATTGATTCAGATCAATCTAGTTACAGTTATCATTACCATCAAGAGACATTGTGACTCTTGTCCAAAAAAAGATGACATGGGCAAGGTCCCGTCAACTTGGAGCTGTTAGCTCAGGCTAAAGAACAATGATGCCAACAGGTAAATGAATTAAGCACCAAGACAAATAAAGCTACAATGAATAAAAACCAAGGTTAAATCAATGCACAGGACAGTGAATCTAGGCGAGGGAGTAATTGCAATTAAAGCAGAGGAGAGTGACAAGGGACAAAGCAGACACTGCACATAGGCCAGCGGGAGCTCCCACAGTACCTCACGTTTATAGAAAACTTTACATCATGTGTACACTGGCATTGAATCCTCATAGCAAGTCTATGGAGGAAGCAGAAAATTGGCATCTCTCTTCCCGTGAAACAAAGAGGTGGGTTGTGCTGGGTAGAGTCACTCAAGAGTACTGCAGAGTTCATTCTAGGTAATAGTCATTGAACTTTTTAAGAAGATAGACTTTCTTCTCTTAGAAGGCAGGAGCACATCTGTCTGTGTTGCTTATTACAGAACAGTGCTGCTCACAGATAGTGCTACCCACTTGATACATGGTTTTCATGTCAATGTTGAGCTACAAACATGAACTGCGTGAGTGCTGTAGGCAGCCACAGCTGTGGGGTCCAGTAGGCGCCTGACTGCTAGTAGGATTTCAGGGGAATCATCAGTGCCGTCAGACATAAATTATCTCATTATTTCCAACCTCTAGTTTGTTACGTAAAAGGAAGCCCTGGGTGGCACAAATGGTTAAGTCGTCAGCTACTAATCAAAAGGTTGGTGGTTCAAGTCTACCCAGAGGTACCTTGGAAGAAAGACCTGGCTATCTGCTTCTGAAAGCTCACAGCTATTGAAAACCATATGGAGCACAGTTCTACTCCGACACACAGGGTCACCATGAGTCGGAGTCAACTGGACGTCAACTAGTTTTTTTTTTTGTAGCTTGATACACGGTTTGACAGTCCACCTCTGGATAGTCATTCTTGAGAGTTTTTATTTTAAGCGTAAACTTCTTTTAAATTACAAACCCTACTGTGAGGGTGGGTCCATCAGGCTTTTACTGGTCAGTGACACTTCAGTGCGATCTGATCAAATGCTTTCCTCTAGGACAGCAGACAGGAGAATCTGGAGAAAGTCTTGCAATATAAGCTACTGTTTCTGCCTCCAGCTGCTTCCCCATAGCCTACTTGGCACACTGTGGGCAGAGTGATATTCCTAGATCACAGGTCTGATCACTTCTCTCCTTTCTCTAAACCTCTTAACAGCTTCCCACTACTTACAGAATGGAGGAGAGGAGGTGGCCCACAAGGCAGTGGTGGATCAGTGGTAGAATTCTCTCCTTCCATGCAGGAGACCTGGGTTCAATTCCTGGCCAGTGTACCTCATGCACAGTCACCACCCATCTGTCGGTGGAGGTTTGCATGTTGCTATGATACTGAACAGGTTTCAGAGGAGCTTCTAGACTAAGACAGACTAGAAAGAAAGGCCTGGTGATCTACTTCCAAAAATCAGTCAGTGAAAACCCTATGGATCGCAAGGGTCTGATCTATAACTGGCCATGGGGATGGCGCAGGACGGGGCAGCATTTCGTACGTAGGGGTGCCATGAGTTGGGGCCGCCAACTTGACGGCAGCTAACAACAGCAACAACCTGTAGAATAAATTCAGACTTCTTAGTATGGCAGCCAGGGCCTTCCGAGCCCTCACCTCAATCTTTATCTAACATTCCCACCTCCACAGAGCAGCCCCTTGTGATCCCACCTGGTCATCTGTATTCACAGTATTCCTTCCTCCAGATTCTGGTAGGGGTTAAGTACCTGGTCCCTGAAGTCAGACTTTCACGTTCAGGTCCCAGATCTGCCTCTTATTAGCTGTGTGAACTTGGAGAAGTCTTTTAATTCCTCTGAGTCTCAGTTTTCAAATCTGTTAAATTATGAATATTGACAGTAATTATATCACAAGAGCCTTCAACAGTTTATGAAATAACTCAGGCAAAGTGCTTAGCAGAATGCTTGACACATAGTAAGCACCTAACAAATGTTAAACATTTGTATTATTATCCCTGTCTATCAAAACCCAACTTATTTTCAAGACATGAAGCCTTCTCTAGTCTCCTCAGAGGGAATTTCTCTCTTTCTCTGTGCCTCTATCATTTGTGTTGCTTTATTTCCACCATTTTGCCTTGCATTGTGAATGTCTTTCTCTTCCGCTAAATTGTAAGCTCTATGAGGACGGGACCATCTCTAACTCATCTATGAATTCCCCAGATGCAGCACTTTGTTCAGGTAGCGTAGTAAGTGCTTGTCAAATTGGTCAAGAGATCAGCCCAGTGCCCAGCCGCAGCAGGCAAGGTGAAGGGCCTGAACTCCTGCCAGGGCAATAGGTAACACTCATTTGGAGGAATATAGACGGGGGAAGACAGAGGATAGGTGTTTCAATAATTTATTTTTTATCCCAAAATTTAGAAGCCTAAAACAATAATGGAGCTCTGGTGACACAGTGGTTAAGAGCTCTGCTGATAACCAAAAAGTCGGCAGTTCGAATCCACCAGCCGCTCCTTGGAAACTCTATGGGGCAGGTCTACGCTGTCCTATAGGGTTGCTATGAGTCAGAATAGGCTTGACAGCAACAGGTTTTTAAAACAATAATAATCACTTGTTTTGCTCACAGCTCTATAATTTGGGCAGAGATGGTGGAGATGGGCAGCTCTACTCCACTGGGGCAGCTCAGTTGAGGCTGGAAGATACAGTCTCAAGATGGTTCAGTCACATGGCTAACAAGTTGCTTGTGGCTGTTAGCTGAGAACTCAGCCAGAGCTGTCAGCCAGAAGCCCCAGTTCCTCTCCAAGTGTGCCCCTCTGTAGTGCTGCTTGGGTTTCCTCACAGCATGGCAGCTAGTTTCCAAGAGCAAGTGTCCCAAGAGACATGAAATAGAAACTTCCAGTGTTTTAAGGTCTGAGCCCAGAAACTGTCACAGTATCATTTCTGCCATATTCTTTTAGTCAAGCCATCACAGAGCCCTCTCAGACTCAAGGGGAGGGGCCAGATATCTCACCTCTTGATGGCAGGGGTGTCAAAGAATGTGTGGCCCTCTTTAATCCATTACAGCAGTGAAGATAAATTTCAAGTGTTTCACAATTTTGCCACTGGCTGGTGTTGGCTGAGTAGTTCTACTTTTTAAAAATGTAAGTTTAATTTAGTTGAACTTGAGTAACTTGTAGTAGAGGATATAAAGGAAGATTTTAAGATAATTTTTTTTTTTCAGATTTGTCCTGTCATTGGGCAAAAGTGCCTCCCCACATAGTGCTACATAAATTTCTAACAAAAGTTTCTCCACAAAGGGGAGAGTAAGAGTGTATTTGGAAAAGCTCACAATACCACTGAAGGAAAATGAAAAGAAATTAGCTTCATGCATTCATAATTCCCACATTCTTTGGACTCGTAGAGTCTAACAATAGCAGAGAACCTCACAGTTAAATATAAAGAAAGAGAGAGAAAAGCTGCTAAGACCTTGAAAATAAAAAATGCTTAATTGAAAATTTGGTTTCTCTACATGTTGCTGTTAAGAATACTTAATTAGCATTATCATTAAGCAATAATAGTTTGTTATAAAGACATTATGCATTCTGTGACAGATACATTTAAACCAGCAAAAACCTCCAGTTATATTCTATCTCTATAAACTCTGCTCTACAGCTAAGCACAGTTCCAATATGTTTCTGAAATTAAATTCACTGGATTAAACAAACAGAATCAAGGGTGCCAGAATTCCATATCTAAATTGCATATTACATAGGAGAGATAAGTAAAACAACTTTTTTTAAGTTGCCATATCCCTTGCCAAAAAATAAAAATGTGAGTTGTCAATTGCACAGTTTTATGAAACCCTAATGAACATACTATTTTTAAAATGAAATATCTGAAGTGTATGCAGTCTTTCCATGCCTCTAGGCCTTTGAGGTGGAGCCCTTGTGGCACAGTGGTTAAGAGCTTGGCTGCTAACCACAAAGTCAACAGTTCAAATCCATCAGCAATTCCCTGGAAACCCTATGGGGCTGTTCTACTCTGTCCGACAGGGTTGCTATGAGTGAGAATCAACTGGATGGCAACAGGTTTAGATGTTTTAGGTTTCATCTCTGGATCAGATGGCATGTCCATCTTCTTGGGACAACAGCCTCTCAGCCTCTTCCTTCACCAAAAACAAAAAACAAAAACCCACTGCCATCAAGTCCATTCCAACTCATGGCAACTCCATGTGTGTCAGAGTAGAACTGCACTCCATAGGTTGTCAAGGCTGTGACCTTTCGGAAGCAGATCACCAGGCCATTCTTCTGAGACGCCTCTGGGTGGGTTTGAACCACCAATCTTTTGGTTAGTAGTCGAAAGCTTAACCATTTGCATCACTCAAGGAACCCCTCTCCCACACACAATGGTGTTATTCCCTTGACTAATTTTTAGGGGCCTTACAAAAAACAATCTTATGGAAGCTACCACTACATTTATTACTAGGATACTGTTGAGGACCTCATCCACTAAATCTCAGCAGACTGATTCACATTTTTCTTATAGATACCATGAGTCAAGTGGCTGATTACAGGCAGTCCCATGTAAGGACTGTGAACGAGTTCAATTTCTTAGTCTGTCTTTAAGTCAAATTCGTACGTAAGTTAGAACAGTTAAGTACAGTTCTAACATCAAGTAGTCAAATGTTTGTCTTAGTATGTAGTATATAGTGTATCTTTCTATGCATAAAACAGTAAAGAAACACTTCCAGATACACTAAAATATCTGTAACATAATAATACAGTAATAATAATACTAATGTTTTAATGCACGTGCCAAAGTAGCACTCATTTGTTATTAGGAACTGTGATGGTGGTTAAGATTGTGTGTCAGCTTGGCTGGGCCATGATTCTCAGTGTTTGTATGTGATTGCTCCCATGATGGAATCTGCTGTGAGTAGCCAATCAGTTGGAAGGGAGTTTCCATTGGGGTGTGGCCTGCATCCAAACATAAGCAGAAGTTCTGGCTTTTTGCTTGCTCTGGATCCTTTTCATCTGACCTCCGGTGCTTGGGACTTGAGCTATCAGCTTATCTGCCAATTTTGGGATTCATCCATCTTCACAGCCTATGAGCGGGAGCTCTGCTCTCTGACTTGCTGATCTCTTGCCTGCCAGTCTTGGGATTCGTCAGTATTCACAGCCTGTGAGTAAGAGCCCTGCTCGCCGACCTGCCAATCTTGGGTTCACCAGCGCCTGCGTCTACGTGAATCGAGAAGCCTCTATCCTGATCCATGGACCTGGGACGTTCTGGCCTCTATAATAGCATGAGCCATTTCCTTGATATAAATCTCTCTCTATATATATTTATATGCTTTACTCGTTTTGCTTCTCTAGAGACCCCAGCCTAAGACAGGAACCATTGTATATACCTTCAATTTTTAAAAAATAGGCTTTATGGGGTTTGGTTTGTAACTACAGGTTGTACAAAAGTCAGACGTTCATAACCCCAGGGCTGCTGTATTTCTATTTTTTGCTTTGGCCTCCTGGAAGCTCAGGATCTAATTCATAGCTCAAGTTTAACAGCTATGTAAGACATTATAGCTTACATATCTGCAATCTAATTTTCCACCTGCCTTTTTTCTTATTTTTATTAATATCTCCCCTGGGCCTAATTTCTTTTTCTATTTTTCTATTTGATTGCATGTCTTCTTAGAAGCTGTCTTTTGTACAGTGAGAAGAGATGTAAATAAATTTTAGTTCATAGTGCATAAATAAATGGATGAATAAGTAAATACATAAAATATTGGCATTCACTGTATGCAGAGTTTGGATGTCAGATTCACCATTATAACTTTAATATTTTTTGATCTGGGCATTGAATTAATGCAGTGTTAAGAGCATACTTTATATTTATTCATTCAACAAATATCTTTTGAGTGTCTCCTGCATGCTGAACACTCTGCTGGAGCCTGGTGATGCAGGACAGGTTTCAGGTTATCATCTGGTGTAGGAAACAGAGCTGAAATAAGCAGACGAAGCTCTCTGAAGGAAGGAATATGTTAGTAAAGGAGCTTGACTTATCCTGAGTTGCCAGGGAAAGCTGAGATCAAAAAGCTAACAGGGATGTTATGGGGAGGGGGAGTATAGAGGAGTGTTCTAGAAGAGAAACAATATTTACAAGGCCCAGTGGCACTGCGTGGAACTGAAAGGAGGACACTGAAGCTGAAGCCCAGGAATGACAGAGGTGTTGGAGTTGGAGCTGAGTAAGCGGTCAGAGGCCAAAGCATGGTCTTGGTTGGCCATGCTGGGGATTTGGCATCTTTATCCTAAAAGCAGGGTCATCCATACTGGACAGGTTTCTGCGGAGCTTCTAGACTAAGACAGACTAGGCAGAAAGGCCTGGCTATCTACTTCCAAAAATTAGCCAATGAAAACCTTATGGATTACAACATAACGTTGTCTGATATAGTGGTGACCATGAAGGTGGTGCAGGACAGGGCAACATTTTGTTTTGTTACACCTTAGGTCACCATGAGTCAGAGTCAACTCGATGGCAGCTAACAGCCACAACAACAGGAATCCGTACTTTCCTGTATGGCCTATACTGGGACTTGTGGTAGCAAGATTTCAAGACATTTGCAATTTTGTGTTCCCTTCTTTATATTGCTATGATATGTGCTTGAATTTACTTAATAAGCAATTGTACAACCTTCATATATGCATATTTGCCTAGTCATCCTGTTGCACCTGAAAATCAACACAAACAGCCTCCTCAAACCAGAGCAGAGATGTTTGGGTGGGGTTGGAGGAACATTGGTGGGAAATTAAACCGGGCGAGTCGTGCCATTGTTGCTTTGATTGCTGGCGGCTCATTAGCACTGCCCTCCCCCCCTTCAGATTAGCAGTAATTAAACTGTGAAATCAGACCATTCCCTTAAGTCCAGACACCATACCAGGCTGTCAAGAGTAATCACAGGGGATAAATCACCAGCCCTGTGCACCGCGTGCTCCCCTTGGCATGGGCAAGGCATGCGCGAGGTGGAATAATGAGGACATTCAGCTTCTCCTCTCTGGTGGACACTGGGCAGGCACGCTTTGGGAGTGTTGTCATGACGATGACAAGAGCACGGACAAACTCTTCCTCCTACTAGCTGTGGTTAATGAAGATGACAATGAAAAATTATGCCAACATTACGGCAATTTTTTTTATGCTGACTGGCACACGTAACCTTCCGCCTAATGACGCCAGACAATGGTGACAGTAATTGTGCGTTGATAAATGGTGTAAAGAGGCTGGAGAAGCGTCTGCCTCAAAGATACACACGTTAAGTTAGCTGGGTAATTTCTTCCAGTGAGTTTGGCTTTGTTCTTTGTACCCTCACTAGGTGGCATTGGACTCCAGTGCCAGAAACCATCTCTAATCACTTTTCATTGTTTATTAGAGAAAAGACAGGGCAATTAAAGCAAGCACCGCTCCCCTCAGCAGAAGGAATGAGATCAAGATACATGAAAGTGTTTTTGTAAACTTCAAAGAAATCAGTATTTGCCATTTCCAAATGATTTTTCCTGTGGGGTGATGTTTTGAAATTTTTTGTTTTAACTGATTTTATCCCTCAACTGAAATATTTGGAGTATGGCTGGGGTGGGTCCCCTCACTTTCTCATTGGCCCTGCCTTCATGTCTCTGCATCCTGGCTGGAAAGCCTCAGGTGTGTGTCCTTGGAAAATGGGCACATTGTGTAAGCCTGTGAAGAGAAATGCTGCCACCCTGATGGCCACATACCTTTGTGTGGCCAGAGACGATGAGATCAGAGAGGCACCAGCCTTGGCGTGCCCAGCCAGAGCCACACACTCTCTCACTGTGGCCGGCACACTTCTTGGCTCCGAAGAATGGGCTCATTAAGAAAGTGTGTGCAGGGCTCTGCACGTGTGTGGCATACTTCAGTAGATGTGCTCTGATTAGACAAATAAATGTAAATGAGTCACTTTAAAGAGCAAATTACAATTTATTTACTGTAAAATGAACTTGCTGGACCATTCTCTCAGCATCTCCTGTGGTTTGGATTGGAAGTTCCAATCACTTAGGAAATTTGTAGAGATTCACAAAAATAGGCTGTATCCTTATTCATGAAAAAACAATTTTTTTGGTTGGTTTTGTTAAACAAAGATGCTTAAGTAGTTGCACTTCCAAGTGGGGTTTGTCTTTGCAGTTTTCTTGTTTTGAAGGACAATATTTGTTGCCACATCACGGTGTGTGTGATTCATGGTAGCAATTCTCTTTTTATTGCACAGCATCAGCAGTAAGCAGGAATTGGGAAAGGACACATTTTTCCATTACTGCAACTTCGAGTCCGTAATGCCCATTAACTGAGCTCTCTCTTGGTTCATAAGTCCTACCTACCTTTCGATTTAAAAAACAACCAGCAGTAAGAAACACGTAGCCAGAAGTTGCTGCTTCAGCATGTGGTTGACTTTGCTCCATCTGAGCACAGTGTGCCCCATTTTACAGCTACTTGCCCGCTCCCTGCCATATTTCCAAAACGGAATGAGAATGTATGTTATGCAAGAATTACGAACCCCATCACTGCATCTTAGAGGCACAGAAGCTACTCACACACAATACAAAACAAAAGAGCATTAGTATGTAATTGTAGAAGAAACACTTGACTTGGAATTTGAAGAACTGGGGTTGAGTCCTGGCATAAGTCAGTGATCTTGGGCAAACCACTAACTCCTCTGAGACTCAGTTTCTTTATATGAAAATGGGAGTTTTAATAATTCCCGTGCCGAACACATCAGGTTGTTGTTGTAAGGATTTCTTAATAATTTATACTCAAAAGCACTATAGAAACTATATGAAGTATGTTGTTATTGTTACTTGCCATTGAGTTTGCTCCAACTCACAGCGACCTTATGTACAACAGGATGAAAGGTTGCCATGTCCTGAGCCATCTCCATGATCTTTGATAGGTTTGAGCCCGTTCCTGAGACTATCGTGCCAATCCATCTAATTGAGGGTTTTCCTCATTTTCACTGACCTTCTACCAAACATGATGTCCTTTTCTAGCGGGTATAAAGTATTAAGATAGACGTAGAGGGAAGGCAATTATCCTGGGAAAGTAGATACTATGGACAGTCATTCTGAATGTTTACCAGTAAAATGTTAGGAAGAAAATGGAAACCTCTTCTGGTTGTTGTTCAAAATCTTCAATGGAAGCCGTTATATTTGTAAGAGTCCAATCGTACATGTACGTGAAAGTGATTTGTAAACTCTAAATTGGCAACTGCATTAATTGAGTACTATTTGTCAGGCATTGTGTCAGATTTATTTTATTTATGTTACATTTATTTTATTTAAACCTCACTATAACCATATAGGAAACCCTGGTGGCGTAGTGCTTAAGAGCTTGGCCGCTAACCAAAAGGTTGATAGTTCGAATCCACCAGGCGCTCCTTGGAAACCCTGTGGAGCAGTTCTACTCTGTCCTATAGGGTCGCTATGAGTCCGAATCTACTCAATGACAATGCGTTTGCTTTTTGGTATAACCATATAATGGGAGCAGTTGGGGTTCAGTGGTAGAGTTCTTCCCAGACAATGCACCTCATGCATAGCCACCACCCGTCTGTCAGTGGAGGCTTGCATGTTGCTGTGATGCCGAACAGGTTTCAGCAGAGCTTCCAGACTAAAACAGTCTAGGAAGAAAAGGCCTGGTGATCTACTTCCGAAAATCAACCAATGAAAACCCTACAGATCACAATGGTCCAATTCATAACCGATCATGGGGATGGCACAGGACCAGGCAGTATTTCCTTCCATGGTGCATAGGGTCACCACGGGTCAGGGCCAACTCAACAGCAGCTAACAACAAGAACAACCATAGAAGGCAGGAACTGCTATTATCCCCATTATATAAATAAAATAATTAAGGCTTAGAGAAGTTCAGTAACTAATTCTCCTCTAAAGTCCCTCCTCTGAAAAGTGAAGTAGCAGGGACTCGAATCCAGATGTGCTAAGCCCTGGCTCATTGCCAAGTAGGAAAGGAGTACATGGGTATCCTATAAAATGGCAGTGGAGAAATCAGAGATCCAGGAGTGCAGAGGAAGGACAGGTACTTCCATCTGGGGTGATGACACAAAGCTCCACCCACACAGTGGGACTTGAGCTAGGGGCTGAGAGACAGGTGAGATTTTGGTAGGTATAAGCTAAGAGAAGGGCATTTCTGGTGAGGTAAGCTATATGAGGAAGTAAAAATTACAGGACTTGATTGTAGATCGTTCAGATGCAATGGTGGGTTCTTGTAGTAGTGACAGATAAATTTGGAAAAGTAGGTAAGGGAATGATTTTAGAGGGCTAATAGCAAGATCTCCCCTGTGAATCACCTGAGCTTTTGTGATCTCAGAGTCCTTACATCCAAGAGATGGCATCTCAGCTCCAGTACACACTAGCTGTGTGATCTTGAGTAAGTTTCTTAACCTCTTAGTGCCTCAGTTTTTTTTTTTTTCTTTATAAAATTGGTATAATAATAGGGCCTACATCCCAGTGTTTTGTGAGGCTTAAATAAATTAATACATAAGCATATGAGGACTGCCTGGGGCAGATATAAGTGCCAGCAAATAATTCTCCTCTAGAATATGAGCTCCATGGAGAGCTTTTGTTTTGTTGTTTCTGTGTTTTGTTTTTTACTGCTGTACCTGCGGTGAAAATGTTTGCTGAGTGAATGGATGAATGCATAAATTGATGGATGGATGGATGGTTGGATGGATGGATGGATGGATGGGTGTGTGGATAGGTGGGTGGGTGGATGGATGGATGGACTGTCAGATAGAAGAATGAATACTGAGGCTAATGTATCTAAAACAAATGGTAGCTTCTTCTCTAGTACATTGGTTTGTCTGTTCCCACCACAGACCCCTGCCAAAGCACTGAGTCTGATTCTCTTAGGTCAAGGGCAGGCTTTTTGAGGGTATTGGAAACACTTTCCTACCCTCCATCCTCCACTCCCTTCCTTATGCCAGGTTAAAATAACAAACAAAAACAGCCTTCTCCCATCAGTCCACCATTGGCTAAGGGAGCACTTGGGGCTTGTCTTCTTAGTGAGAATGGGGTTATCAGCTCCTTCCCTGACAGCACACTGGCTCAGGAAGACAGCGTGAGTCCTCTGCCCTTTAAGGTTTAGCAAAGCTGCATTCTCCAGAACAGAGGCAGAAAGGGGCACTCAGGGGCCCCCAAGACTAGCCTCACTGACCGCATAATTCTGCTGAAGAATAGTGAGCCTTGAAGATAACTTCTCTGGGTGCAAAGGATGGAAATTCCTGAACTTCTGAGGTCAGTTAGTAGGAAAGACCCTTTTGCTTACCCTTCTGATGGTTTTCGGGGCACAGAAATTTATGAGTCGTTGGGGACACTAACTGATGTGGCTGCCTTGACCTCTCTTCCTGGGGAGCTAAGCATCCCTGAGAAGATGTGTATGGACTCTCTGAACCATGCTCAGGGAGGGGCAGTCATCCCCATCTTCCTCCCCTGACTGATGTCTTGGCTGGGTAGAGGTTATGGGCAGCAGGGAAGGGAAGACGAGATTATGCAGGCTGGTTCTCTAACACTCCCCAATTCCCCCACACATGGGGGTATAAAAATATGATTCCTTGTTTTGTAGAAAATAGTGCACAAGGAAAATAGAAACAAAGCATGTGAGAGTGGGAATCTTGCTTCATCCTTTCAGAACATACCTACTGGGGACAGGCTGTAGGCTGCATGAATGAGGCAGACAATAGAGGCTCCCTCCTCAACTGGCATAACATAGTTTTTAAGAAAACATTCTACGTCCTATTTTGGAAAGTAGCATCTGGGGTCTTAAAAGCTTGTGGGTGGCCATCTAAGATACTCCACTGCCCTCACCCCATCAGGAGCAAGGGAGAATGAAGAAAACCAAAGACACAAGGGAAAGATTAGTCCAAAGAACTAATGAACCACAAGTACCACAGCCTCCACCAGACTGAGTCCAGTACAACTAGATGGATAGCTACCACCACCGACTGCTCTGACAGGGATCACAATAGAGAGTCCTGGTCAGAGCTGGAGAAAAATGTAGAAAAAAATGCAAACTCACTTAAAAAGACTAGACTTACTGGTCTGACAGAAAAACCCTGAGAGTATGGCCCCCAGACACCCTTTTAACTCAGTACTAAAGTCACTCCCAAAGTAAACGCTTCAGCCAAAGATTGTTTGTTTTTGTTAGGTGCTGTCGAGTTGGTTCTGACTCATAGCAACCCTATGCACAACAGGATGAAACACTGCCCAGTCCTGCTCCATGCCCACAATCATTGTTATACTTGATCCCATTGTTGCAGCCACTGTGTCAATCCATCTCATTGAGGGTTTTCCTCTTTTTGTTGACCCTGTACTTTACCCAGCATGATGTCCTTCTCCAGGGGTTGGTCCCTCCTGATAACACGTCCAAAGTAAGTGAGATGTAGTCTCGCCATCTTTGCTTCCAATGAGCACTCTGGCTGTACTTCTTCCAAGACAGATTTGTTCATTCTTTTGGCAGTCCATGGTATATTCAATACTCTTCGCCAACACCACAATTCAAAGGCGTCAATTCTTCTTCGGTCTTCCTTATTCATTGTCCAGCTTTTGCATGCATATGATGCGATTGAAAATACCATGGCTTGGGTCAGGCACACCGTAGTCTTTAAGGTGACATGTTTGTTTTTCAACGTTTTAAAGTGGTCTTTTGCAGCAGAATTGCCTAATGCAATGCGTCTTTTGATTTCTTGACTGCTGCTTCCATGGGTGTTGATAGTGGATCCAAGTAAAATGAAATTCTTGACAACGTCAATCTTTTCTCTGTTTATCATGATGTTGCTTATTGGTCCAGTTGTGAGGATTCTTGTTTCCTTTATGTTGGGTTGTAATCCATACCGAAGGCTGTAGTCTTTGATCTTCATCAGTAAATGCTTCAAGTCCTCCTCACTTTTTTCACTTTTCACTTTCACAGCCAAAGATTAGACAGACCTGTAAAGCAATAACACATGTAGTTCAACCATGTATATGAGACTAAGCAGGCACACCAGCCCAAAACAAAGACAAGAAGGCAAGAAGAGACAAGAAAACTGGACGAATGGAAATGGGGAACCCGAGGTCGAGAAGGGGAGAGTATTGACACATCGGGGGGTTGGCAACCAATGTCACAAAACAATATGTGTATTAGTTGTTTAATGAGAAACTAATTTGCTCTGTAAACTTTCACCTAAAGCACAATCGAAAAAAAAAAAAAGAAGCTCCCTCTTGGAGCTTATATTCTAATGGGAGAAACAGGGAGAAAAGATAAATAAATCACTAAGACAATTACAGGTGGTGGTAGGTGAATGAAGCAGGGCTCCCCAGGTAATTCTTATGTATAACTTCCTGGGAACTTGTTAGAAATGCAGATTATCAGCAGGGGGTTGCAGCTGAGTTTGAAGCCTTGGCATGAAGGAAGTAGAACTGAGCTGACATACCTGGAAAGGCTGTGATCTGTAGCTCTTGCTGAAAGAGAAGGCCTACGGGCTTTGAACTTCGGTGCATGTAGTCGAGTGGGAAGGCTACTAAACTGAGAGTACAGAGACCGGACTTCTTCTCTTAGCTCTGCTACTGCCTGGCTAAGTCATGTAGTCTCTCTTACACTCACTTTCTTCATCTCAAAAAAAAAAAGTTACCACCAAGTCTATTCTGACTCATGGCAACCCCATGTATGCTGGATTTTTCAGAAATAGATTGCCTTTCTTCCGAGGTGCCTCTAGGTGGACTTGAACCTCCAACCTTTCGGTTAGCAGCTGAGTATGTTAACCATTTGCACTACCCAGGGACATCTTCTTCATGTGAAACTTAAAAAAAAAACAAAAACCAATCCTCGTTCCTATTGAGTCGATTCTGACCCAGAGTAGAACTGCCCCATAGGGTTTCCAAAGAGTGGCTGGTGGATTCCAACTGCTGACCTTTTGGTTAGCAGCTGAGCTCTTAACTGCTGTGCACTAGGGCTCCTTGTCATGTTGAGTGGTTATAATTAAAGCCTCTCTGTGTTTCCAGGCACAGTGAAGATCAACTGAGCAGGAAAGCACTCTGAAATGAGCACTGGTTATATCCAAATATTCAACGTTGTTATTGTTTCTCTGAAAACTAGGGGCACAGATGTAACTGGTGCACAACAAACCCAACTTGGCAGAGCTAGGATGCCAGGGACTGCACCCTCAGCAGACATGGAACAAGCACGCCAACACTGCATGGCATATCATCACGGGATGTCAGTGCCACTCACCTTAGCTTCCTAACGTACTGTGTATGGTGACGTGAGGCCTCCTTCCTTCCTCCAGGAAAACCTGCCACACTGGAGCCAGGGCTGCTGAGAAGTGCTGCCTTCCCCACAGCAGAAGGGTGGCGCCCGCTGGCTCTCAGATGCCTGAGGCCAGCTCCTTTCCTCTGTGCTATGAACTAGGACCCACAGAGTCTGTCCTCCTCCTCTGGCTCAGAATTGCCTTCCATGTGCTTCTTCCCCATGTTTTTCTTGCCCTAAATCGAATCTTGTATGCAACTGCATGTGGAAGGAGAATTTGCCACCAGCCCACTGCTATCCAAGTGAAAAATCAATTCCTAATGAAGGAGAAATAAACCGATGAAGCACATTAAGATTTTAAACAGACTTTAATCTGCCAGCAAAATAGCTGTCGTGGAGCAGGTCAGTGGGCTCCTGACCTTCCAGAACTGTGC
The DNA here is from genome assembly GCF_000243295.1 of Trichechus manatus latirostris. Lineage (NCBI taxonomy): Eukaryota > Metazoa > Chordata > Mammalia > Sirenia > Trichechidae > Trichechus > Trichechus manatus. The sequence goes on along the minus strand of NW_004443956.1, from coordinate 22,967,924 downwards.
AGTTGAGGGTGGCTGCTTCCCAGCTCATCAAGGGAGATGAGATTCAGGTGACAGTCATCAAGGGCCCCTTGACGAGAAGCCTCCACTGGAGCTGCCTGTGGATTGCCTGGGTGGTGCAGATGGTTAATGTGCTAAGCTGCTAACTGAAAGGTTGGAGGTTCGAGTCCACCAAGAGGTGCCTGGGAAGAAGGGCCTAGTGATCCACTTCTGAAAAATCCACCATTGAGTCAGTTCTACTCTGACACACATGGGGTTGCCAAGAGTCAGAGTCACCCCGACGGCACTTGGTTAATAGGATTTATGAAGGGAGGGGAATACCCCCGAGGGCTGCGGGACCCCATCCCAGCTCTATGCCAGGCGCAGATGAGCTGTGTGACTGGGGCAATTGCCAGGTTGTGGTTTTAGTGACTGGCTGCTTACGTGCTTGTCTCTCTGCTAGTCTCAAAGCTGTGCTCTATCACTGGATCCCAGTACAGAGCCCGGTGCTTGGTACATAACAAATACTTATTTATGGAAAGACGGGGCGGGGGGAGAAGTAGTGGAAGAGAGAGGGAGTTGTGAAGGCACTTCACCTGCCTTGGCCGCAGTGTGCTCTTCTGGAGAATGAGGGCGTCAGACTAGACCGTCTCTGTGTTGGTTTTCTAGTGCTGCCATAACACACACACCTCCAGTGGGTGGCTTTAAAGAACAGACTTCTATTTGCTCACAGTTCTGGAGGTGGGAATTCCAAATCAGGGTTACTTGGCTGTGTCAATTCCTTCCTTGTCAGTAGCCCGGGGCATTCCTTGGCTACTTGGTGATCCTCGCATGGCACTGTCTTCCTCTTGTCCACGCATATGTCTCTGTGACTATGCTGCTCTTTATAGAACTCAGAAGTGATTAGGTTTAGGATCTACCCTACACTGGTATGACCTCAGCTGATTGGTTACGTTACATTAGATTGTATTATGGAAGGTGATTATATTACATTAGATTGCATCACATTACATCCACAAGTACAGGGGTTAGGATTCCAGCACACATTTTGGGGGAACACAATTCAACCCATAACAATCCCAAAGACCCTCTTCCAGCTGTGACATGTGCTGACCCTTGGAGCCTGTGAACCGGCAGGCATGGGATCAGGTTAAAGGAAGAGCTCAAATGAACCAGGACGCTGGTCACACTGGGTTTTCTGGTGGCGGCAGTAGACTACCACTGCAGAATGACCTGAGGGAGCATAGGCTATGCAGGAAATCTTCCAGAGCAATGCCTTGGCTGAGAATACTTCTCTCATTTCTCTGCGGGGTGCCTGGAACACCACCATCTACAATTTAGCTCTTGAAGATTTTTCCAAATTTCAGATACTGTGTTAAAAGGCAAATATGCCATGAGGTCACACTAGTGGCTGTGACCACTGAATAAAAACGAAGATCAGGTAAGGCCGGCTCAATAAGCTGGGAGAGAGCTGAGGGGCACTGAGAGGAACAGAAGGTGCTTCTGTTATTTTTCTCCTTCACAATTTCATTGAGTCTGATCTGAGCCCAGGTAATAATCAGTTCAAGATCAAGGCTTAGCATGGTTTTATTTGCATTATGAAGATTTAGAAAGTTGGAGATCATGTGTGTTGAATAGTACTTGAGGCCACAGAGAGCTTAATCATATCGAGATGCCTGGGTCCACCAAACTCTCACTGTGCTGCGTTACTTCTTTTCACAGCACTGATTGTGGTCTTACTCCAGGTCAGACTCCATGTGCGAGGCAGTCCTGGGTTGGATCCTATCTCTGCTTCATATCAGGTAGAAGATACTGGGCAAGTTACTGAACCCCAGCAAAAGGGTGAGATGATCACGACTTGTAGGGTTGTGATAGGAATTCAATGGACAGTGTGTGAGGAGAGCACCTGGTATAGAAAGTGGTAGCTATTCTCAGGGCCTATAAGTCAGCCTGCATCTCTAGGGGACTAATTCTTATTCATATTACATCCCCAATAGCTTGCACTGGGCCTATAACATAATATGAAAACAATAAATGCTTGTCAAATGAAGGAACAGAGAAGTGAGCTAGAGGCCACATCAAATGGGGATTGCTGAAATTCCACTCCTAGGTATATACCCAAAGACTTGATAGCAGGGACTCAAACAGATGCTTGTACATCAGTATTCCTTGCAGTATTATTTACAATAGCCAAAAGGTGGAAACAACCCAAGTGTCCATCAACACATGAATGGATAAACAAAATGTGGTAGTACATACATACAATGGAATATTACTCAGCCATAAAGAGAAGTGAAATTCTGATCCATACTTCAACATGAATGAACCTTGAAAACATTATGCAGAGTGAAATAAGTCAGACAAAAAGGGACAAATATTGTATGATTCCACTTATGTGAACTATCCAGAATAGGTAAATGCACAGAGACCAAAGCAGGTTAGTGATTGGTAGTTACTAGGGGCTGGGGAAAGGGGGAAAGTTATTGCTTAGTGCGTGCTGAGTTTCTGTTCGGGGTGTGGAAAAAAGTTTTGGAAATAGATAGTGGTGATGGTTGCACAACGTGGTGAATTGTACACTTTAAAATAGTTAAAATGTCAAATTTCACTGTTATGCATATCTACTATAGATAAGATGTATACATATATATCTCCACAACAAAATAATTTTTTAATGGGGATTGCTGAGAATAATCTGACTTTGCCTACCTGGTCCCTTAAATAAAGTATGACTATGACACTTTAATCCAAGATTTAAAATAGGCTTCAATGATGGTGAATTAGAGATCCATCTAGGCTTCCTCCCAAGAAATGTATGGAGGCTAGACCAGGAACTAGAGATGTTCTCTCAGCTGTGAACACCCCCATATGCAGTTGCCACATTGAAAAGGAGAACAAAAAGAACAAAAAAAATCAGTTACCGTCCTGACCGGGTGATCTTTCTTGACATTTACATTATTTTAAAAAGTGTTTTTTAAAACCTCAAAGTAATGAATCCATAGCTTGCAAATCTGACCATGAAAATCATTGACCAATAAAATATAGCACTGAAGATCAAAAGCCTGTACCCACTGTGTAGAATACGCCTTACACTACCCTCATTGTCCTGGTTTCTATTTGAAGAAGGCATTGAAAAAGAGAGCATCCTTATTTCTTTAAACTCTGGCTTTAAATTTAGCATTAATGAATGCACCTTTTATGTACTTGTGAAGATCTGACACTAGATTGGGAAGAGACAAAGAAAATACTAGTGAAGACCAGTGCATTTCTGGAAGGTCAGAATTGGTTGTATCCAAGGACAAAGCATTGGTAATAGAAATTTCCATACATTTTCCCCAAAGTAAATTTCTCCCAAGTATGTCAGAAGCACTAACAAGTGTCAAATTGTCATTTTCTAGATGGATAACCAGGTACCCAACATTCTACCTTGGGTGGTTTAAACAGTCAAGAACAAAGAGAAAAGTGAAGATGAAAACGGAAGTAAGGACATTAAAGACACTATTCACAGCTCTTCTCCCTTAGTGTCACTTGGAAATCTCAACTCTGTCCCTTCATTATTGCCAGAAGGATTATTATCCCTGGGAAAGGGTTGATTGGAAGATTTGTGCCTCCCATGAGCACCAAACAGCACATTTCATTTCTACCTCCATGAACACTGCAGTCTCTCAGCTACCTGTTCCCATCCCCAGGTGCTCGGGTGCTAACACAAGTGGACCGTATGCCTGCCTCGAGTTTTTTCCAGCTGCTGGAACTCCATGGGTTGTTTCAGTTGGAACTGGTCAGTCCAGCGGCATGGGCTCCAAGCTGCAGCTGTTACCAGGAGACTCCACCACCCAATGTGTTTCCTTAGATATACCTGAATAGAGTGGGGGAGGGGAAAGGGAGAACCACCTTACCTGCACAGCTCGGTCCTTCTGGAGACCACAACCCAAGTACATTACAGAAGAGACATCATTGGTTAGGGAGCCAGGAAAGTGAGCTTCTAGTTCTGATCCTGGCACTAGCCAACGTCTGACCTTGATGAGTCAGGTTGCTCACATGGAAAGTGAGGAGTAAATTATTTATTTATGGGGTTTGTTGTTGTTAGCTGTCATGAAATCGGCCCCCGGCTCACAACCCCCCCTTGCACAATGGAACAAAACCTTGCCAGACCCTGTGCCATTCTCAGGACTGGCTGCAGGTTGGATCGCTGGGATCCATAAAATTTGCATTGGCTGATTTTTGGAAGTACATCACCAGGCCTTTCTTCTTTTTTATTTTATTTTATTGTGCTTTAGGTGAAAGTTTACAGAGCAAATCAGTTTCTCATTCAAAAATTTATACACAAATTGTTTTGTGACATTGGTTGCAATCCCTGCAATGTGTCAGCACTCTCCCCTTTCCACCCTGGGTTCCCCATGTCCATTCATCCAGTTTTCCTGTCCCTTCCTGCCTTCTTGTCTTTGCTTTTGGGCAGGTGTTGCCCATTTGTTCTCATATATTTGATTGATCTAAAACACATGTTCCTCACATGTGTTATTGTTTGTTTTATAAGCCTGTCTAATATTTGATTGGAGCCCTGGTGGTGCAGTGGTTAAGGGCTCAGCTGCTAACCAAAAAGGTCAGCAGTTACAATCCACCAGCCACTCCTTGGAAACCCTATGGGGCAGTTCTACTCTGTCCTGTAGGGACATTATGAGTTGGAATCCACTTGACAGCAACAGCTTTGGTTTTTGGATTAATCTTTGGCAGAAAGGTGAACTTCAGGAGTGGCTTCAGTTCTGACTTAGCAGGGTGTCCAGGGGCCATAGTCTTGGGGTTTGTTCTGGTCTCTGTCAGATCAATAAGTCTGGTATTTTTTGTGAATTTAAATTTTGTTCTACATTTTTCTCCTGCTCTCTCCAGGACCTTCTATTGCTGTGACCCCTGTCAGAGCCATTGGTGGTGGTAACTAGGCACAGTTTAGTTCTTCTGGGCTCAGGCTGGTAGAGGCTGTGGTTCATGTGATCCATTAGTCCTTTGGACTAATATTTTCCTTGTGTCTTTGGTTTTCTTCACTCTCCTTTGTTCCAGACAGAATGGGACCAGTAGATGTTATCTTAGATGACTGCTTGAAAGCTTTTAAGACCCCAGACTCTACTCACCAAAGTAGGATGTAGAACATTTTCTTTATGAACTACATTATGCTAGTTGACCTAGATGTCCACCAGGACCATGGTTCCAGCCCTCAACCCCAGTAACTCAGTCCCTCAAGGTGTTTGGATGTGTCTAGGAAGCTTCTATGACTGTGCCCTCCTTGTGCTCTATTATGAACATACATGCTGTACATACAAATATGTATGTAAAAATATCTACAAGGAAAATACTAAAAATACAGGAAGAATCAAAAGAAGATGAAAGGAATACACAGAGTTACTGTACCAAAAATAATCAGTCGACATTCAGCCATTTCAAGAGGTAGCAAATGATCAAGAACTGATGGTACTGAAGGAAGAGGTCCAAGCTGCACTGAAGGCACTGGTGAAAAACAAAGCTCCAGGAATTGACGGAATACCAATTTGGATGTTTCAAAAAATGGATGCAAAGAAATTTGGAAATTTGGAAGACAGCTACCTGGCCAACTGACTGGAAAAGATCCATATTTGTACCCATTTCAAATAAAGGTAATCCAACAGAATGTGGAAATTATCTAACAATATCATTAATATCATACACAAGTAAAATTTTGCTGAAGATCATCCAAAAGCATTTACAGCAGGGAACTGCCAGAAATTCAAGCCAGATTCAAAAGAAGATATAGAACAAGAGATATCATTGCTGATGTCAGGTGGATCATAGAGAATGCCAGAAAGATGTTTACCTGTGTTTTATTGACTATGCAAAGGCATTGAACTGTGTGAATCATAACAAATTATGGATAACATTAGAAGAATAGAAATTCCAGAACACTTAATTGTGCTCATGAGGAACCTGTAGTTAGACCAAGAGGCAGTCATTCGAGCAGAACAAGGGGATACTTCATAGTTTACAGTCAAGAAAGGTGTGAGTCAGGGTTGTATCCTTTCACCATACTTATTCAATCTGTATGCTGAGCAAAGAATCCAAGAAGCTGGACTATATGAGGAAGAATGGAGTATCAGGATTGGAAGAAGACTCATTAACAACCTGCGATATGAAGATGACACAACCTTGCTTGCTGAAAGTGAAGAGGACTTGAAGCACCTACTGATGAAGATCACAGACCACAGCCTTCAGTATGGATTACACTTCAATATAAAGAAAACGAAAATCCTCACATCTGGGCCAATAAGCAACATCACGATAAACAGAGAAAAGATTGAGGTTGTCAAGGATTTCATTATACTTGGATCCACAATCAACGCCCATGGAAGCAGCAGTTGAGAAATCAAACAATGCATTGCATTGGGCAAATCTGCTGCAAAAGACCTCTTTAAAGTGTTAAAAAGCAAAGAAGTCAGTTTAAGGACTAAAGAGCTCCTGACCCAAGCCATGGTGTTTTCAATCACCTCATATGCATGTGAAAGTTGGACAATGAATAAGGAAGACCAAAGAAGAATCGATGCCTTTGAATTATGGTGTTGGTGAAGAATGTTGAATATACCATGGACTGCCAGAAGAATGAACAAATCTGTCTTGGAAGGAGTACAGCCAGAATGCTCCTCAGAAGCAAGGATGGTGAGACTTCGTCTCACATACTTTGGACACGTTATCAGGAGGGACCAATCCCTGGAGAAGGATATCATACTTGGTAAAGTAGAGGGTCAGCAAAAGAGAGGAAGACCCTCAACGAGATGAATTGACACTGTGGCTGCAATAATGAGCCCAAGTATAACAAAGATTGTGAGGATGGCTCAGGACCGGGCAGTGTTTCATTCTGTTTTACATAGGGTTGCTATGAGTTGGAACTGGCTTGACGGCGTCTAACAACAACAACCTATATATGAACACGGGTATACTACTATACACCCTCCTCCTATTCAGCATATGTATCTGCCTATGTATCTGCTTGTATGCTATTATTTGTTTTTACTATTGTCGTAGGATTGTATATGCTATAGTATTTACTGTGGTTACCTATTTTTTTCCCCCTTGTGTTCCTTTAAGTGTCTTCTTTTGCCCTGGTTAAGTTGTGTTGACTTCCTCTATATCGTGTATTGTCTTCCTTTCACCAAAATTAACACTTGTCAACTATCTAGTTAGTGATTTCCCCTCCTACCCCTCCTCTCTCCTAACCATCAAAGATTATTTCTTTCTGTGTGTGAACTTTTCCTTGAGTTATTATAATAGTGGTGTCATACAATGTTTGTCCTTTTGTGATTAATTTATTTTACTTGGCATGAGTCAGGATCGACTCGAAGGCAACGGGTTTTAATGCCCTCCAGATTCATCCATGTTGTGAGATGTTTCAAAGGTTCATCATTGTTCTTTATCATTGCATAGCATTCCATTGTGTATATGTACCATAATTTGTTTATCCATTTGTCTGTTGATGGGCACTTAGGTTGTTTCCATCTTTTTGCTATTGTGAATAATACTGCAGTGAACATGGGTGTGCATATGTCTATTCATACGATGGCTTTTATTTCTCTAGGATATATTCCTAGGAGTGGGATTGCTGGATCATATGGTGTTTCTAGCTTTTTAAGGAGGTGCCATATCATTCTCTGTAGTAGTTTTACCATTTTACATTCCCACCAGCAGTGTACAAGATGATATTTCATCATGGTCTTGATATGCATCTCTCTAATCGCTGTAGGGTTGCTATGAGTCAGAATTGACTCCATGGCAATGGGTTTGGTTTGGGTTTGTGTTAATGGCTAATGATTGCAAGTATCTTTTCATGTATTTGTTGGCTGCCTAAACATCCTCTTTGGTGAAGTGTCTGTTCATGTCCTTTGCCCATTTTGTGATTGAGTTACTTGTCTTTTTATTGTTGAGTTGTTGATGTTTTCTGTATATTTTAGAGATTAAACCTTTGTCAGATGCATAATTGCAAAAGATTTTTTCCCAGTCTGTAGGTTCTCTTTTTACTCTCTTGGAAAAGCCTTCTAATGAGCATAAGTATTTAATTTTTAGGAGGTCTCAGTAGTCTAGTTTATCTTCTGGAGCTTCTGCATTTCTAGTTATGCTTGATATTCTATTTATGCCATAAAGTCAGACCCTAGCATTGTCCCTGTTTTCTTTAATGAAATTCATAGTTTTAGGTTTTACATTTAGGTCTCTGATCCATTTTGAGTTAGTTTTTGTGTATGGGGTGAGGTATGGATCCTGTTTCATTTTTCTGCAAATGGATATCCAGTTTTGCCAGCAACATTTTTGAAGAGACTATCTCTTCCCCATTTAATGGACTTTGACACTTTGTCATAGATCAGATGTCCATAGGTGGATGGATTTATTTCTGAGTTCTCAATTCTGTTCCATTGGTCTACGTATCTCTTGTAGTACCAGTACCAAGCTATGCTGACTACCATAGCAGTATAGTAGGTTCTGAGATGGCGTAGTGTGAGGCCTCCTACTTGGTTCTTCTTTTTCAGTAATGCTTTACTTATCCAGAGGCTCTTTCCTTTCCGTATAAAGTTAGTGATTAGTTTTTCCATCTCATTAAAGAATGTCATTGGAATTTGGATCAGGATTGCATTGTATCTATAGATTGCTTTGGTTAGTATTGACATTTTCACAGTGTTGAATCTTCCTATCCATGAGCATAGTATGTTTTTCCATTTATGAAGATCTCTTTTGGTTTCTTGCAGTAGTGTTTCATTGTTTTCTTTGTATAAGTCTTTCACATTCCTAGTTTATTCCTAAGTATTTATCTTTTGGGGACCATCGTAAGTGGTATGTTTTCCCAACTTCCTTTTCAGAGTTCTCTTTGTTAGTGTAGAAGAATCTGACTGATTTTTGTATGTTGATCTTGTACCCTGCCACTTTTCTAAATTCTTCTATTAGTTCCAGTAGCTTTCTTGTGAATTCTCTGGATTTCTATGTATAGGATCATATTGTCTGCAAATAGAGATAGTTTTATTTCTTCCTTACCAATTTGGATGCCCTTTATTTTTCTTTCTTGTCTTATTGCTGTAGCTAGGACTTCCAATAAGAATAAGAGTGGTGATAAAGGACATCCTTGTTTGGTTCTCGTTCTCAGGGGGAATGCTTTCAGTCTCTCTCTGTTGAGAATAATGTTGGTTGTTGGTTTTGTATGTATGCCCTTAATTATGTTGAGGAATTTCCCTTCTAGTCCTATTTTGGTGAAAGTTCTTATCAGGAATGGTTGTTGGACTTTATCAAATACCTTTTCCTCAATGATTGTGATGATCATATGATTATTTTCTTTGTTTTATTTATGAGGTGGGTTACGTTGACTGATTTTTTAATGTTGAACCATCCTTGCATACCTAGTATGAATCCCACTTGGTCATGATGTATTATGTTTTTGATATGTTGTTGGATTCTATTGGCTAAAATTTTGTTGAGAATTTTTGTGTTAATGATCATGAGAGATACTCAGGCTTTTCTTCTTAGTCCATCTTAGTCTATAAGCTCCAATGATACCTGTTCAGCATCACAACAACACATAAACCTCCACTGACAAATGCGTGGTGGCTGTGCATGGGATTCATTGACTGGGAATCAAACCCAGGTCTCCTACATGGAAGTGAAAATTCTACCACTGAACCACCACTGCACCCATTTCTGGAGTTTACTCTTTCATAAACACTTTAATTAAAGAAAACTCCTCAAACCAAACTAAGTCAAACCCAATGCTTCCACAGTGTGTTTAGCATGCTGGATGGAGCTTCTATAGCTGGGGCTTGGAAATTCAGGACAGGAACCCATCTATCTAAACACGATCTCCCATGACTTATTACACAGGTGAGCAAAATGTTACGTAGAGCTCTGCAACCTTCCTCAGCCCCTTAGAGATGCCAAAAATGTATCTGTTTAAAAACAGCATTTGGCCTTTTTAAAACAGATTTTTAAATTTCTTAATTTAAAAATATTTGTAAATCATCTGGCCATATTATATGGAGCCTCGCATCTTAAAGTACAATTCAAATCTAAAATAAAATGAAAGGTTGTCCATTGTTTTCTTTTAAAAAACCCCAAAGAATAGAGCTTACTGGCTGGTTCTTTGCCATCAACCTTCAGAACCATGTGCAAATTCCTCTGGTGGCCAACCCTAACCCAGAACCATATAGGGAAAATACAGCAATTCGAAGAGCCACATTTAGTTAGTTCCATGTAGAGAATGAAGTTCAGATTTTGTTTAAATTTTTGGTTTCCATTCATATCTTTGAACATTTGCTACACATAATTTCAGCCACTGCTTTACTTTATAAGTCAGGGCAAAGGAAATTCAGTGTATATAAAGAACTGTAATCCATTGGGCAATGGCGAGCGCTCTGCCTCATTCCACTGTCTGGTCATATATCATCCCACCAACATCATTAATCTTCCCATTGCTCAGGGAAGATGGGGCCAGCTTATGGCCTCTGTTGAGTCTGGACACTTTCTCTAGGGTTAGTTGGAATTGGTTCACAATTTAAGGGCTGAGTTTCTCCCATTAATTAATCTGCAGAAGAAATTAAACTCTGAAGCATGCTGAATTCAGTTTTTTGATCATTGTCTTTAAAAAGAATCAGTCAAGCACAGGGCACTGTGCTAAATTCCAAGAAGGTGCAAGAAAGTACTAACTACACACAGTCCTTTTCTCAGGAGCTTACAGTAGTTAACTTATCGGCTATAACTTGGTTCAGACATAACTGGCAATGCCGGGCCACATTGATGATCCCAAGAGAAGGAAGAGGGAGAGAGATCTCTGCGGGCTGATGGCCAGAGTTGGTCTGAAAGGCCTCCTATAACATGACTTTTAAGAGCCCAGGAGAATAAGAAATAGTGTTACTTGCCTTTTTCTTGAAACATCCCAATTAGTAAATGTGATTTGTATAACCTTAAAAGTGCAACAGAAATTCTAAGCATAAAAATTAAAAAATGATTTCATACCTTTAATGATTCAACAATGACCTACTTTTGTGAGTGAAGTGGAACTTGGCAGGAAATCAGGAGACCAGGTTCTACTGCTTAACAGCTGTGTCAGTTGGCGTGCAACTGGGGAAGCAGCATCACTACAAATGATAGGAAAGAAGAGATTTCTGAAATAGGGATCAGCCCTAGTGCAACTGAAAGTCACTGCTTAGGAGGCATGAGGGGAGCTGATGGAGAAGTCTGTAGATGCTGTGGTTTCTGTGTCTGCTCTGAAGTCGCCGTAGGTCACAGGGCTGGTGGTTAGAGAGAAAAGCTGGATGCACAGCAAAGGGGTGTGAGGACAAACTGAAACCTATGAGGATGAGCTGGAGCCTGGATCTGCCTCTTCCGAATCTACCTCGATGACATGGGTGATGTGTGGGAGAAGCTAGTGCCTCTCTCCGTGAAGGCACATGGGCGCTTGGCCCAGGATTCAGAGGAGCCTAAAGAGTAGGTCTCGGGGAGCCAGGGAGCTGCAGACAGCTGCTGCAGGTGAGCGACAACCTGCAAGTCCCACGGGCCTGTCAGCATGATGGCTGCAACGTTGCTTCATGTGCTGCCCCTCAACCTTCCAAATCATGTGCAGTGCCTCTGGTGATCAACCCTAACTCAGAACCACATAGGAAAGGAAGAAAATTCTAGGAAACATGGTTCCAATTTAGTTACATTGACTAGCCCTATGGCCTTGAGCAATTCACTCAATCTAAGCCCGATTTCTTTGGAAATAGGACTATCTCTGGGAGCTTCACCGAAGAGCTTGTGAACACAGTGAGATCATATAATGTAAAGGCACATGGAAAATATGAAGCGCTTAGAAAAATGTAAGCTATTATCAGTATTCATTATTATCTGTCTTTGAATTCAGTTTTCATTAATGTACGTCCAATGAATTATTAGAGTAGACCCTTCCTTCTAACAGACCCACTAAGGCAACGCCATTAGTATGAGAATGAGTGATTGCACACTGTGATATCTCTACGCTGCTTTCGCCTTCATTTTCAAGAGCGTAAACTCCTACAAGCCCTACATTTGCTCCTGCTTAACTCTAGGGGCTAAATGTGGACATTGTCTATATCTCACACTTAGTAGGTGATCAGTTAAAAGGTATTAAATTTTAAACGTATCAAGAAGGGGTTCTTTAGGGCTCTGATCAGGGTAAGTTAACCATTGCCTCAGTGTGCCACATGTCTTGAAATGTTAGGGGTTGAGCATTGTTCGTTCATAGAATCTTATTTTAAATTCAGTAACATGACTGTCTAAAGTATCTCTGCAGTAATCTGTAGAGAAAAGGGTGCCTTTGGGCAATTATTTTTCTTATTCTTCAAAAGATCTTTTTGTGGGGCGGGGGTGCTTGCTTTTCTTAAACAAAAAACAGCTTTGTTTAGAAAACAATCTATCAGTGAGAGTGAAGTAATCGATGTTTATGTTTTGCTTTCTTCTTGTGAGCAGCATGAAACACCAGTTTAATAATGGGTGAAAGACATGCATGCTCTGAAATATGAAATGTCCTCATGATGAGCTAACTATCCAAAATGCAGCATGTCGTAAATTTCTTTCTTTCCTGACTAGAAGACTGTTCCTTTCTCCCACTCCCAAAGTTACCTTGGTCTAGCCCTGTCTATACTTGTTTGTTCCCTTATTTAGAAAACCAGTTGCTGTTGAGTAGAGTTGACTGACTCATGGCAACTCCATGTGTGCTAGAGTAGAACTGTGCTTCACAGAGTTTTCAATGGCTGCTTTTTTGGAAATAGATAACAAGGCCTTCTGAGGCACGTCTAGGTAGATTCAAACCTCCAACCTTTTAATTAGCAGCTGAGTACCTTAACTGTTTGCCCCACCCAAGGACTCTGTTCCCTTATTAGGTCCCACTGATTACTAGGTGAGCATTACGTACTCTTTTTTTGTCTCATAACTTACTCCAGCAGGGACATTCTTAGCTTACAATTTGGAGTTATTAACTCTCTTTAGTCTCTCTCTCTCCCTTCTGAGTCTGAACTTTCTTGTGTCAATTGGCTTTTTAACTTTAACTTCTGTTTTAATGGAGGCACGCCTGCATTTCCCCACCTTTAGATAGAAAATTGTCAAGGAGGCTGTTGGTTTCCCTTCTAAGTGGGCTGATTTTGTTGTAGATATTCATTGTGTCACTCTGTCTGGAAAGTTTAATCTTCCTCTCCGTTCACCACATCCCAATTTTTGAGAGATGCTTTTTGCACCTTTGGATTCATTTAACCTCGATTTGCTGGTGTAGGGCTCTCCGTTTCCTGGCTGTGCGCCATGTGGCCCACCCTCGTCAATTCTGCATGGTATGTTCTTGTCCCTCTGCCCTGACTGGTGAACCATGATGGATTTCTTCATTGACACGTCCATGAAGCAGAGCTGCGTTATGTGGAGCTCCACTGCTGTTTCACAGAAAGATCTTTTCTTCTTCAACTAGGTTATAGACAAACATTTCAATCCATACACCATTGGCAGAAGCATAATGGAGTGGAAAAGCTGTTTCTTCTTTCTTATGAGCAGTTTCTCATCTATCAGTACAGGCTGATTTTTTTTTCCTCCCTTTTCCTGACATAGTCACCCGTAAATGGTTTGTCCATACTTCATAAAAAGTTAAAGATACAGCCAACATTTGTTGAGTCATGATGCCGACACCTTTCCATGCCTATCTCATGTCATCTCTATGGGTACATTGCAGTTACTACACAGTGATGGCAATACAATTACTATTATTGCCGCTATAGAAAACAGGAAAATGAGACTTAAAGAAGGTAAGAAATTTGCCCCCAAGTTTACCCATATAGAAAAAGATAGATCCTAACCCAAAGCCTAAATTATTAACCATTTCTGAAGTTTTGCCCATTTGTGAAAACTCCTCTTTAGAAATACCACTTTTGCAGAGAACTCCACTTTAAATTTACATACACACACACAACTATTATTTTACTGTAAAGAAGCCTTGTCTTTACTGTTTTATACAGTTTTTCACGTGTGAATTTTTGGTTAAAGCTATTGTTGTGTGGTTGCATAAATCCTGCCCATAAAATGTCAAAACGGTCAAATGCAAAGAAACACAATTGTGTTTTATATACATGATGCTAACCTGGCCCTGACCTTGTCTGGGCATTTGGCATCAGATGTAATCATGGAAAGAACTTCTGACAAATTTGAAAATGCTCTCATTTGTCTGACTGTCAAAGGGGGATGACTCAACATTGCAAACCCACCCACAAAGATAAAGCTGTAAATACAAAGCCGCTGAAGTCTGAGGAGCTTTTCAAAGGAAGGTACTCAGTGATACTCTCGTTAGTACCTTAGTACTAAATGATAATTAAAATAATAATAATAATAAAAACCACCAGAAGGTAATATTCTGAGTTACAACTTCCTAGTTTTCACAAAATTTGGCAAGGGACTAGAGTATTGGTAAGTTTAAGTCTCTGGCAGTTTGCAAAATCTAAAATTTTCAATATTTGTATTTTTCATAAAGAAGTTTTTAAGTTAGACTTTATAATACTAGATCTTACTTCCATAAAAGCAAACCCTGTCTGATAGATCTAAAGTTTTATTATTTTTTACTTCAGTAACAGAGAAATTTTAACTAAGAATTTGCTGACTTTTTGTCACACAACTTAATTCTTTGCAACTGAAATGGCTAGGCTAATTTTTATCTTAGTTAACTTTATATAAAATGTCCAATAACTACAAAGAAAAATACTTTCCAACTACAATAGAGAGGAAGTTCCATTAATTCAAGTAAAATGCATGTATCCCCTTGAGAGGGCACCTCCAAACTCGGCCGCTGTTTAATCCTTTTAAGCCTCAGTTTCCACAGAGGCCGATGGTAAAGCCAAACCCACAAGGCTGTTGGGAGGATTATGTAAGAGAAAGCAGTAAAGCATCCAGTGCAGTGCCTGGCACTTAGTAGACACTTATTAAAAGACTGTTGTTACTGTTGCTACCATTATAACCATGGTGGGAACTAGGGCTCTTCTGGTCCAATGTTTTGCCCACCATTCCACACTGCCTCTCTAAGCTCTCTTGAGATTTTCTCTCTAAAATTTAATGGTTTGAATGTCCTTTTTGACCAAGCCAACATTTCCCAAACTATATTCCATGGAACACTGTTGTTGTTATGTACAATCGAGTCGATTTCAACTCATAGCAACCCTATATACAACAAAACGAAACATTGCCTGGTCCTGCACCATCCTCACAATCATTATTATGCTTGAGCCCATTGTTACAGCCACTGTGTCGATCCATCTCGTTGAGGGTCTTCCCCTTTTTCAATGACCAGCTAGTTTACCAACAACGATGTCCTTTTCCAGGGACTGATCCCTCCTAATAACATGTCCAAAGTATGTGAGACATGGTCTTCTCCATCCTTGCTTCTAAGGAGTTTTCTGACTATACTTCTTCCAAGACAGATTTGTTCATTCTTCTGGCAGTTCATGGTATATTCCATATTATACGCCAGCACCGTAGTTCAAATGCATCATTTCTTCTTTGGTCTTCCTTATTCATTGTCCAGCTCTCGCATGCGTATGAGGCGATTGAAAATACCACGGCTTGAGTCAGGCGCACCTTTGTCTTCAAGGTGACATCTTTGCTTTTTAATACTTTAAAGAGGTGTTTTGCAGCAGATTTGCCCAATGCAAATCAAGATGCATAGATAATTACTGGTGATTGGAATGAGAAAGTTGGAAACAAAGAAGAAGAATCAGTAGTTTTAAAATATGCCCTTAGTGATAGAAACAATGCTGGAGATCACGTGATAGAATTTTGCAAGACCAACAACTTATTCATCAGAAATACCTTTTTTTCAACAACTTAAATGATGATTATACATGTGGATCTCACCAAATGGAATACACAGGAATCAAATAGACTACACCTGTGGAAAGAGATGGTGCAGAAGCTCAATATCATGGAATACTAGTTCAGCATAATGTTTATAGTGCTGCCTTGAAAACATTATGTTGAGTGAACTAAGTCAGTCACAAAAGGACAAATACTGTATGATCCCACGTACATGAAGTATCCAGAATAGGCAATTCTGCTGAGACAAAAGTTTGTTAGTGGTTACCAGAAGCAGGAGGGAGGGGAGAGTCATTGCATAGGAAGCGTTGGGTATCTGTTAATGATAATGGAAAATTTGGCAATGGATACAGGTGATGTTTTCCCAACATGACTAATGCAGTCAATATCACTGAATTGTTCATTTAAAAAATATTGACTTGACCAAAAACAAAAAAAAGAAGCATTCTGTGTTAGATAAGGTGGCTTCAATACACTAATGGACACTGAATCCTCCAGAAGGAGAGGCAGCAAGCAGCATTTCCCAAGCCTGTTTGACCTATGAAGCCTGCTTCTGCACTGCTTCTCTCAGGACTACCAGTTGCCGTGGAGTTGACTGACTCATGGGGACCCCATGTGTGTCACAGTAGAACTGTGCTCCATAGGGTTTTCAGTGGCTGATTTTTTGGAAATAGATCACCAGGCCTTTCTTTTGAGACACCTTTGGGTAGATTCGAACCTCCAACCTTTTGGTTAGCAGCCGAGCGTGTTAATTGTTTGCACTGCCCAGGTATTCTCCTCTCTGTTCCATAAAATTACTTTGGAAAGTACAATAATTACCACGCTCTGTTCTTTGTGACTTGGAGGGCATTGGCCCAGAGCAGACATTTCTTCTTCCGAAATTTTGAAACCCTTTGGCTTTGTAGCTTCCTTTACCAGTTCCTTACTGCATGGCCCCAGACTCAATGCTCCTACTTCTCCTGATATGTCACCAGCATCCCCATTCATGGGCAGAGTAGGATTTGGTGAAAAAAACCATTGCCATCAAGTCAGTTCTGACTCATGGTGACCCCTTGTGTTACAGAGTAGAACTACACTCTGTAGGGTTTTCTTGGCTGTAATCTTTATGGAAGCAGATTGCCAGGACTTTCTTCCACAGCACCACTGGGTGAATTTGAACCACCAACTTCTTTCTAGGTTAATAATTGAGCACAAGCCATTTGCGCCACCCAGGGACCTAAGAGGGAGGCTTTTCCAAGGATGTGAGTTAACCTGTTTCCAGCCTTAGAAACAAAGTAGGCAGCTTAGCTAGCACAAAATGCTTGGCTAGAATGGATGATGTGGGCACAATATATTGAATCAAAACATGATCACTGACTAGATCCACTTTTCAAAGTTGGTTTACTTCTGGCTCCATAGGAAGCCAATGAGAATTAAGAGATGAACAGCGATGTGGTTATAAAGGGCAAACATGAAAAATGACTTCCGCAATCAAAAGCAACAAGATTTTTGTTTAATTTCCAAATATCTGTGGAGCTTCCAGATATTTTTCTTTTATTAACTTTTAGTTTAATTCCTTTATGATCAGAGAATATAATTTGCATAATATCAATTCTTTAAAAAAATTTTAAGGTTTGTTTTGTGGTCCAGAATATGATCTATATTTGTGAATGTTTCATGGGCACTCGAGAAGAATGTGTGTCAGTTTGTGGTTGATAGTATTGTTCAGGTCATTTATTTCCTTACTGATTGTTTTGCCTACTTCTGTTATCAATTACTGAGAGAAGAGAATTGAAGTCTCCAACTATAACTGAATTCATCTATTTTTCCTTTCAGATCTGGCAGAATTTGTCTCATGTGTTTTGAAGTTCTTGTGTTATGTGTATACATATTTACGATTGTTGTGTCTTCTTGGAAACCCTGCCGGCTGCTAACTAGAAAAAGGTTGGCGGTTTGAATCCACCAGTGCTCCTTGGAAACCCTATGGGGCAGTTCTACTCTGTCCTATAGGGTTGCTATGTGTCGCAATCGACTTGACGGTAATGGGTTTGGTTTTTGTTTTTTTATGTCTTCTTGGTGAATAGATCCCTTTATCATTATATAGTGTCCTTCTTTATCCCAGATAATATTCTTTGTTCTGAGGTCTACTTTGCCTGAAGTGTAACTATTTCAGCTTTCATTTAATTAATGTTTGCATATTTTTCTCCATCTTTTTACTTTTATTCTCTCTGTGTCTTTACATTTAAAGGAGGTATTTTGTAGACAGCATACAGTTTGATCTTGCTTTTTAATTCTATTTTAAAGTCTTTGTATAGATAATTCACATGTAGTTATTATTATGTTTTTATTAATATCTGTCGTCTTTCTAGTTGTCTAATTGTTCCATTTGTTCTTTATTTTTCCTCTTTTTCTTTATTCTCTGGATTTCATTAAAAGTTTTTAAATAAAAAAAAAAAACGCAACATGATTTAGAAGGCACTGAGGCTGGAATCTGGGATGGCAGGAAGAAACCAGGTGGATGAGAGAGAATCTGGCTTTAGACTAGAAATGGAGAAATACTGAGAGACAGGAAAAACTGGATGAAGCAGAGGAGGGAGGAGCAGTGTTGTGCAGTTGACTGAGGGGAAGGCAAAGGCTGCCTGGAGTCCTGGCTTGGGGGACAAAAAAGGCAATGGAACTGGAAATGTTAATCCAAGTTTTGAGAAAAAGAGATGGTTGGTGTACTGATAATATTTATAATGGATTTTTAAAAATTTTTTAATCTAGGGCCATATTTTGATAGCACAAAAGGACAAATATGCTAGCAGGGAAATAAATTAATATGTAGTAAATTGTAGTTCATATTTATAGGTTGTTAATATTCATGAGTTGGACATTATGCAAAACATTATTCCTGGGCTAAGGGTGTTTTAAGAACATGGAACATCCACATTGTACTCTTTATAGCTTTTTTTTTTTTTTGGTGAAAATATACGCAGCAAAAGATACACCATTTCAACAATTTTTACATGTACAGTTTGTTGACATTGATTACATTCTTCAGGTTGTGCAACCATTCTTGCTATCCTGTTCCAGATTATTCCACCACCATTAATATAAACTCACTGCCCCCTAAGCTTCTCATCTGATCTTTCAAGTTGCTGTTGTCAATTTGATCTCACATAACATTTTTTATCAGTAGAGGAGCCCATGTAACATATTAGCACATTGTACAGCAACTGATTTTCTTAAAGATTTACTTAAAGATTCTCATTGCAATTCACATGGCAAGACACTAAGGAGGCCTAATACCTTGAGAGCTATAGTAATGGACGTAGGCCCATCAAGTAGTAGGCATAGATACTGTCTTCAGCATTGATGGGGCATTTAGGACTTGAGCAAAGAAATGATTTAGAGTCACCTTAGGATCTTCATCCTCTGGGCAGAAGCAAGGACAAAAATGAGCTTGATCAGGAGAGGTGGGTTGACGAGTTTGGCCTGCAGCCCCACCCCGCCCTGACTGCAGTCCTTCCAGCCACGTGGTGCCCAAACACAGGAGAGCTGGCGTGGCTGGGCCATCCATCCACTGTCACCATTGCTGTTATCGACCCTGTGTGCCACAGCTGCACCAATTTGGAACTCCCCATATTGATTGTTTGGACTTCCACAGTGAATAGACGCTGTGGGTCATTTATCAGCAGGGCTACCCTCTGGATCTGACGTGGCCACCTCTGTGAACAGTTGTATCAGCACTGCCACGCCTCGTGTCTGGCTGCACTACCCCTTCTCTTCAAAGGAGCTGTCCCATCTCTCACAGCTGTTTCCCATTTCAATGGCCAGCTGCCTTCTGTTGTCGTTCTTTCATTCTAAAACATCTTAGAAACATATCACAGCTGGGACTCTACCTAGGTAGGAGAGGAAGATTCTAGAAACATGAAAGAAAAACAGGAACCAAAGAAAGTATGCTTCTGGGCCTAAACTGGGCATTTAGATTAAGGGAGGGTGTCTGAAGTCAGGTGGGAAGATAGGTTTTGATAAGAACAGGAACTGAAGATCTGGATGAGGAAGCCAGGTGCAAGGCAGACAGTCAAGCTAAAGAGAGAAACACGGGACACCAGCGGTGCAAGCTAACAGGGAGGCAGAAGGTAAAGCAAAATCAGAACGCACTGCTGTCGAGGCCCTTGCGACTCACAGAGGGCAGTACAGCCTGCCCCCATAGGGTTTCCAAGGCTGTAAATCTTTACGGAAACAGACTGCCGCTGGGGAGTTCAAACCACAGACCTTCTGGTTAGCAGCCAAGTGCTTAACCACGGTGCCACCAGGGCTCCTTAGAAAGTAGAGCAGTATGTGTTAAATAGTTAAAAGTCAAGTTAAAAGAAAAAAAAACTTGCTGTCTAGTCAATTCAGAAGACTCAGGGCGACCCCATGAGTGTCAGAGGTTTTCGAGGGCTGATTTTTCAGACGTAGATCACCAAGGCCTTTCTTCCAAGGCACCTCTAGGTGGACTCAAACTTCCAACCTCTGGGTTAGCAGTTGAGCGTGTTAACTGTTGAGTCACCCAGTGACTCACCCCAGGATGCGTTCTTTCCCGGAAGTTTCCCAGGAAGCAAAGAGGCTGGAGCAAGACAACTCTGAGTCGGAGAACACAGCCCTTTCCTCTCATAGGAATTCTGCCTTCTGTTGGACTGGAGACCATCCCCAAGGTTCGGCCTTCCTGTAACTTGTAGGGAAGGGAGAGATGGGAGACAGTTTGTGCTATTTCCTTTCCCAGGGAAGGAAAGGAAAGTCAGATTCAGATAAATCATTGTTCTGCCGAAGCAGTACCTCTGCGTATCCTGCCAACACTGTCCCTCCACCTAACTGGTGACAGCCAGCCTCTCTCCATTATACTGCCTGCTTGGTTTCTCTGCCCCTGGAACCAGCCCAGCAAAGCAGAGTAAGAGCTGCTGAAGGAGCAGGCAAGGCAAAATCTGAAAAGTCTCTTGAATAAATACTGTGGTGGATGAGCCTAAAGGTTTGAGATTCAGTTTCTTGTGGATAAGCATTCAACAGCTTGTAGCCTGAAAGCTGAAGTTTATCTAACACATCTAAACCTCTTAGGTCAGGAAATTGGATTGGAAATCTCACAAGGCCAGGTTTTCTAGCGTGATTTCGAGCTCTGTCTGGCTGCAAAGCCCTGTGTCTGTTCAAGCTCCAGTCCCTATCACGACACAGATGCATGCGTTTCTTCTCTCTCCTTCTTTGCCTTCCCCCCTTTTTCTTCCTCTTTGTATTTCGTTTTCTTTCTTTCTCCTTCCTCCTTCTCATTGGTCCTCTTGCCTTTTAGAAGAAATGTGTTAGATTATTTTTCATTCTTCAGGAAATGGCCTCCTTTGTTTTGGTTAATATCGAAAGCAAAGACACAGAGCAGTTAAGATTTCATATGTGCAGCTCTACTAGCCTTATGAAGTCCTGGAGCTGAGGTCAGGCTTTCCCTCAGATATCAGCTGGGCTTGGAGTAGCCTCGATTAAACAGTCATTTGGGGGAAAGAGGGGGGAAAAGCCTTCAAAACAATGATTTTATGTGTTTGCAGCAACCTGTTCTGGTTTTCGCCTTTTTACAGACCCTGCCCTGGACGTAGATTGAAGACTCACCTGCTGAAAATGAATCTTTTTATAGGGCATTAGAGGGAGTACGGCAATTAACCACTCAGAAGAACTGTCGAGTTTTGCACGTACACCCTCAGCCTCTTGATGCCTTAATGCTAAATTATATCTGACATTTAATTTAAATGCACGGTGCTTTCATTCAAAAATAAACTATGCTGCCGAAGGCAGGGTGCTTATGGCATGGATTTTTTTCTCTTTGCCCAGTCTCCCTCACTGACCCCATCCTCGCCTGGTCTAATTCATGCAAACTGGAATTTAGCCTGGTCCTTTGCTCTGAACGTCCCCCCAGTACACCCCCACACCTGGGCTTCCCTTTGCATGTCAGGATGTCACCATTTGCAATTTGTAACAGAGAAAGAAATCAATTCCTTGATGTTGCTGCTGCGCTTAAAACCCCTGAGCACATTAATGGGTATTCGGAATGCCTTGTCCTCTTCTCACCTCCGTAATCAGTAAAACACAGCGACTCCTGGCCAGTAGCATTGTGGTGATTTTGCCCATGGCGGGCACAATGCTTATCGGCTCTTAGGGAGCCTATGTTTTTGTAACCCCTTCCATGCAGACATGCCATGTAGCCTGGAACACTCTGCTGCCTGGCCACGAGCACCCATCATTATCTGTGAGGAAGATGAGTTTCCCTGGAGCACATCCAGCTTCCAGCAGGAGTTACTGCAGCCTTTGTTGCTTGCAAAGAGCATTTTCATAAGCTGAATTTTATTTGATATAACCATCTCAGAGATGCTTTAAAAAAAAAAAAAAAAACCAAACCCGTTGCCATCGAGTCAATTGCGACTCATAGTGACCCTATAGAACAGAGTATAAGTGCCTGACAGAGTTTCCAAGGAGCGCCTGGTGGATCTGAGCTGCCAACCTTTTGGTTAGCAGCCGTAGCAGTTAACCACTACGCCACCAGGGTTTTCAGATATGCTTTAGGACTCTTCTATTCTGACTGCTACCTCTAAACTGACTAATGATTTCCACACCCTGTGCGCTGAAGTGTTTTCCTTTTAGCAGATCATTAGGACTTGATAGTGGAGCCAGGAGAAAGTAGAGAAACTGAAAGGCAGAGGAGTTTGATATCTTAAAGCTGTGGTGGCCAAACTTTTTTTAGCTGTCAAAACCTACTTTCAAAAGAAATCAGAAGCATAGCTCCCATAATGCCAGGTAAAACTGTGTGTGCTCCAGTTGAAGGGGGGGAGGGGATCAGAGCCCCTTCAGCTGGCCTCTCCCTCACCCCTCACTGCCAGCTCTCTCGCTTCTCCGCTGCTGCGGTCGGTCCGAGGGCCAACGCTGAGGAAGCCTGGGCCCCACAGAGCTCAATGGGAACACTGGCAGCTTGGAATCCTGAAAGGAACCTTTCCAGTTTGTTTAAGTGTTGTTAGTTGAGATTTTGATCGTTGGTCTCCTCCAGCAGGGTTCAACCGTGAATGGCTAAGTTACACCTCTTCTTTAATTCCAAGGACATGTGCTAGTTACCAGGGCTGCAGTAACAAAAAGCCACAAAGTGAGCAGCTTATAATAACAGAAAGTTATTGTCTCACAGTTCTGGAAAATGGAAGTCCAGGTCAGGGTGGTGGCCTGTTGATCCCTTCTGAGGCTCTGAGGGCTCTCTCCTGGCTTCTGCTGGCTGCCAGTGATCCTTGGCGTTCCTGGCCATATGGATGGGTCTTCACGTGGCTATTGTCTCCCTGTCTCTGTGCATCTTCTCCTCTTTTGAAAGGACACCAGTCATATAGGATTAAGATAGCCAATCACGTCTTCAAAGACTTTGTTTCTAAACAGGGTCACATTCGCAAGTACAGGTGTTAGAGCTTCAAAAATAGCGTTTTGGGGGGACACAGTTCAATCCATAACAGGACACTGTCAACAAAGTAGGGAGAAAACTAGTGTCCTTGAAGGCAGGAACCCTGGCTTGCCCCTCCCGAAGCTCAGCACACAACGGTACCTGGTACGTAGAAGGACCCCAAACCTACCATTTAACTGAAAATCCCTACCATCGTTGAGGGCTCTCCACAGCCCTGGATAGTATTCATCCCATTCTGGGGTTGAGGAGGCTGAGACTCAGACACGAGATCATTTGGCCAAGGTCACCCAAAAAATAGATGCCAGAAGTAATTTTTTCCTCAATAATAAGCTTCCTGTAGCCAGAGAACATGATAAAAGATGAGTGTACGAACAAATGAACAAACAACTAGGCTGGTATTCAAGGTGGGAACAGCAGGTGCTTCCCTGTGCAACCTCTGGTCCTTTCTGTGTCTTGCTATAAAGCAGAAGAGCTTTCGCGCTGGTTTATCCAGATGCCGACACTCCACCGGCTGTGGAGGAGCTACACTGGACCCAAAGTCAGCCACGACTCCCCATCTCTTGACCACTCACCCCCTCTGTCTCCCCCCTTCTCACCATTGCCTCCCTTGTCCTCCTTCTCATCTGACCAGCAAACTTCCCCGCAGCTCTTGCTGGTTTTCTGAGCTCCAGCACCCCAAAAGTGTAAGCTTTTGATCACCCCCATCACCCACCCCAATACTGCGCCTGGGTTTAGAACCTCCATGCCCAGTGGGAAGGACATCCCGGTGTTTCCCATATTCTCTGGGGACTGTGCCATGTGTGAGAAGCCCCGTTGTCTCCGCGGTGATAACTTTGCTGCGTTCTTTCCCCTCTTGTCGGCAGCCATGACTGCTCCCTCCCCCTGTTCACTGGGGACAGGGAAGGCAGGGGGAGGGTCCATGCTCCTGTTTGCCTGCTGCAGCATTCCGTGGATATGTCGGATATGTCGGCAAGAAGACATCTGTGGGAAGGTGCACTTAGAACTGCATGTTTACGGCTCCAGGAAGTCCTGTGGTTTATTTATTTATTTATATTTTGTTGTACTTCAGGTGAAGGCTTACAGAACAAATAGTTTCTCATGAAACAGTAGTACGCAAGTTGTTTTACGACATTGGTTAACAACCCCACAACAAGTCAACCCTCTAACTTCTCAACTTTTTTTTTTTTGGTGAAGATACACATAGCCAAAGATACACCGTTTCAAAAATTTCTACATGCACAGTTCAGTGACATTGACTACGCTCTTCCAATTGTGCT
>NW_004443956.1:22920787-22941132 GCF_000243295.1 Trichechus manatus latirostris | reverse complement strand
AAATGACCTAATTTCACCATCAAATTTGAACGAGAGTTTTCCAGGATATATTATTCTTGGCTGACAATTTTTTTCTTTCAAGATTTTATATATGTCTTCCCATTGCCTTCTTGCCTGCATGGTTTCTGCTGAATAATCTGAGCTTAGTCTTATTGTTCCTCCTCTGTATTTGGGAAGTCCTGTGGTTTAAAACAAACTGTTTAGCTTCATTTAATTCACCTTTCTCGAATTTATTTGCCTAAAGAACCCTTGCGATGTGTCTTCTTCAACTTTTTACTGCACGAGAGCTCAGAGAAGCACACTTGGCAGAGCGCTGGCTGTTCACCCTCCTGGACGCACAGGTGGAAGACGGGGCGAGCTCTTGGGTCTGCATTTCAGGGACTTTGCACTCCTTAGGCACAGTCTAGGGCTCTCATCCCACTTCAGCACAAGCTAAAGTCAACATCCTATTCATTAAATACCTCCTTTCTGCCACCACAAATAGTAAAAACTTCACAAAATTTCTACATCTAGGTCCACTTGATCCCAATGTCACTAAAAAACAACAAACAAACAAAAAAAAAAACCCTGGGTCTTTTAAAGAAGTAAATATATTTGCCTAGATTATAAAATGCATTTTATGAAAACTAGATTTTTATCAGTGTAAGACTGATTTGCAGCCCGTTGAGCTCGTCCTGCCCCTGGCCCTGAGCAGAACATCAGCCCGTGTGCTCTGCCCTCCCTAGGTCCTCTCTGCACAGGAGCCCCTCCTCTCAGTCCCCGCAATTGGAGCAGAGAAGGAGCCAGCCCACTTCTTTTCTGGGCAGAGATAGAGCCTCAAATACCAGATTAACCAAATCCCCATTAACTAACTTAGCCTTTGGACCTTTTCCCACAAACAACTGGGAAGACTCTGGAAGCAGAAAGTCATCCAACCCACCAAAACCCCCTGGTATCATGTTGATTCCAACTCATAGTGACCCTATAGGACAGAGTAGAACCACCCCAAAGGGTTTCCAATGCTGTAAATCTTTACAGAAGCAGGACGGCTGGTGGGTTCGAACCTTTGACCTTTCAGTTAGTAGCTGAGTGCTTTAACCACTGTGCCACCATGGATCACTAGCAACTCACCAGGAAGCCATAAATAGTTGTGATTTGTAAGCTAAAGTTCCCCACAAATCAAACCAAACCCACTCCCATCAAGTTGATTCCAACTCACAGCGATCCTATAGGACAGAGTAGAACTGCCCATAGGGTTTCCAAGGAGCAGCTGATAGATATGAACTGCTGAACTTTTGGTTAGCAGCCAAGGTCTTAATCACTGCGCAACCACCTAGGCAGGTCATAGTCTGTGTTACGAGAGCAGACAGAAGCCAAATCCTATTTCCCTTTGTTCATTGCTTCTGAATGTGAGGGCCAGGTGAGGACTAACCAGCCCCGACTGGGTAGATGGAGGGATGCGAAAAACCACTTGCCCCCATCCAGGTTGTAATGGAGGGTAATCACGGAATGCGGCTGCCCACTGGGCTGTCTGTGACACTGGAGGGGCTTCTGCTGGGCTTTCAGGATTGCAGACAGGAAGCTGCAGGGAGAGCCTCTGAATGCCTCCCCAGCACCGCTCACGGGCCCTTCCTGTTCTCAAAATCAGCCCTGCTCTCCCCCGAGACTGGGCCCCTGACCCGTTTAGAAGCAGTTGGTTCTCTGAGCATTGAATTCCGGACCTGCTAAATGATACAGAATCATTGAAGAGATGGAGGTGCAGGGTGAAGTATGGCCTGTTTGCTAATTTCCAGGAGGTTAAAGAAAATCAGTGATTACAAGATAAATTTTTTCACACCAGGGCAGGACTCAGAGAAATAACGCAGAGATTTTCACTTCCACTTTTTACCCCACAACTCCAGTGTAGAAAATCTTTACCAGCTTTGTGACACAGCAGATCATTTATTATGACCAAAGACACTGGGATAGGGTGAGCTCTTGGATTCCCTAACAAGACACAACTTCCAATGCATCCTGAAGTCGGAATCCACTGCTATGTCCAATCTTGATTTGCATTTGCACAGGATAATAAATCTCTCTTGAAGATCCCTTATTCAACACGTGAGAACTTCCAAGGTGCTGTGCGTGCAGACATGAGTAGGGTGTGGTCCCTTGCCTTCACAGACCTTTCACCGGCCATGACAAATGGAGCCCAGTGGGGCCCGTAGGAATAGTAACTTTTCTGTATGCTATATGCATTCAAGGAAACCCTGGCGGCGTAGTGGTTAAGAGCTGCAGCTGCTAACCAAAAGATTGGCAGTTCAAATCCATTAGGCGCTCTTTGGAAACCCTATGGAGCAGTTCTCCTCTGTCCTATAGGGTCACTATGAGCTGGAATCGACTCAACGGCAATGGTTCTTTTGTTGTTGTTCATATGCATCCATGCTCAGGCCCTCTATGGGGTAAAAGGAAAAACTTTTGAGGGTGGTAAAACCAAGACATGTAGATGTTTCTCCGTGTGTTTTGCGTGATGATGTTACAAAAAATGAGCAGGAGTCAGATGTGTTTGCATGCACTTTGGATGCTAAACAGGCTGAGTCAAACCCTGAGTGTTCCAAGTTATGTCACTCTATCAATTCTATTCTACAAATATTTCTTGATGGTCAGGGTGAGAAGTTGTTAAAGGAACTCAGAGTCACCGCCCTCTAGGCTCCTGACATTAATGTACTCACCCTTCCCCTGTCCACCAAACCTGGCTATTCCTTGGAGGAAATGAGGATAAAGGACAAAAAAGGGCAGGAAAGTGGCAAAAGGAGAAGAGGGGAGTGTTGGGGAACCTAAGAGCCCCCTACTAGGCAGCTGGGCTTCACTCTCTTCTTGCCCAGTACACCACTACCAGCTGAAGATTCTCCGTTTCATCCATGTGGATGGAGAGTAACCAACCAGAGCCATTCTGACTCATGGTGACCTCATGTGTGCAGAGTAGAACTCTGCTCCATGGGGCTTTCAATGGCTGGTTTTTCAGAAGTAGACCACCAGGCCTTTCTTCCGAGGTACCTCTGGGTAGATTTGAACATCCAACCTTTTGGTTAGTAGTTGAGCACATTAAACATTTGTACCACCCAGGAACTCCTTAGAAGGAGAGTTAAAAAAACAAAAAACAAAAACGAAACTGTTGCCATCGAGTTGATCTGGCTCATAGTGGCCCTACAGGACAGAGTAGAGCTGCCCCATAGGTTTCCAAGGAGCAGCTGGTGGATTCAAACTGCCAACATTCTAGTTAGCAGCCAAGCTCTTAACCACAGCACCACCAAGGCTCCATGTGGAGAGTAGGGATGTTTATATTCTAGAAGGCAGAGTCAGTGGAAAAACATTTTTTTCAGCCTCCAGAAAAACTTCCTCACCAAGGCAAAATAATGGATTGAGCCAAGACAACCTCAGTTGTTCCAGGAGAAAAGTGGAAAATTCACTGGCCTGGAAGCGGGGGCTCTGGGGTCTGGTTGTGGGCCGTAGTTACCCACTGTGTCTCCGTTTCCTCTCCTGTGAGAGGCTGGGGCTGGCTCCCTTCAGGTCCTTTCTCCATATCTCTGAGGTCATCTCTAAACCCTAGTCCCCTTTCCTCCAAATGAGGATGAGCACTGGTGTCTAGCTTATGCCCTTCAGTTGTAGTGTGTTGGGTGCAGCCAGAGATGCACTATGACTCAAATAGGGGAGTGTGGCTGCAGGGGGAGACGTGTGAGAGGGAGGCAGGGAACAGCCCACAGGCCTGCCTACTGCAGCACTCTGCCCTCTGAGAGGCAGACACTTCATGGTCCCTCAGCCGTCCTGTGGGAACAGGGAAGGGGCCTGGACTAAACACTAGCAGGCAATTAGTTCCGAGTCCCTCAGAGAAGAGCTCTTTTAATCCATTCTGTTTAGCTTTTTGCCTGTTTTGCCTGGACATATCAGAGTGATAAGGGCAATGGAAGTACTTCTGCTTACCCTCTGCCTAATCCAATATGACCAAACAGACATCATTGTTCTTATGTGTATTTTCTTATCTTTCCTCTTATATCTGTATTCTAATACCACTAAAATATTTCGCAGATTTAAATATGAAAAGAGCATATTTTTTATTACTTTCTAAAATTCAAAAGCAGGCCCAATTTCATATCTTAAATTGAGGACATAGATAGCTACTATAACTCTATTTATATTTTAAATAAAGAATTCTTTTTAATTTTTAATATTAAAATGGGATTCTGGGCATGTTCACAAAAGACTTATTTATTATGTCCACACTGTATTTCATTTTTGTTATAGGTCCCACATAATAGACTTAATGAGTAAGGGTGGAGGGCTCTGGTCTATTAAAGCATGAACTGTATCAGGGTCCCCATCACCCTCACATTTAGGCTGATGTTCCAATAGCTTCCATTTATTTGAATTGCAAAAGCTTGGAATCTAACTCAATGTCTAGGAATACTTTTGTGACTACAATGTCTAAGTTAGCTGTCTCTTCCCCACCCCACTCCGACATACTCCATCATTACCCCTCTGTGTTGTCCTTATCACAGCCGTACCATTTCTTATTCTTTTGTTTATGCTTGTCTCCGCCACTAGGCTTGTTATATCTTGATCACCTAACACATAGTAGCTGTTCAATAAATACCTATTGAATTCAGGACCTCATATAGAAATTGTTGTCTTTAGTTGCCGTCAAGTTGCCTCCAACTCATACAGAAAGAAACGTTACCCGGTTCTGTGCCATCTTCACAATCACTGGTTTGCTGGAGTCCATTGTTGTGGCCACTGTGTATTTTAAGTGCCTTGCAACCTAGGGGGACTGATCTTCCAGCGTTATATCAGAAAATATTTTATTGCAATACATAGTGTTTTCACTGACTGATCTTCAAAACTGGACCAATAAGCAACATCATGATAAACAGAGAAAACATTGAAATTGTCAAGGATTTCATTTTACTTGGATCCACAATCAAAGCCCATGGAAGCAGTAATCAAGAAATCAAACAACACATTCATTGTACTGCGCAAATCTGCTGCAAAAGACCTCTTTAAAGTACTGAAAAGCAACTAAGGTTGAGGACTAAGGTGCGCCTGACCCAAGCCATGATATTTTCAATCTCCTCATATGCATACGAAAGCTGGACAAGGAATAAGGAAGACCAAAGAAGAATTAACGCCTTTGAATTGTGGCGTTGGCAAAGAATATTGAATATACCATGGACTTTGAGACTGCGTCTCATATACTTTAGACATCTTATCGGGAGGGATCAGTCCCTGGAGAAGGACATCATGCTTGATAAAGTAGAAGGTCAATGAAAAAGAGGAAGACCCTCAATGAGGTGGATTGACACAGTAGCTGCAACAATGGGCTGAAGCACAGCGACGATCGTGAGGATGTGCAGGACCGGGCAGTGTTTCGTTCTGTTGTCCATAGGGTCGCTATGAGTCGGAACTGACTGGATGGCACCTAACAAGAACAGCAGTAAGAAGTTTCCAACTGATATCATCTCACTTAGATTGTGTCTTGCCAATTTGTCAAGCCAGATCAAGAGAACATTTTGTACGTTATTTGGGGCGTTTGGAATTCAGACAGAAAGCAGCAAGCAGCAGACATACTGGCTGAGACTGGTGCTGGCACATGGAGGTTTGGGTCTGTGTCCCTTTGCCCTAGAATCAGGGTGAGCAGCAGAGCTTGAGGGTTCTCAGTGTTGGAGTATCTAAGGTCTCGAAAATATTTCCTAGTGGATTTCCACAGCTTTGACATCTATACTGCCGCTCTTGTTAATCGATTGCTCCTTCAGTTAGCAAACCTAGATTCCCACTTACGGAAGAAAAAACAAGTCAGCTCAGGTGGGAGACTCACTGTATCTCTGTAACTATTAGGTGAATGAATGACATCACAACTAAACTTAAAATTTCTGACTGCATTTACTTCTGCTTTTCCAAAAACACCTTCAGGCTGCCATCTGTATGTATAGGCATGTAGCTTGCTGCAGAAGCCAACAGTGTTTTTAGTCTATGTATGTAAGAGCAACTACTCTGACTGTTTCAATGGCTTAAATCAGCTAACGTATTTAAACTAGCTACAGCTATGGCCGAAGGCTTATTTGAAAGCACTCGGAGTGCAACTGGACATCTTAGAGAAGATGTCTAGGGGCAAAATGGATTTAATTGTTTAAACATTTGTCAGCACACTGCCAGAACATCCCTATGGAAAGGGAGTCAGTCTAGATTATTGCTCTTTGCCGCATCTGATTGTATACATTAGTTTATCGGGTGATTGTCTATTGGACTTCCACAGTCTGATGAGGAGTGCAAAGGTGAACCGACTCTGCCCTCAAGGAGCCTATGTCTAAGAAGAAAGACAAACGGATAAGTAACTGTGACGTAAGATAGGAAATGATGGGAGCTTTAAGAGCAATATTGACAATTTGTTACAGAAGCCCAGAATATGTAAAATGCAGGTGAGTTGCCTGCAACATCCTTCTTCCCATAAATCAGAGATCATGATTTGGCTGGCCAAATAGGTGCCCCCTTCCTCCTTCAAAAAAAAACAAAACAAAACCCTGCTGTCAAGTCAATTCCAACTCTTGTTGACCCCATGTGTGTCATAGTAGAACTACGCTACACAGGGTTTCAATAGCTGATTTTTTGGATGTAGATCGCCAGGCCTTTCTTCTGTGGGACCTCTGAGTGGATTCAAACCTCCAATCTTTCAGTTAGCAGACTTAATCCTTTGCACCTGTGAGGGACTCCTCCTCCCTTATAGCTCAGATGTGTTCCTGCCAGGACTCCATGTCCAACCAGTGAAATGCACCTGTCCAGAGAGAGGAGAGCCATGCTTGGGTCACGGGTATGGAGTCCTTGCCCTTCCCTGTTCAAAATATATCGACAATCCAGAGAGAGGTGAAGAGAGGTTCAGTGGACAACTGAAGCTAGCTCTGGGGAGAAAATGGTGCTTGAAATGGTCTTCTGGTAGAGAAATGTTGCAGACAACGAGAACAATGTTAGCAAAGGAACAGAGGGAGGAAAGACAGAGCTCTGAAGCCCAGCAAGGAGCGCTTTTGGTTGGAGGATAGTGAGCAGCAAGTGCACAGTGGAGGGGAGGTCCACTGGAAATTTCTAGAAAACTGCCTTACCTCATCAGCTCTCAGCCTTGGGTTTGGTGCTGGGCAGAAACAGCAGAGGCAGTAGGATATCCCTTTAATTGTATGCCTTAAATACAGATTGAGATCAACACTCATTATTGATTGATGATTGCTTACTAGTTTTTAAATGTGAGAAAATCAAGTCATAGCAAGAGTTGTTAAGACCAAAGCTATTTTTAAATAAACCTCAAGGGCAGTTTGATAGCAAGGAGGCCCACTAAAAGGGCCCATAGAGTGGCTTTCTCAGATTGTGCAAACTATTGTTAGCTTCCAAATTACATGTGCTTCATCTTCTGCATTTCCTTTATTGCTCCATTTGAGTAGCTTCTGAAGTGGTAGGTTTATTTGATAAGTTTTTCCTCTCTGGAAAGTAAATACTGTGTTTTAACCTCCCATAAAAGGAGAATGGGGGGCACACTGGGTTTTCGAAGAATCTTTGCTCCTCAAGCATGCCACTGGGAACACTCCCAAAAGGGGGGCAGCTCTCATGATAATCTGAAATGCTGATCTGTTTATGAATTTATTCAAGGTTTGCTGCAAAGAAGAAGCCAGAGTAGCCCCTTTAGAGGTAGGATTCCCCCACCCTCACACTAGCTCATGGAGTGTTCAAGACACAGTGTGTATTAGAAGCCGCGTGAAGCTCCTGCCGGATGTGGAGGCCTCTCCAGAGCTAGGCCCCTCCTCAGAAAAACAGAAAGGTGGTGATGGGTCATTTGATTAACATTTTTCATTTGCCCAGGATAACACACCCTACCCCTAGATGGTAGCCCTGACACCACTGAATACTATAGTGCCGAGATGTAAAACTCCTGCCTCATAATGGATAGGATAGCATGGATTTCCACAGACACAGCTAAAGGGATTTGACTTTAATGATTCTATGATTGCATATCTGTAGCTGAGTCACTAATCAATGACCTATAGATTTATATTTCTTGCACTGTGTAAGAGCCTGTTG
Organism: Trichechus manatus latirostris; assembly: GCF_000243295.1. Lineage (NCBI taxonomy): Eukaryota > Metazoa > Chordata > Mammalia > Sirenia > Trichechidae > Trichechus > Trichechus manatus. The sequence continues at coordinate 22,933,062 of NW_004443956.1, read as the reverse complement.
TCCCAGAGAAAATGTTAAATTTCTAAAAAAATATAAATTATAGAATAAATACTTCCAGGAAAAAGAATTAAAGTAGCTCACCATTTAAAAAAAAAAAAAAAATGGTGTGTGTATGTGTGCAGCATGGTTAAAATAAAGTGATTGAGAAGTACAAGGAGCAGAGAGGTCTTATTGGCCTAATCAGCAGAAAGTCACAATTAAAACATATATTTAAACAAATATAGATATAAAAAAACAATAACACAAAATTTCAATTATACAAAATGTAAAAGTCCACATAGTCACAGTGATTCATCTCAGCCTGGGACTTTGATAGTTTTTCATTTCTGAAAGAGGAATGTGTCAGAAAAAATGTTATCTCTTGCTTAGAAGCCAGTTTGAACTTGTACAGAAATATCTGGCTTGCATGTAAATGAAAATTCCGGACACGGCTGTTGTCACTTTGTGACATGCTCACCTGTTCTATAGCATCAGTTCCCTAAGGACATCCGTCCTTGGTTATCCCCAAAAAAAACAATATGGCAAAAACTAGGGATTATTTGTTTGCACAGTGACTGAAATGAAAATCTTCAATAATTCAATATTGGATTGCAGTCAGCATTTGTGAAGAAAGATATAGTACTGCCTTCCCCCTCCCCTGAACACACACCTGAGTCTTCCAGAGCTGACGTTGTGCTGAGTTAGCCACAGGACTAGCCTAAGTAGGCAAAGTAACACCTTTGCCTACAAGAATGACTAAGAACTCAGGGAGGGCTTACTTCCGCACCTTCCAACGAGGGCTGCTTTCACCCACCCTGTCTAGGTGACCGATTCATGGCCACCTCATGCACAATGGAACAAACTGCTGCCCGGTCCTGTGCCACCGCCACGATCAGTCGCAGAAGTACATCCTTTCTTCCTAGTGTGTCTTAGTCTGGAAGCTCCACTGAAACCTGTTCAGCATCATAGGAACGTGCAAGCCTCCACTGACAGATGCGTGGTAGCTGCACATGAGGTGCATTGGCCAGGAATGGAGCCCTGATCTCCCATATGGAAGGCAAGAATTCTACCCTCAATTGCTTGATGGTACTTTATTTCTTTTTTTACAGAAGACTGTCTTTTTCTCCCTTAATGAAAGAATAAGGGTAAAATGCAAATACTGCTGGAGAGGGATCATGATGACTTAAACTTAGGTATAAATGACTCATAATAGATCCTTTTCTAAAGGCTTTGAAGACTATGGAAGCAGGTGTCAGGACTTAAAAGAAAAAGATCAGAAAGAGGAGGTCAGGGGCTACAAAAGCAAACTTCTCCCTTTTTATAAATTTCCCTGGGGCTGGCCCAGGTCAACATTACAGCTGCTGTTTTTTATATTTGTATTGAGCCGCTGTTATTTAGGCAATTGAAAGAAATGAAATTTCCAACTAGGCTGAGAGCACTGGAAGGTAGCTTTAATCTTTGCTACATCTTGGATTAGCTGTGCGACCTTGGGCAAGTCACTTCGTCTTGGGGAGCTTTGGCCCTTCGTCTCTGCAACATTTTATGAATTAGTACTTGTGTCCTATCTCAGAGGGATTTGGGGAAAAGATGTGAAGTGCTCAAGGCTTCTTGGAAAAAAAATATGATCTAAATTTGAGGAACTTATGAAAAATAACTTAATACAAAATTAAACCTTAAATTTCAACAGTTCAGGGGTGATCCCTCTCTGTTTCCATGTCTCTGTTCTTAGCTCCTTTCCATCTTCCTCCAAATCAGAGTGTACCAAGAACATATCAATGGCTGGTTGAAAAGCTGTATTGTGACTTCTGAACATCTTAAAAGTATGATCCCTCTACCCCTTCATGTGGAGCCCTGGTGGTGCAGTGGTTAAGAGTTGCAGCTGCTAACCAAAAGGTCAGCAATTTGAATCCACCAGCCGCTCCTTGGAACCCTATCGGGCAATTCTACTCTGTCCTACAGGGTCGCTATGAGTTGAAATCGACTCAGCTGCAGCGGGGTTGGTTTTTGGTTTCCCTGTTCATGTCAGGGTGCAGTAGTGGGTCAGTTGTAGAATTCTCACCTTCCACGTTGGAGACCTGGGTTCTGTCAGTGGATGCTTGCCTGTTGTTATGATGGTGGACAGGTTTAAGTGGAGCTGCCAGACTAAGACGGACTAGGAAAAAAGGCTAGGCTGTCTACTTCTGAAAATCAATCAATGAAAATGAAAACCCTATGATCACAATGGTTCGATCTATGACCGATCATGGGGATGGTGTTTTGTTCTGTTGTGCATAAGATCCCCATGAGTCGGGGGCCGACTTGACAAAAGCTAACAACAACAACCCTGTCATGTAACTAAAAATAGCATGTACTTAACCAGAAAACCCATGTCTAACAGCAACATGAAGTTCTGCTGTTTCCCATCATGACTCATGTTGACTACTTTGATGCTTAAAAAAATCATATACTAAATTGTTTCATTTAAATTTTTTTTAAGTGGGTGTCCCAAATTTAAGAGTAACCCAGCCTCAGTTACCCCAGAAGCCACCCTGAAACCAAGGCAGAGACAGCCTGCCTCTGGCCCCACTGCACTCTGTGTTCTTGGGTTTTCGCTTAGATCTACTGTGGTGTGAACACCAGAAGGCTCTGAAAACATTCACAGGTACAAATTCCAAATTATATCCATGAATCCTAGTCCTAAATCTGTCTCCTTCCTCTACTTTTCTGCTAACAGACTCCATTCAACAACCAGTTTTTAGCCCCCATTTCCCAGTGTCTTTCTTCTTTCTAATGTGTTTTCTTTCCCTATTTTAGAAGTTATTTAGAATTTGAATGGAATAAATGTTGAACTATCTGCCTTTTCCAGGCATATGGAAGCACTGTCTATTGTTAATAAGTAGCTTATTGTTATGCAACAATTTTTGTACTGATTCATATTATATACATATTATAATCAGTACAATAAACAAGTAATAAATAGAAATTTTTAAAAAAGAAATACACTACCAAGAGAGCTTAATATTGTTTGAAAGCAAAAGCTTTCTGTGGCAGAATACAATCAGGGGCTAGCAACAACCCTTCAGAGCAGTGTGGCCCATGGAACACTCCTAGCTGGACGAGGCAAGGCTGCGGTCCTCAGGGCTCTCTACTGTAAGCTACATATAGCCCCTGGGGGGTGCAGATGGTTAATGCACTCGCTCCTGACCAAAAGGCTGAAAGTTTGAGTCCACCCAGAAGCACCTCAGAAGAAAGGTCTTCGAAAACATCAGCCACTGAAAACCCAATAGAGCACAGTTCAACTCTGACATGCATGGGGTTGACAGAAGCTGGAGTCGACTCAGTGGCAACTAGGGAAGAGAGGGATGGAGTCCTGGGGCAGAACAACAGCAGAGATGAATGGCGGGGCCTTCTCTTTTATTTCCTATGTGCTAAGGCGCCCTCAGAGTGCCCCCTACTCCCATGCCTCAGACATCGTGTCCTCCTGGAGTCTGCTGGTATTTGTACCAGAATGTATACTCTGCTACAGTACAGAATGTCCTCAATTCATAGCCAGTTCTGGTCCAGACATTTTAATTAGACTCTGTGTAACTCAGAATGTATTTTGCCCTGGAAATTGCGGCTAGTTCTCTAGGCAGGACACAACAACACTCTAAATGTGCCTAAAACCAAAAAAACCAAACCCATTACTGTCAAGCTGATTCTGATTCGTGAGAACCCTGTGTTACAGAGCAGAACTATTCCATAGGCTGTTATCTTTATGGAAGCAGATCGCCAGGCCTTTCTTTCACAGTGCAGCTGGGTGGGTTTGAACCACCAACCTTTACGTTAGCAGTGAATTGGAAACAATTTGTGCCCCCCAGGGCCCTAAATGTACCTAAAGGCTAATGCTAATAGTCCTATTATTACCACACCTAACCACCATTATGGCGGGAAAGGACTCCTTTCTGTAGGAGAATGCTTCCAAGCTTTAACTCGTATAACAGAAAAAGAATGAGAACAGCTCAGCCCCTCCTGAGAATGGAGGTCAGGGCGTCGTGTAATTTGGTCATGATGTTTTTGCTGAACAGAAGAGAACCAGTCAAGGTCAGCCCCTCCTCTGGAGCTCCATGCCAGAGCACAAAGCTCCCAGTCACGGCGCCCCAAGCTCTATTGTATGTATGGTTCACTCACAAGACACGGCTTCTCTAAGCCCAAGAACTCTGTGGGTAACCAGATTATGCTGCAGTGATTTTAAGGTGCAATGAGCACAGCCCTTGAATAAGTAATGCAAAAAGGCACTTTCAAGAGCTGTATCCACACCTGACAGGGCAGTGGTGGGTCAGTGGATTCTCGCCTTCCAGGCTGGAGACCCAGGTTTGAGTCCTGGCCAATGCACCTCATGCACAGCCACCACCTGTCTGTAGTGGAGGCTTGTGTGTTGCTATGATGCCGAACAGGGTTCAGCAGAGCTTCCAGGCTAAGAAAGACTAGGAAGAAAGCCTCACTATCTACTTCCAAAAATCAGCCAGTGAAAACCCTATGGATCACAATGGTCCAATCCACAGCTGACCATGGGGATGGCACAGGACCTGACAACATTTTGTTCCGTTTTGCACGGGGTTGCTAAGAGTTGGAGGCCGACACGAAGGCAGCGAACGACAACAACACCCATACTTGGCCATAACCTGGGGCTAACTCGGGCTTCTTAGCTCTTCAGTAGGAGAGGAATCCTGCCAGGCCATGTAGCAACGGGGAAAAGGTATGAAGATGAAACTGGTGAGAGACTTCCAGTATGTGCTAAGGCGTCATGAAATACTTGTCAAATTAGCTTTTTTAATGAATGTGTGAGATAAATACAGCGGGAACCAGGGACTCGGTTCACTTATGTTTATCCAAGATGCTAGTGTGATGGCTTACTAAATTTTCTCCTTATTGAGAAGATGCATTGCCCTGGGAGCCCACACCAAGCTCTGCAAAGGGCAGCTGAAGCAGGAGCAAATTTATTCTACCCTTTAAAAATGTCACTCCCCATCTGAACAAGGTAGACAGGAGCTTTTCGTTTGTGGAGGGAAACTGCTACCCCTTCGCTCCAAAACCAATATGTGTCCAGGCACAGGTAGAGTTATTATATCCTTTCCTTATTTTTCTCCCTCAAAATAGAGGGAACTGCACATTAGATAGATGAAGAGCACGCAGTCTATAAAACACAAGAAAACATGAGCACTGTAAACATTTTAAAATGTGGCTTTAATGGTCAAGAGGAAGATGCCAAGTCTTCTTCCACGCAAAGACAGACACTGTTGATATTCCCAAAACTGTCCCCTACCTGGCACCCTCCCAAACAGCAAGGCCAGAATTAAACCCTAATTCCCTGGGTAGTGCAAATGGTTAACACTCTAACCAAAAGGTTGGAGGTTCAAATCCACCTACAGGTGCCTTGGAAGAAAGGCCTGACAATCTACTTCCAAAAATCAGCCCTTGAAAATCCTATGGAGACAGTTCTACTCTGACACACAAGGGATTGCCATGAGTCAGAATCCACTTGAGGGCAGCCCTTTGGTTTTTTTTTCCTGCCCAGATATCAGCCTGGAATTCATGCCTTCTAACTACGGATCCCCTTCATTTGACTGGTGCTAGGGAAAAAGGGAAGATGAGGAATTTGGTAAGGAAAAACAAAAAACCAAACCCAGTACTGTCTATAGCGACCGTATAGGACAGAGTAGAACTGCCCCATAGGGTTTCCAAGGAGCAGCTGGTGGATTTGAACTGCTGAACTTTTGGTTAGCAGCCGAGCTCTTAAGCATTGTGCCACCAGGGCTAAGAAAGGTACTCCACAGTTGCCATGATCATATAACTTATCATCTAATCAGAGACACCTTTAACAGTGCAAGGGGTGCTATTAATAATTGTGCCAGGACAGCAAGCACTAGGACCTCCCAGCAAGACCAGGACATAGCCATAGTCTCCACGGTGCACCACTCCCATAGCATAGGATGCAAGAATAGGTATTTGGGAGTGGGGCCCATCTCTGTGTCTCTCTTTTGAGGCCTGTCTGGCAAATCACAACCTGGCAAATCAGCAATCTCACCTCCTGCTCTGAAGATGACCTGGATGGACTCAAAGCAATTTTTATTTTGAGACAATCTGATGGGTATGTTGATAATTATTAATATTGCTGTACACATAAATTCCACCCCAAAGTCAATATAATCCACTCATTTATTGAGAAGGTATTTAATGGTTGCTTGTTGAGAGAACAAATGAACAAGGAATTTATTATTTCTCGATATTTGCCGTACATCTTGATGCCTAAAAAATAGAACAGTTACCTTTTAATAAAAAGGTTATAAAAGACGCTAAGACTGAAACAATAAAACACGTGGCACTTGCCCTGAAGTTTAGAACTCAGGCCATCCTAGGAGTTAAATCGTTTTATGTAATTTATAGTATTTAGATGTCATTTGATCCCTTCATATTCTTTTTAACAATATTTTTAAAAATAGACTTCCATTTATTTTAGCCTCAGCTGCTTTTAAAAAGCTCACTTTGTTTTGAACAACCTAGTCATTTCCAAAGGACAGATTCTAAGCCTTATTTTCAAAACCGACTTGCATACACCCTGCATTTCTTAGACTACTGCGCTCAATCGAGTGTGAGCCCAGATAAGATGCAGATCGCTGGGAAAATCAAATTCCCTCTGAACCACTCTCTAATGACAGGAGGGCCCTTGATAGACACACACGATCACAGAAGTCACTCCTAGCACCAGGCTGGGTCCATGGGCACAATCAAGGTGATTGTTTTCACCAAATCAACCCATCATTTCAGTCCAATAACAACAATTCTGACCGATTTTTCTAGACTAAATTGAAGGATTCCTTGACCGATCTCTTTGGTCAAAATGGCCAGGCTTGTGTGAGTGTGAACACTGTCCTCAGCTTAGAATATCTGGACCACAAGGAGCAATGATCACTGGTAGATTGTTTCTAATATGGGTGAAAGCTTTGAATATGTCTACTGAAGCCATTTTCAGAGTCATGTGTGCACATGGCTCTCAGTAACAGTTGTTAGAGGTAGGGCTGACATTAGCTGGAGGGCCACTGCTGTGACTACAGCTCTGTCCGGGCTCCACTAAGTCAGATGCACTCGAGGCACTAAATGCGTCACATGCAATTTCACACCGCACAGTTGTAATCCTAACTATAGAATGTTTGGGGAATGTGGCCTTTCATAGTGGCAATAAGTGGTTTGCTATTCAGTAATCTCAGGTAACGTGTTTCCTAAATAGCAACATCAACATCACGAAAGGCTGGTGTGTGGACAAGCACTGGATTAGAAGACAAGAAGCCTGGGTTCTAGTTTAGGATTTGCCTCTAGCTGGCCTCTTAGTCCTAGGTTCTTCATTCACAGTATGGGTGGGGTTAAATGGGTAATTTCTGATGTCGCTTATAGTTCTGGGTTATCCTGACAGTTGTCATAACAGTTTTGTGTTATCATTTCAAAGCCAAATGAAAATGGCTTTATTCCAGATGTAAGTGTAGACTGGTAACATTTTAGTAAGATGGGAGCAGAGTTAAGAATAGACAATTATTTATTCAGGGAGCCTTGGCTGAATCACTATTTAGTCATTGGAATGTTATTAAAATACTCGCACATCTCTGGGGCTGGAAGCTGTTGAAATTGTTTCTTTGCCTTCCTCTTTGTATAAAGCTATTGCAAGCCCAAAGAGCTAAAATTAACCATACACATATACCACTCTTACTAAAGTATATGTATTACTGAACGTTGCATATGAATCTTTTTTTAAGGTTGAGTTGTGTTTTCACTGAACAACCAATTATATAGATCATTAACTGTATGTCAGTTACGGTGGTAGATACCTGTGACACGAACATGAATTCAGCGTGGTCTCTGTCTTCAAGAAGATCTTATCGATTAATTTATTCATTCTTTCCATAAATTTTTATTGAACGTCTATTCTGTGCCAGATATGTTCTAGTATCATGCAATTCACATTGTAAACAAATAATTGTAATATGATGCAATAAGTGCTAGAATAGAGCTATGCAGAAGGTGCAGAAATGACAGGAAGGAAGTTAGTAAAGAAAAATGGCATGACCTCATTCTCCATCTACTCTACGACTTGTACGAGGGGCCTGGGAGCCACCACTTGCTGAGCCCTTATCCATGCCTGCTGCTTTAGGTGTTTTCAAAGTGATCCATTTAATGTTGACAACAATACTGTCCATTAGGTTTATCGTCTCCGTTTTCTCAAGAGGGGAAAGGACAGTAACTAAATTAAAAAAAAAAAATACAGGTGTTTTTCTTTGGTTTATAAGATGAACTTTAAAACTAGATGCAGTGAAAATGTAAGGTGAAGCTGGAAAGTGAAATTTTTCTGACGACTGGACATTTATTCCAAGATGTTATTGTCCAGCCGTGATAACACTGCTGCATCCTAAGTGCCAAGATGGTGGACTTAAGAACATGGGCCCCTGGGGTGAAATTACTACTATATAACATTCAGATTCCAATGTCGTGAAGTCCCAGGCATAGAACTTGGAGCTGCCAGGCTCTGGTTAAAATGTGATGTGGATTTGGCATTCTACTGCATGATAGGACCATTTTTTGTCATAATATAAAAATAATTTTCCCCAAATATTCTAATAAAATTGACCCTCAGAGAAGATGAACCATGTTTATCTTGGGCTTCAAATACTCCTTGGGAAGCAGAGTTACATTGTACAGTGTTGTATTAGTTTTCTACATCTGCCATAATAAAGTACCACAATCCATGTGGCTTAAAACAACAGAAATTCATTCTGTCGGCTATTAGTCCAAATTTCAGGTATCCGCAGAGTCATGCTCTCTCCAAAGGCTCTAGGGGAAGATGCTTCCTTGTCTCGTCCAGCTTCTGGTAGCTCCAGGCATTCCTTGACTTGTGGCAGCTCACTCCAGTCTCTACCTCCGTCTTCACATGACCATCTTCCCTCTGTGTCTAGCTCTATCTCTCTTCTCTTTTATAATGATGCCACTCATATCGGGTTAGGCCCCACACTACTCTGGTATGACCTCGTGTTGACTAAACCAATGTCATCTGCAAAAACCCTATTTCTAAAAAAGGTCACATTCACCGGTATTAGGGGTTAGGAGTTCAACATATCTTTCTTTGAAGGGACACAATTCAATCCATAACAAGTATCTTTAACTCAAATTTTTCATTTTTCTCCAAAAGAAAGAAAGAAAAGCTTACAATTTCAGATAGCTACCCAACATCCCTACTCTATAACGTCTCCACCACCCCCAAATCAGTCCCCTCCCAGTATTCATCATCTCAGGGCCTGGTAGTATCATTCAGGCAATTGTGCCAATGCAAACCCTGGTAATCAACCTTGACCCTCCTCTTCCTCTCCCACCACCAGATGGCAGTTTTTCCAGGATGTCCACTTCCCTCCCTCTCCACCACTGCCCTCGCCCATACAGTACTTGAACGATGAAAGCCACCTCCTCATTGGCCTTCCCTCACCCACTCTGGCCACGCTACCTTACATTCTCCACATTGCAGGCAATCTTTAAAAAGTGTGAGTCCTATCATTTCACAACCCCAACACCACTCTCCACCCACTGAAAGATGAGACCTTCTGTACCATGCTCCCTCTTACCTTCTTCTCTCCAGCCACTGGACCTTCTTTGAGTCCTCATAGCTATTATCTTCCTGCCCACCACGTAGGACCTTTGCAAGTGCTATTATCCTGCTCTAGACCAGGAAGCCTTCCCTAACCTCCTTGAGATAAAGTCATCCTTTTTTCAGGCACTCAAAACACCATGGGGCTCTTCTCGTAAATTAGCATGTGTTTGTGCAATTATTTCGTCATGTCTGGCTTTCCCAGTGAAATGAAAGCTCCAAGCATACAGAGAACATTTGTGTTTTGATTTACCACTGTACTCCCAGGACCAGCACAGCACCTAGATTTTTGTTGTTGTTACGTGCCATTGAGTCAGTTCCAACTCATAGTGACCCAATGTATAACAGACAAACATTGTCAGGTCCTGTACCATCCTCACAATAGTAGGCAAGTTTGAGCCCACTGTTGTAGCCACTGTGTCAATCCATCTCATTGAGGGTCTTCCTCTTTTTCACTGACCTTCTATTTTACCAAGCAGGATGTCCTTCTCCAGGGATTGATCTCTCCTGATAATGTGGCCAAAATAAGCAAGATGAAGTCTCACCAATGCTCGCTTCTAAGGAGTGTTCTAGCTGTATTTCTTCCAAGACATATTTGTTTGTTCTTCAGGTGGTCTTTGGTATATTCACTATTATTCACAGACACCATAATTCAAATGCATCAATTCTTTGGTCTTCCTTATTCATTGTTCAGCTTTCATATGCATATAAGAATGCATATGAGGCAATTGAAAATACCATGGCCTGGGTCAGGCGCACCTTAGTCCTCAAAGCAACATCTTTGCTTTTTAACACTTTGAGGAAGTCTTTTGCAGCAGATTTGCCCAATGCAATATGTCATTTTATTTCTTGACTGCTGCTTCCGTGGATGTTGATTATGGATCCAAGTAAAATGAAATCCTTAGCAATTTCAACATTTTCTCTGTTTATCATGATGTTGCTTATTGATCCAGTTGTGAGGATTTTTGTTTTCTTTGTGTTGAGGTGTAATCCATGCTGAAGGCTGTAGTATTTGATCTTCATCAGTAAGTGCTTCAAGTTCTCTTTGCTTTCAGGAAGCAAGGTTGTGTCATCTGCAAATCACAGGTTGTTAATGAGTCTTCCTCCTCCAATACTGATGCCACGTTCTTCTTCATATAGTCCATCTTCTTGGATTATTTGCTCAGCATACAGATTGAATAAGTATGGTGAAAGGATGCACCCTTGGCCCACACCTTTTCCAGTTTTAAACAATGCAGTATCCCCTGTTCTGTTCAAATGACTGCCTCTTGGTCTATGTATAGGTTCAGCATAAGCACAATTGGTCTAGAATTCCCATTCTTCGTGATGTTATTCATAATTTATTATGATTTACACAGTCAAATGCCTTGCATAGTCAATAAAACCCAGTACACATTTTTATGGTATTCTCTGCTTTCAGCCAAGATCCATCTGACATCAGCAATGATTTCCCTTGTTCCACGTCCTCTTCTGTATTGGCTTGAAATTCTGGCAGTTCCCTGTTGATATATGGCTATAGCCATTTTCTAATTATCTTCAGCAAAATTTTCTTTGCATGTGACATTAATGATATTTTTGGATAATTTCTGCATTTCACTGGGTCACTTTTCTTTGGAATAAGTATAAATATGGATCTCTTCCAGTCAGTTGGCCAGGTAGCTGTCTTCCAAATTTCTTGGCATAGACAAGTGAACACTTCCAGCATAGCATCTGTTTGTTGAAGCATCTCAACTGGTATTCTGTCAACTCCTGGAGCCTTGTTTTTACCAATGCCTTCAGTGCAGCTTGGACTTCTTCCTTCAGTACCATTGGTTCTTGATCATATGCTACCTCCTAAAATGGTTGAATGTCAACCAATTCTTTTTGGTTCAGTTACTCTGTGTATTTCTTCCATCTTCTTTTGGCATAATGGTTAAGAGCTACAGCTGTTAACCAAAAGGTCAGCAGTTTGAATCCACCAGGCACTCCTCGGACCCTATGGGGCAGTTCTACTCTGTCATTTAGGGTCACTATGAGTCAGAATCAACTCGATGGCAGTGGGGTTTTTGGTTTTTTAATATGCCTAGCTTAGAGTAGATTATATGGCTCTAAAGGTCCCTTCTACTCTAACATTTTCTGAGCCCTGGTGGCACAGTGGTTAAGAGCTATGGCAAACTACAGCTGCTGACCAAAAGGCTGGCAGTTCGAATCCACAGGCACTCCTTGGAAACCCTAGGGGGCAGTTCTACTCTGTCCTGTAGGGTCGCTGTGAGTTGGAATCGACTTGACAGCAACAGGTAACGGTAATGGTATGCTTCCCACCAATGGTGGTCTGCACACCAGTTTTAGCAACAAAAACCTTCCTTCAAAGAGAAGACTTCCTAGGAATTCTAACATATGAAACAAAGAAAAGTGAAGCTACCTAGGTGGGAGCCAGAGTAAGGGGTCTGGAAGTCTGCCAGCTTCCCTCTCACAGCCGGGACTCCACAACACAACATGAAAACTCCCACCACTGTTCTGGAAAGCGGTGCGACATGAGACAAACCTAGACCAAGTCGATTCGTATTTCAGATTTCATCTTTGTTTACGTATATGAAAATCCAAAGATAAGTAGAGGGATAAAATATAGGGAATATATATAAAATATCATATATATATTCTAAAAGAAAGTTGC
>NW_004443956.1:22892035-22920687 GCF_000243295.1 Trichechus manatus latirostris | reverse complement strand
TTTAATAAAGCCTCTGTCCAAAAAAATTAGTATATATCAACATAAGTACTGACTTTTCCATCTTGTGTATTGTCCTCACTTTTTATTTTCATTCCCCAGTGTTCTTACCTGGATTCAGAAGGCCAGGTAATAACCCAGAGTCCCACTGCTTGCTTTCCAGCCGCAGCCTTTGTGTGGCACCTCTGTCTGAAGAGTTCATCAGCATTGTGCTCCAAAGTCCTCTCTCCCCAGGCGGAAGCACAGCAGCCCGCCAGGCTGGATTTTCTCCCTCTCCTTGGGGAGTGAATAAGAGAAGAGCAATGATGAAGGTGTTACCACTCCCAGGGCTGTCTGTGAAAGAGTTTTCCAAGCTTGAGTTCAATGGGGCTCATGAAAGTTTGTTCTATGGGGCTTTGAGGTTCTGGTCTGGGCTTGGGAATGCATTCCTTTTTGTTCAATTTCATTAACCTCATATAAGAAGCAGGTGAAAGCAATTTATGCAAATCCTTTTTTCAATAGTCTAAGACATTTTACCTTTTGATAATAGGCAGCCAGCCAGAGGACAGAGCTGCAGACAAGCAAGTTTTGAGGACCCAATTTAAAATTTGAGCTACTTTTCTCCCCTACTTCTTCAAAAGCTTTTCTGAGGATAAGATAAGAGTGTAATCCCTTAGTTTGGTACAAATGTTTTAAGACTTTGTGTTTCTAAAATCCAATTTGAATTAGCCTTGAACTTTAAAGCTGTTTTTTCTACTGAACCAAAAGACATCATGTGATGCATACGATAGAGAGTATTGTACGTCCTCCCTTTCTTTACTCCCCCCTGACCTCCGACCACAGTATATGCCAGGAGAATCATCCAAAGGCAAAATGTCGTCACTTCAGAAATCTACAATGCTTGTCTTTTTCCAACAAAGATTTTTCTAAGCTTCCTTCCCCCTAGACTTCAGGAGTGAGTCTTATAGCTTAATAGCAGTCCTTGCTATCAAATGTTAGTAGGCTGGACTTGGGCATTGTCAGGAAGATCATTTGAAATATTGGCACAGAAGCCACACTGCTGGCTCAATAATGACTGCTCTTCACAGAAGCCTGTTCTATGTGTCTGCATCTGGGCTTCAGCATGTAAGAAGAGGCATCTCCCCAGCATGCAGTCAGCTCAACTGAGCTGATTCATTTCACCATGACAACTGCCAGGTGCCTACTAGGTGCCAGGCAGCAGTGGGGAGCCCATTTGAGCCTCAAGGTCTAGAGAGATGAGTAAGGGCCAGGCTAGGGGTCTAGGTGATGTGCTGTGGGAGCAGAGAAGCGCCACACGTGGAGAGGCTGGGGGAGGCAGGAGCGTGTCTGAGCCCAGTTTCCAAGCTCTAGCAGGAGCCAACCTGATGCGACAGAAGGAGTGGGCTTCTAGGCAGAGGAAACAACAGGAGACGTGGAAATATAAACTTATGCCGTGGGCTCACGGAGCTAACTGCAAGTGGTTTGCTTTAATTTACGCCAGGGGCAAGTGTAGATGAGACCAGAGAATCAGGCAAAGGTCAGATCATAGAAGGCCTAAGCTAAGGATCTTTGTTCACAGCTCACCATTTCCTGGTTTTATTTTTAACAGTCTCCCAAACTGTTTTCTCAGGAATGCATAATCCTGTGATGCCTCATAAGTTTTTTGAAAAATCAGTTCCTTTTTGTGTGGTATATGAAAAAACAAATAATTTTTAAGTAAAAGTGTTTTATTTCAGATTGGTATGTTATTAAAAATTATAAAATTCATTTTAATATGGTCTTTAAAATATTGCTAATATATAATACCAAATATTGACTTTTAACAGTGATGCATACTTCTTAATTGACTTTAATTATGTAATAAAAAGCATGATTTGTGAAAAGTAACTCAAAAATAATATATCATGTTTAGTTTGGGAACTGAATACATATTAAAATGTAAATTGAAATTTAACCAGGTGTTAATGGCACCAGTAATAGATAAAAGATGTTTTAATGAGCTGATTTCTAAGATGATTACATTTTCAATTTAAAAATTGTTTATTTTTATGATTATTGTGTTTTATTTATGAATTACAAGATAAAGTTAAAAGTTTCAGGCTGCCATTTACAAGCAAGTCTCTGCAAAGAAACACATTTCAGTTGTGTGTAGCCTTCTTAATAAACCAAAAGCTAATTTGGATATATTCATCACTAAATTTTGTTCTGAACATTGTTTTTGAAGCATGAGAGTCGTTTGGATGTGCTATGTAAGGATTGTGATTAGATGAAGGTAAAGTTGCTAAATTATTGCTAACCTACTATCTTACAAGTGTGTTTAGCGTCAATGTTCTTTTTGTATCCTACCTTTAATAAGTACTTCTTTATGAGCACTGTATACCCCTGAGTATACAAACCTAGAGTTTAAATTGTGTGATGCATAAACCTGCCCCACCAGCTGGCCATGTTCTTTGCAGAGGTGGCCCATTGAAGTGACATCACTATGGTGGAAGAATGGCTCTCAAGGGGGACAAACTAGGGAGGAGGCAAGTGCAGCTTTCAAGGCAAGTGGCATTGAGGGCCTGAGCTAAGGTTGGGAAAGTAAGAATAGAGTGGAAGGTGGAAATATTTTGGAAATAAAACCAGCAGGATGTGGTGATTGATTAGATGTAAAGGAGGAGAAGGGAAGGGCTCCTTGGTCTGAGATCTGAGCGGTGGCAGTCCTGGGGCAGGGCACAGTGGAGGAGAAGCTGGTGATCTCAGCTGGGGACATGCGGCATGAAACGTGCTGGGGGCCCCAGGGCAGAGACGTCCAGCCAGCATTTGGTAGGAGAAAAGAGCATGCAGCTCAGGAAGAGGCCAGAGGCAGAGAGCTAAATCCGGGCTCCCCGGTGCTGAAGTACAGGAATAGAGACGAGGAAAGCAGTCTCTAACAAGGAGGTTTTCTGATCTCTAGGGCTCTTGGGTCTTCTCCCAGTTCTTGTCATCATGGAACCATTTACTTATTCCCAGGAGTTTGGTTTTTCAGTTTGATTGTGTGAGTTCCTGTTTGGAAGAGATTTTCTGAATATAGCTTAATTTAATTTTGTACTTCCAACAAATCTTTCCTCATTTAAAACAACTAGGAGACAATTAGTGGAAAATCTGAGTTGATAGAAAACCATAAAGAAACTCACTTTGCAGTGTAGATAGCGTATAACGCATATCTACTAATGCAATCTAACATATATTAAAAGGAATAGCTATGTATTGTTTGGGATAAGCCACAGTTATTCCGTGAATACTTATTAAGCATCTACCATGTGCCAGGTGTAACACATCATCCTTTTAATTTGATAAAGCTTGCCTTGCCTCCCACCACCCAGCGCACGTCCACAAACACTCTAAACCAAAGAATGAAGCTTCTCACCACCCTGCTACCCTCTCTGACGTTTGTCCTAGTCCTTGCCTTTCTTTCAGTGACAAACTCATCAACGGAACAGCCTATACTCTTGCTTCCACTCGCCACCACTGGTGGTCTACATTTTACTGGTGCCACTCTCGGTAGCTCGTAGGTGGCCAATATTTCTCCCTTCGTTTCTTCCTTTCCATTGTCCTGGCAGTCTTGCTTAGCCCTCATTGGCTCCAGCCAGTCTGCCGGCCTCCAGGCCATCCCTGATGCTTCAGTAGGCAATCACCAGGGTCAGATTACCCAAGAAGCAAGGTAAGCACATGCTTTGGGCATCAACAAAACAGGGACACCAGCTATCCAACGCAGAGACCCATAGACACCAAGCAGACAGGACACAAGGAAAAGTGGGCACCACAGTGGAAGGGAACTGGCAGGGCACTAAAGGAGACTGACACCAGCTCCAGTGCGTGAGAATGTGCCGGCCGATCAAGTTCACGAGGGTCAGGTTGTTTAAGGGTTGACAAAAAGGTGTTTAAGCTGTGAGGCCCCTACCACTAAGTTCACTGACTTATTTTCTTTGTTGTAGAATGTATGGAATATTCTTTTTGTAGAAAATGGGGTATATAGTAAAAATCTTAGTACCCTGCATCCACTAAAAATTTTATAATCCAGTTCATCTCATTCCACTAAAATGGCATATGCCACTTTTTCATTCAATCACTAATATTATTTAAAAAAAAAAAGTTGCTGTTGAGTTGATTCTGACACATAGCAACCCTATAGGACAGAGTAGAACTGCCCCAGAAGCTTTCCAAGGAGCAGCTGGTGGATTCGAACTGCTGACCTTCTTGGTTAGCATCTAGGCTCTTAACCACTGCGCCACCAGGGTTAATATTATAGTCACATTTAAAAAGAAGTTACATCATGGATAGCTAAGACACACATACACACACATATATATATATATTCACATGTATATCTATAACTCACATATCCTGTTCGAATGTGTGAGTAAGCAGAGGAAGGGGCACCAGAGGTTACCAGTATTTAGGGCCCTCACATGCCTTAATCTGACCTGTCAATCCCCCTATGGAAAAGAAAAGAGCATTCCATGTTTCCACACTTGGGGTTACACATGCATTACTTCCTGCATGAAGTCCAAGCATTTGAGTTCAATATCAAAACTCTTCATCAACCTTCCCTTTATTACCCAGTTGAACCATTCCCTTCTTCTCAATGCCAAGTTGTAGTTACAATTTATTGAGCACTCAAAATATTCTGGGCTGTGGACTAAATATTTTTCATTCATTATCTCATTTGATCCTCCCAAAAGGTCAATGAAGTCAATCATTGTTTAGATGATCGTAGAGATGAGGACACCTAGACTTAGGCAGTTTAAGTAACATGACTAAAGTTACAAAGCTAATAAGTGCTGGGACCATGACGAACCAAGTTGCTTGTTGTGTGTATAACCTTACTATTGTTGTGGTTAAGTGCCATTGAGTCACTTCCAACTCCTAGAGACCGTATGTACAACAGAACAAAACACTGCCCGGTCCTGCACCATGCTCACAATCGTTGTTATGCTTGAGCCCATTGTTGCAGCCATTGTATCAATCCCTCTCTTTGAAGGTCTTCCACTTTTTTCTCTGACCCTCTACTTTACCAAGCATGACGTCCTTTTCCAGGGACTGATCCCTCCTGATAACATGTCCAAAATATGTGAGATGTAGTCTTGCCATCCTTGCTTCTAAGGGGCATTCTAGTTTTACTTCTTCCAAGACAGATTTGTTTGTTCTTCTGGAAGTTCATGGTATATTCGATATTCTTCGCCAACACCATAATTCAAAGGCATCAGTTTTTCTTCAGTCTTCCTTATTCATTGGCCAGCTTTCAAGACACTCTCATTTAACATTGTGCTGGAAGTCCTAGCTAGAGCAATAAGGCAAGAAAAAGAAATAAAGTTCATCCAAATTGGTAAGGAAGAAGTAAAACGATACCTATTTGCAGATGATATGATCATATACATAGGGAATCCCAAAGATTCCACAAGAAAACTATTGGAACTAATAGAAAGATTCAGCAGAACAGCAGGATAAAAGATCAGCATACAAAAATTAGTTGGATTTCTATACACCAACAAAGAGAACTTTGAAAAGGAAATCAGAAAAATAATACCATTTTATAATAGCCCCTAAAAAGACAAAATACTTTTAGGAATAAATCTAACCAGGGATGTAAAAGACCTATACAAAGAAAACTACAAAATACTATTGCAGGAAACCAAAAGAGCTCTACATAAATGAAAAAATATACAATGCTCATGGATAGGAACACTCAACATTTAGAAAATATCAATCCTACCCAAAGTTATCTACAGATATAATGCAATTGCAATCCAAATATGAATAGCATTCTTTAACGATATGGAAAAATGAATTACCAGCTTTCTATGGAAAGAAAAGAGGCCCAGATAAGCAAAGCATTATTGAAGATAAAGAACAAAGTAGAAGGCATCATACTATCTGATCACAGAACCTACTATACTATATAGTCAAAACAGCCTGGTACTGGTACAACAAAACACATAGACCAATGGAACAGAATGGAGAACCCAGAAGTAAATCCACCCACTAATGGTCAGTTGATTTTGACAAAGGACCAAAGTCCATTAAATGTGGAAAAGACATTCTTTTTAACAAATGATGCTGTTGAATCTGGATGTCCATATGTAAAAAAAAATGTAACAGGACCATACCTCATGCCATACACAAATACTAACTCAGAAACCTAAAATGATAAAGATTATGGAGGAAAAACTAGGGACAAAGCTAGGGGCCCTAATACATGGCATAAATACGATACAAACCGTAACTAACAGTGCACAAACACCAGAAGAGAAACTAGATAACTGGGAGTGCCTAAAAATTAAACACTTATGCCCATCAAGACTTCACCAAAAGAGTAAAAAGAGAACCTATAGACTGGGAAAAAATATTTGGCTATGACATATCCAACAAGGGTCTAATCTCTAAAATCTATAGAACACCTGAATAACAAAAAGGCAATTATCCACTTTAAAAATGGGCAAATGATATGAACAGACACTTCACCAAAGAAGACATTCAGGCAGCTAACAGATGCATGAGAAAATGCTTGCAAACATTAGTCATTAGACAAATGCAAATCAAAAATACGTTGCGATACCATCTCACCCAACATCACTGGCACAAATCGAAAAAACAGAAAATAACAAATGTTGGAGTGGTTGCAGGGAGATTGGAACTCTTATGCACTGCTGGTGAGAATGTAAAATGGTACAACCACTATGGAAACCATATGGCACCTCTTTAAAAAGCTAGAAATATAAATACTATACAATCCGGCAATCCCACTCCTAGAAATATATCTTAGAGAAATAAGAGCCATTGCATGAATAGACATATGCACACCCATGTCATTGCAACATTATTCACAATAGCAAAAAGTGGAAACAACCTAAGTGCCCATCAACAGTTGAATAGATAAACAAATTATGGTACATACACACAATGGAATACTATGCAATGATAAAGAACAATGATAAATCTGTGAAACATCTCACAACATGAATGAATCTGGAGGGCATTATGCTGAGTGAAATAAGTCAATCACAAAACGGTAAATATTGTATGAGAATACTATTATAGAAACCTAAGAAAAGGTTTACACACAGAAAAAAAACTTTGATGGTTGTGAGGGAGGAGAAGGGCGGGGAGGGGAAATCACTAAATAGTAGACAAGTTAACTTTGGTGAAGGGAAAAACAAGCCACAATATAGGGGAAGTCAGCACAACTTGACCAAGCCAAAGTTATAGAAGCTTCCTAGACACATCCCAACACCTTGAGGGGCCGAGTTACTAGTACTGAGGGCCAGGGACCATGGTCTCAGGGAACATCTGGGTCATATGGCATAACATAGTTCATCAAGAAGATGTTCTACATTCTGCTTTGGTGAGTAGTGTCTGGGGTCTTAAAAGCTCATGAGCAGCCATCTAAGACACATCTATTGGTCCCATCATGTTCAGAGCAAAGGAAAACGAAGAAAACAAGAGACACAAGGAAAATATTAGCCCACAGGACTAAAGGACCACATGAGCCACAACCTCCACCAGCCTGAGCCCAGAAGAACTAGATGGTGCCCGGCTACCACCACCAACCACTCTGACCGGGATCACAATAGAAGCTCCTGGGCAGAGCAGGAGAAAAATGTAGAACAAAATTCAGTTCACAGAAAAAGACCAGTCTTAATGGTCTGACAGAGACTGGAGGAACCCTTGAGACTACGGCCCCTGGACACCTTGCTAACTCAGTACTGAAGCTACGCCTGAAGTCCACCTTTCACCCGAAAATAAGTCAGGCCTATAAAACAAACAATAATACATGTGAGGACTGTGCTTCTTAGTTCAATCAAGTATATGAAAGCAAATGGGCAACACTTGCCCAAAAGCAAAGATGAGATGGCAGGAAGAGACAGGAAAACTGGACGAACGGACATGGAGAACCCAGGGTGGAAAAGGAAGGAGGGAGAGTGCTGATACGTTGCGTGGATTGCAACCAATACGTCACAAAACATTTATATGTACATTTTTGAATGAAAAACTAACTTGCTCTGTAAACTTTCACTTAAAACACAATAAAATTTTAAAAATTAAAATAAAATAACCCACCATATTTCACCAACAACTTGATGTGGCTCACAGGAATAAAATTCAATAAAATGGAAAAACATAAAACAAACAAACAAAAAGAATTATGCGCATGGATGTTCACACAACATTATTTATAACCTAAATCTATCATACAAAGAGATACCTAGAGGGATTTTATTGATGTGGGAAAATGTTCATGATATATTGCCCAAATGAAAAAGCAGCCTACAAAAAGTATATATTGTTATTGTTAGTTGCGTCGAGTTGATTCTGGCTCATGCTAACCCCATATGTGCAGAGAACTGCTCCATAGGGTTTTCAAGGCTGTGACCTTTCAGAAGCAGATCACCAGGCCTGTCTTCTGAGGCTCCTCTGGGTGGGTTGGAACCACCAACCTTTCCTCTAGTAGTCAAGAACTTAACCGTTTGCACCACCAGCAACTCCTTAAAAGAGTATATATAGGTAACATTTTTTAGAAGAAGATAAATACATCTACATATACAACACACAGATAAATTGCTCCTAGGGAGTATGCAGCATTTATCAGTGTATTGTTAACAGTAATTATCCATCAAGGAACCATGGTGGCGCAATGGTTAAGCACGCAGCTGCTAACTGAATGGTTGGTGGTTCGAACCCACCCAGTGGCTCCACGGGGGAAAGACCTAGCAATCTGCTTCTGTAAAGATTACAGCCAAGAAAACTCTATGGGGCAACTCTACACTGCCATATGGGGTCACTGTAAGTCAGAATCAATTAGAAAGCATCCAACAACAATTATCTATTAGTGTTATCTGTTAGTAAGAGATAAATGCTTCCTTTTTATTCTGCACGTTTCTAAGATTCTCTTCCCACCTTCAAGTTTTCTGTGTGCTATATGTGTCTAATATAGACAGAAAAATACAAACCGTCTACAAATCCTGAGCAACCTTGATAATGACATCTTTTCACTAGTCTGCTGTACTGACAACCACTGGGAGCCCGGGGCCTGCATTCCCTCCACCCCTGCCCAGAAGAGGGAAGCACATCTTCTAAAGCTAGGGGCTTTCCCTAAAGTACAAAGTCATTCTCAGATTAGGAGTGAATAGCAGCCTTGTTAAACTCTTAGACTTTTATCAGTCCCCAGCAAGTCCTTTCTGACTCCTGGCAACACCACGTGCATCAGAGCAGAACTATGCTCCACAGTTTTCAGTGCTGATTTTTTCCAAAGTACATCTCCAGGGCTTTTTTCCAAGGTATCTCTGGGTGGACTTGAACCTCCAACCTTTGGTTAACAGTAGGGTGCATTAACCATTTGTGCCACCCAGGGACTCCTGTTAAACTTCAGAAGGTCTTGAGTCTTGTGTTTCTGGGGTGGGGGGAGGCTCTTCCTGGCGCCTCAGGTCCCTGGCTAGTGCTGTTCCCAAGGAGGGCTTTGAGATTATAGTCTTGCCCCTGTAATGATAATCAGTGAAATGTATTCCACTTCTCCATCTTTTTGTAAGTTCTAACACAAAAAATAAATGTTTACCATCTTCTGCTATTTCTACAGTCATTTTCTCCCCACAAAAGTGACCTGACAGAGATGAGGGTGCCTGCTCCATTTTCTTCCCATGGCAGAGGGAACTCATCAAAGGCGGGTATTTAGTGTGATGTTAATAGGTCCCCATCCATGCACAGACTTCACACGCACATCGAGTTAAAAGCAGTTAAGACCTTATTTTATTCATTCCTCCTGAGTAGCTTGGCATGGTAAAATTAGGTTAACTCTAACACTTGCCCCTCACCCAACCCCCTGCGACCTTCCTGGGAACAGCCCCTTTGGTGAGGACACCGGTCCTGGCTTTTATAGCATCTTGGCCACGTCTGCTCATCAAAATTTAAATTTGCATTTGGCCCCTCCCCTTTTGTGTCACTCCCCCCTCCTTATCGCCGCCCACTCCCTTGCCCCTCCGTGTGTTCTGGGGTGCAGGATAGAAGTCATCTCTTCCCCTCGCCAAGCCCTCTGAAGGAAGTGGCCTGTAAACAGAAATGTCAAAGCTATGCAGGAGGTTTTGGCCTTGACCCTGTTTCTGAAACAAGGTTGCTAATACCAGTGAACAGCGTGCTTCTGAATGCAGAACGCGAAAGCGACAACGTAGAGGTCCCGCGTCCATTCCTCGCCCAGGACTCACCTCTCCCCAAGCATTTGTGTGAATTTCCAGGGCTGACGGAGCAGTTGCCAACAGCATACAAGAAACCTCTGTCTCATTGCCACAGTGAGAGGCAGTAAAGTTAAAAAAAAAAAAAAATCAAGAGAAAAACACTTGAAAAATACTCATTTAAGAGAAACACAGAGGCTACGCTTGCATAAACAATATTTCAGTAAGCACCAGATACGACTTTACAAGATGTACTGCAACTCAGGCCTAAAAAATGTGAAGCATATGATCAAGATGTGTTGAGCATCATCTGCTTCTTTACAATTCGCCAAGCAGTGCACACACTAAAACATTGTGACAGCTCACTCTCCCAGCAAACACTGTGCAGAGAGTGACGTGTGATGTTCAAACCCCTGTCTGTTACTGCAGTGACCTGATGGCCGCCTATGTGAGACACACAGCTGCCTAAAAAGCCGTCTTGGGATGGAAAAAAAGCTGTTGTTGTTGTTAGGTGCTGTCGAGTCGGTTCCGGCTTATAGCAACCGTATGTACCACAGAGCGAAACACTGCTGGGTCCTGTACCATGCTCACAATCGTTGTTATGCTTGAGCCCATTGTTGCAGCCACTGTGTCAGTCCATCTCATTGAGAGTCTTCCTCTTTTTCTCTGACCCTGTACTTTACCAAGCATGATGTCCTTCTCCAGGGACTGATCCTTCCTGATAATGTGTCCAAAGTACGTGAGACATAGTCTCGCCACCCTTCCTTCTAAGGGGCATTCTGGCTGTACTCCTTCCAAGACAGATTTGTTTGTTCTTTTGGCAGTCCATGGGTATATTCAATATTCTTTGCCAACACCACAATTCAAAGGCATCAATTCTTTTTTGATCTTCCTTATTCATTGTCCAGCTTTCGCGTGCATATGATGTGATTAAAAATACCATGGCTTGGGTCAGGCGCACCTTAGTCTTCAAGGTGACATATTTGCTTTTCAACACTTTAAAGAGGTCTTTTGCAGCAGATTTGCCCAGTGCAAATAAACTACGCAAGGAGTAATACCTGGTGTCACTAGCACTTCCTACCTTTGGCTTGAGTCATGAGAGTACCCGGTTGTTGGGGCACAAGCAAGCTTCATGAGAAAGGTGTCTGGAGGGAAGGTATCCAGTAAAGAGGACTCACAGTCCCCCTCACGGAACTCAACAGGTCCAATTGCTGCCTTTTCAGAGAGTTGCATTATCTGCAGTCCAGTGACCTTTGCTATGTGTAGTTTCGGTGGCCAGAAAGCTGACAAATTATTTTGGGCAAGAAAACATTTCTGTATCTGTCAGGATACCTTAATTACGCTGCAGTAACAAGCAACCCCAAGTTAGAGTTGGATGAAAACAATGAAGGCAGGTTTCTGCTTGTGCTCCATGTCCATCACAGGTCAGCGGGGAGCCCCACTGCCCTCATCCTTTCTCTGGGACCCAGGGTCACAGCAGCTTCTACCGGAAACACCGCAAGCTGCTGTGGCAAAGGGGAAAAAAGAAAGTAGTACTTTCGTTCTGGCTCTTAAAGCCAAAGGGACACCTGTCACACCTGCTTGCATTTCCCTGCCCAAAAGGAGTCCCACGGACACACCAACCCCAGGGGGTGGGCACAATCTTACCGTACCCCCTGCAGGGGAACCCTAAATATTTGCCAGGGTGCACCGGTGACTTACGAAAAGTCCATTAACAAATAAGAAGAAATTAAAATGCACAGAGGAAAAATACCAAAACTGACCCAAAAGACTTAGAATGAGAGTGTGTCCTCTGCTGCAAGTCACCCATTCAGTTCAGGCCCTCTCTCAGTCTTGTCAGGGAGGCAGAGGGTACAGTGGAAGGGCATCGGAGTCAGAAGACCAGAGGTGAAGTCCCAGGTCTACCATTCACTAGCTGTTGGACCTGAGGAAAGACGCTTAATTTCTTTAAATCTGTTTCCTCACCTGTAGCATGGCCCCAGGGAGAGAATCAGGGGCAGAGAAGGGTTGCATCAGGAGTGGATGGACTTCATACTAACGAACATCTGGAAACAAGGCAGATGTCCATTAATAGCAGAATGGATGAAAAATGTTGATGTATTCATTCAATGGGATGCTGTAGAGCAGTGAAAATGATCAATGTCAGTTTGTTGTACTGTGGTGTCTTGCATGTTGCTGGGATGCTAGAAGCTGTGCTACCAGTATTTCAAATACCAGTAGGGTCACGCATGGTGGACAGGTTTTAGGGGAGCTTCCAGACCAAGACAGACGAGGAAGAAAGGCTTAGTGATCTACTTCTGAAAATTAGCGAATAAAAATCCTATGAATCACAGCATAACAGCATCCAACTTGCTTGCTTTGAACACATCATCAGGAGGGATCGGTCACTGGAGAAGGACATTATGTTTGGTGAAATAGAGAGCAGCAAGGGCAAGGGAGACCCTCGGTGAAATGAACTGACATAGTAGCCACAACAGTAAACTCAAACATGCCAGGGATCATGAGAATAATGCAGGACCAGGCAGCGTTGCGTTCTAGTATACATAAGGTCGCTGTAAGCCAACATGGACACAACAGCAGCTATCCACCCATCACAGAGCAGTGAAAATGAGCCAACTATAGATGCAGGCAACAATATAAATATGTGACAAAATAGTAAAGAAAAGCAAGGAGTGATTCTGAGAAAATACAGGAGACTGTTTACTGGAGCCCCTGGGTGGCACAGTGGTTAAGCACTGGACTACTAACCAAAAAGTTGGTGGTTCAAACCCCCCCAAAGTTGTGTCGGAAGTAAGTCCTGGTGATCTGCTTTCGAAAGGTCACAGCCTTGAAAACCCTATGGACCAGTTCTACTCTGCGCACATGGGGTCGCCATGAGTCAGAAGGAACTCAATGATCACCAATGACGACAACAAAGCAGGAGGGGAGAGCATGATTGGAGAGGGGCAATCAGGTGCTTGCTGAGAGCCTGGCCACGTCTAGTCCTTATACTGAGTGGTGGTTAGACACACAAATTATGATGGAAGCATTTGCGGGTAAGGAATTCCAGATTTCATGAAGTAGTAAGGTGAAAGGAACTATAGGCCATAAATGTATGAGCACAAACACATACAAATATATTATTTTCACTAAATAAAACAAAAATGATAGTACACTGAAGAGACTATCAAGGTAAGCTCTTGCAAAATAATCAGTAAGATCATTGGGGTGGACTAAGATCACCCCAGATCACGACAGCTGAGTCACAGGACAGGTCCAGGGCAGAGCTTAGAAAAGAGGATGGAATGGAGGTGTTTGTGACAGGATCCCTGACAAGCCACGCTGTGAAGATGTGTAGTTTGGTACCCCTTTTAACCAACATTCTCTTCAGTATATGTTTAACATTTTAAAAATCAATTTAGGGACAAACTGATTTCTGCCAGTTAAAATTACATACCCTAATTCACTCTTATTGGCCAAAACTGAGTCAATGTTTTGAAAAAAATGCCAAACAGGACATTTCCTATGTTTTGGTTCTTTCTTACTTTAGTTTTCTTCTGTGGTCTTTTCAATCCAGGGAAACTTCTTGGAAAGTATATTAAGGAGTTTAAATTGTAGGTAACTAAATAAATTATTTTCATTGAATAATTCCAGCATTATTTAGTTTAAGAATTTTGGTTGACTCTTACTGGGGATTTTCAGATGACTAAAAACACACGTATGCATCACAAAATTGCTCAACAAAGAGGTCTGCCCTAGAGGGTTTTCTTTTCCCTACGCAAGGGGGCTGCCTACTCTGCGTGGGGAGAGAAGCCGCATTTCACTAAGTTAACCTAGTGTTTTTGTGCTGCTGCTTCCAGAGGGGTGGGAAGGGCCGCTGCTGGCTGCTCACCAGTAATACTCCCCAACCCCAACCTGAGCCTCCCCCGCCTAAGAAGCTTCAGTTCCATGATGAGAGGACAGCACGTGCAGGGCTTCACTACTTCATTTACTCAGCGTTGGCCTGGGACAGGCGACATTGGGAATGGCCCACCCCACTACCATGCTGTTGTTGTTAGCTGCCATCACCCCTGACTCATGGTGACCCCATGCACAATGGAACAAAATGCTGCATGGTCCTGCACCATCCTCATGATTGGCTCTATATTGAACCACTGTGATCCACAGGGATTTCATTGGCTGATTTTTGGAAGTAGATCACCAGGCCTTTAGTCCTTGTCTGTCTTAGTCTGGAAGCGCCGCCAAAACCTGTTCAGTATCATAGCAACACGCAGGCTTCCACTGACAGACAGATGGTGGCTGCACTGAGGTGCATTGACCAGGAATCGAACCCAGGTCTCCCACGTGGTAGGCGAGAATTCTACCACTGAATAACCATTGCCCTCAGCATTGCCACATAGAGGATAGGAAATTATTCCTGTGGATGCAAATCTGGTCCCCTCAGCCAAAAGTATTAAAAGTATTATTCTTTTCTCTAAATTCCGAAGGAATTTTGTTTCTCTATTTGGAGCCCTGGTAGTGCAGTGGTTAAGAGCTCGGCTGTTTACCAAAAAGGTCGGCAGTTTGAATCCACCAGATGCTCCTTGAAAACCCTGTGGGGCAGTTCTACCCTGTCTTATAGGGTCACTATGAGTTGGAATCAACTCAATGGCAACGGGTTTGTTTCTTTTTTTTTTTTGGTTATTATCATATTTATTACATTTTCCAGTTTGTTGGAGTCATTTCTGTTGTTGGCTCTCTACCTGACCACATGATAAGATCCTTATAAATAGGAACCATGTCTTATTTATCTTTATAGCCCCCTAATAAGTATTAGAGTGTCTCATACCTAATAAGGATTCAATAAATGTTTAATGAATTGACATTAATGAATTGATCAGTTAATGGGCTACTTACCCAATAATTATCTAACATACCCTGTGGTCCAGTTACACTGTGAATAATAAGGTCTTGAGGAATGAAGAGAGCAAAGGGGAATTCCAGGGAGGCAAATGAAGAAGATATTCTTGGGGAAGAAGATTTTATGTCACTCTTTCAACCTCCTCTTGTTGGTATTTGCCAGCTCAGCCAACATACGACACTCTGTAAGTGGAGAAACTTAGAGCAAGTTGATTTATATGTCATCATGCCTTAACATGTAGGTGAGTTTGCACTCACTCAGCCTTTGCTGTTCAGTATAATGCAAGGGAGACAAAAAAAGAGTTAATAAGTATAAATTGTTAATGAGTGTCCTGAATTATTCTTTAAAAAATTCTCATTAACCTTCCCCAAATAATTTCTTCAGCAGTCCCACTCAAATAGTCAGACTCCTCTTGAAGTGGCCCTTGTATGAGTCTACCCCCATTTCTCGTAGCTGTTGTTGTTAGTTGCTGTCAACTCATCTCCAACTCGTAGCAATCTTACGTATAAGAACAAAACGCTGCCTCGCCCTGCGCCGTCCTCATGATCGTTGCTGTTTGAGCTCATTGTTGTAGCCACTGTGTTAGCCCATCTCACTGAGGGTTTCCCTCATTTGCGCTCACTTTCTACTTTACCAAACATGATGTCCTTTTCTAGAAGTTGGTCTTTCCTGATGACGTGTCCAAAGGAAGCATAACAAAGTCTCACCATCCTCGCTTGTAAGGCGCATTCTGGGTGTACTTCCTCCAAGACTGATTTGTTCGTTCTTCTGGCAGTCCATGGTATATTTTCTGTTCTTCACCAACATCACAGTTCAAATGTATCAACTCTTTTTCTGTCTTCCTTTTTCATCATCCAGCTTTCTCATGCATATGAGCTGACTGAAAAGACCCTGATTTGGGTCAGGCACACCTCAGTCATCAAAGTGACATCTTTGCTTTTGAAGATTTTAAAGAGGTCTTTTGCGGCAGATTTGCTCAGTGCAGTATGTTGTTTTACTTCTTGCCTGCTGCTTCCATGGGCATTGATTGTTGATCCACGTAGAACGAAATCTTTGACAACTTCAGTTTCTTCACTATTTATCAGATGTTTATTGGCCCAGTTGTGAGGCTTTTCGTTTTCTTTAGGTTCAGGTGTTCTACTACTTCAAAAGGATATTATATGGTGTTCTTTCTGGCAGAACAATAGGTGGCAGGGTCTCCCACATGCCAAATTAGGGGCTAGATGACCTAGAAAAGACTTACAAAGGAGATGGTCAAAAATTAGTTTTACCTAATGCCACCTCAAGGATATAAGGGTTGAAGTTAAAGAAGTTACAGGAAGACATGTCTTTGGAGTACATAATTAGGGTGCTATGGCATTTTCTCCCTGCTCCCATTGTCAGGAGGCTGCCCTCTTCCTCAAACCTAAAATAAGGAGCTTCAAGGGGTCTGGGGGAGAACTTGACCTCGCTGTCTCCTTTGGTTGGTGGAGAATTGAGGCCAGAGACGGGCACATGCCTAAAGAAAACCTGCAAGCAGTCCAGAGTAGTCTGAGTGGCCTGGAAGCAGAAGCGGGGTTCCATTTAAAGTAAACAGCGGCTCCATCAGTGAGGAAGGACAAGGGAGTCCATAGCCAGATGGGGTCACACAGGCACGGGCTGGCCTGGGGCAGGTTTCTAAAGGGACCTACTCAAGAGGGTTTCCTGCTCAGGTGAGACAATCTCATCAGAAAGAATTTGGAGGTTTCCTTTTGGCTGCAGAAGCTGGGGGGAGGAGGTGGGATCACAGCCAGCCCACCAGAGGGGAGGCACTGATCCAAGCATGTTTCCAGGGGAGGCTGCTTCCTTGGAATCCAGGAGGGAAAGAGTCATCTCAGAAAGGAAAGAGTTGGCTTTGAAAACCCTCCACGCTCAGGGAAAACCAGCCCCAGACAGATCAGGACCATGGCTGGTGAATTTGGGTGTGGGGATTGAGGAGGAGGAGAGAAAGGTGGAGGTGGAAGGCAAGAACTCAGAGAAGGTGACCATAGGCTTTGGCCACTGTGGGCTCTGTAGCCGGAAGCTGTGCATGTCTGCAGGGGGAGAGAAGCTAGAATTCTTAGTCATCTAGTGCTGCTAGAACGGAAATGCCACAAATGAATGGCTTTAACAAACAGAAATTTATTTTCTCACAGTTCAGGAGGCTCGAAGTCTGAGTTCAGGGCACCAGCTCTAGGGGAAGGCTCTCTCTGTCCACTCTTGGGGAGAATCCTTGCCTCAGCTTCTCTAGTGTTCTTCCCAGCATTCCTTGGAGAGCGGCACATGGCAGCTGTCTTTCCCCATTCCTGCTTTCTTCTGTGCCTGTCTGCTCCTTTATGTACTAAAGGCAATTGGTTCAAAATACTTCCTACCCTGATATGGTCTTATTAACATAGCAAAGAAAACCCTATTCCCAAATAGGATTGCATCCATAGGTGCAGGGATTAGAATTTACAACATATATTTTGAGAGAATGCAATTCAATCTGTAACGATGCTTAATTAAGTTTGGAAGTTGGGGTGTTATAGAGCTCTCGACATTTTAAAGACCAATCAGACAGCTTGGAGACTGAAATGACCAGAGTGTTTATGATTATCTCAGAGGACTGCCAGTGTTGTTCACCTACTGAGACTCATCCAAGGGCTAGTGAAACAAAATCCACAAATTAAGTTTAAGAGGACTATGGGGAGGCGGGGGAATAAAGTTGCTTTCTTCATGCACCCTAAACCAAAAAACCAAACTTGTTGCAATCAAGTCCATTCCAACTCATGGTGACCCGATGTATTACAGAGTAGAACTATGCTCCACAGGGTTTTCTTGGCTGTAATTTTTACAAACCAGATCACCAGGCCTATCTTCTGCCCCCTGGCGCCGCTGGGTGGGTTTGAACCGCCAACCTTTAGGTTAGTAGAGGAGCGCAAACAGCTTGCGCCACTCAGGGACCTGTACTCATGCACCCTAGAGGGTCACTATAAAATAATATTTTATTTCTAACCTGTTCTGTACTGACTGCTCTTGCTGTGTGGTCTATGAAAGTTTGCACTTGAAGAGTGCTTTCGTTAATCCCTTGTTTTCTGCAATTTACATAAAAGCAGAGAAAATGAATTGTTTTTTAAAATAGCGCTTCTTCTAGAAGTGATTATTTGTAGAATTAGCAGAGAGTTCAAAAACTCGAAATTCATTTACCACATTCATTCAAATTATTCTGATTATATCATCCTTCCAAATCCCACACTTATTGCCAACGTATTTATTCTCTGCTGCCTCTTCCCTGCAAACAGTGGCTTAGGAGAGATTACAAAAGATAATTTATAATGGGTTAAAAATAAAAGTAACCATGGCAAGGCCACCCCAGAAAACTTAAAAACAAAGTGTCCACAACCCCCGAGTTCAGATTTGATTTTCTGGGAAAGACAGATCAGTGCCATGGTTGCCCGCCAGCATGGTGATGTAAATGAATTGGTTGTGTGTATTTCCCAGTCACTTAGAAGAACACTGACAAATGGCTTCATAGTAACATCTTAAAGTTAGGCAGTTGTAGGAGCAATTAATTTTCTTCAGTAGTACAGAATCCAGCCGTTCGGTGGTGATGAATGTCTAGTCTTTGCTCTTGAAGGCTTTTCACCAGGCCTTATAGAGAGTGAGAAAATATGTGCTAACTCCGAGTGGGCTGGGGATCTCACTGCTGAGGCTCAGTCTGTGTCTTCAGTGTCTATAGCCACTGCCTGAGCCCTGAACTAGATCGGCATTTAACAGCCACCAGAGGTGTCTCAGAAGAAAGGACTGGAGATCTGCTTCTGAAAGGTCACAGCCATGGAAACACTATGGAGCACAGTTTTACTCTGAAACACATGGGGTTGCCGTGAGTTGGAAGTGACAGAAACTGGTTTGGTGTTCTTGGTTGGTCCATAGTCTGAAGTCCCTGGGTGGCACAAACAGTTAATGCACTTGGCTGCTAACCAAAAGGTTGGGAGTTCAAGTCCATCCAGAGGCACCTTGGAAAGGTGATCTACTTCCAAAAATTCTACTCTGACACACATGAGGTCTCCATGAGTTGGGGTCTCCAAGAGTCGGAGTCAACTTGATAGCGACTGGTACTGGTACTGGTCCATAGTCTGCAAATAAGTTGGGCTGGCTATTGACTGGATTGATTTGAAGTAGAAATGTGTGTCTGCACAAAGTGATATTAGAGTATGCTTTTTAATGAAAGATCACAGACCTGTAGGAGATCTCCAAAAAACTTTCTCCTTTACCAGGTAAACAAAACTGCCTATTCGGAGGGGTGCTGACTTTGTACCAGAGAGATCTAAGTTCAAGTTCTGGTTCAGATATTTCCCAGAAATGTGACCTTGAACAAGTCAGCCTTCCTGAGCTCAATTTGCCTATCTGTAAAATGGGCATGATGATAACTACCAGTGCAGAGTTGTTTTTGGTGTTCATGGTGATGTTGTCTGTTGCACCAAGTGCAATGCCTAGCACAGTGCTAGGAAGCTGACGTTCAGTTAACACTAGCTTTTATGTTATCTATTTACTAACATCTTTCTTGCCCACTAAGTAAAGTTCAGTATTATTAATAAATAATGCTTACAGAGCCAACTAGATATGCTTATAGACACATACATGTGCATTTTCCACAAGTCTCATGAATGGATTTTGGTGACATTGTGAATGATGTTTCATATCTCTGATTCCTGATCCAGTGAAAAGCAATAGTAGGCATTTACACATAGGTAACTTGACCCATATGTTCACCAAACTACTGTGATTTCTCAGTAAAAGAACAAACAGCATGTGCCTTTCCTCACAGCCTCTGTTCTCTCAGGTTCGAGCCACAGATGACCCAGGAATCTCTGCTGCCATTAGTTGGCCCCTAGCCCATCGGTGCTCCCTAACGTGAGGTCCATCCAGAGGCCATGGTGCTAGTCATTTATCCCATGTAGGCTGCTAGGCCTTTTGGTCTTCACTTCCAATATCGGGGGCAATTAGTATCTCAGATAGGTTTGGGTTGAAAAACAAAAAAACTAATCTCAATCTGAGCATTGAAACTCAAAGTTCCAAAAGCCTGTTCCTTCAGTCCATTGTTAGGCCAGTTGCTAATTGTTGTTCATGGCTTGTCCTCTCCTGAGAGGCCCTTTGCCCACAGTTACACCCTTCAGAGTATAATGACGGACACTTTGCTATGGGAAGGCCTATTTCTTTCCATCTTGGCAGGAATTTCTAGAAAAAGTAAGAGTTCTCCCAAATTTTAAAGCACCCCAGGAATGGGCGCATCTGCAGAGGCAGCCGTCTTCTCTGGACAATTTTGACTCCGTGAAGATTCTCTTGATGTCACTGGTCAACTTTTCTGCTGCACTGGAAAGGAGCTGGCCCTGTTTCCAGAGGATTTAGATTGCACTTGTGGCATAGTGGTTAAGAGCTACGGCTGCTAACCAGAAGGTCAGCAGTTCAAATCCACCAGGTGCTCCTTGGAAACCCTATGGGGCAGTTCTACTCTGTCCATTAGGGTCACTATGAGTCGGAATTGACTTGATGGCAATGGGTTTCGTTTGGTTTGGTTTTTTTCATAGCTAAATTGTGAGTTCTTAGTTAGGAATTGCTCCTTAGACAACAGTGCAGGATGGTCAAGACCTAACAATAGATCTTACACCACTGCAATGCCTTGTGGCTTTAACAGAAGGGGTTATTAGCAAGGCCAAAGCAAGAGTCAGCAGAGCTGAGAAATGACTAGCAACAAGAAGGACACTGTGCCAGGAACAAGTGAGACTTAATCCCACTGCTCGCGCCTCAAGCAGCCCTCCCATTTTATTCCTTCGTCTCTCCCTTTTCCTTGTCCTTTTTTTATTTTCTCCTCTTCCTTCCTTCTCAGTCCTTCTAGGGTCATTGCAGGAGGGAGACAAATACCCCAATACCTCTAAGTCTTGTACAGGTGGACTGGTAGGTGTTACCAGGGGAGGGAACACATGCATAGAGTCTCCCCAAGTGCCAGTCTCCCTCGCCAGGCCGTCTGGCTCCTTCCAGCTGTTGGTTTGTGTAGCCCTTCATCACCTCACAGTATGTCCTCACATCTGTCCTTTACTACCATGACGATCTTTCCCATTGGGCCAACACCCTGGCCTCCGACCTCCAGCTTTTATCAGCTCTCAATATTCCTCTCTTAGCTTGCAGTTAAAACTGTTCTTGAGAAAGCTAATTTTAAGCATAACAAAACTCCACACATTCAGAGTGAAGGTGACATGAAAGACACCAAATACAAATCATTGGAAAGCTAGAGCTATAGAATTTTTTAAGAAAAACACGCCAGGTATAGTGATGTGCTTCTATGGGAAACTGGCTTCAAGTGCTTCACACATTTTCTGTTTATGAGTGTTAGTATTAAGCAAATACCTGGTTTCTTGAGGTTTTGTTATACTGATTTCTTGAGGAAGGAAATAGTTTGAACATTTTACTCAATAGCAATTGTGTATCACAATTTCTAAATCCACAGTTTTTCCTATGTATTTTAAACCACAGTCGGGAGTCCTTCTCAAATTTCCTGAGCTTACAGTATTCCTATAGCTAGCTATCCTTTAAAAAAAGGGAAGATTTCTCTCCCAGTGCTGTTGTTTTTGCTGTTAGCTGCTGCCAAGTCGGCCTTCTACCCATGGCGACTGCATGCACAGCACGATCAGAAGGTTTTGATCCATGGGGTTTTTTTCCACTGGCTGATTTTTCAGATATAGATTGCCAAGCCTTTATTCCTCTCTCTCAATATCCATTGCCGTCAAGTCAATTCTGGCTCACGACAACCCCATGTGTTACAGAGTAGAACTGCTCCATAGGGTTTTCTTGGGTGTAAACTTTATAGAAGCAGATCTCCAGGCCTTTCTTCCAAGGTGCCGCTGGTTGGGTTCAAACCACCAGCCTTTCAGTTAGTAGCTGAGTGTTGAATGATTTGCGCCACCCAGGACCTGTTCTCTCTCTCAATAATCCACAAGCCAAACCCACTGCCGTCAAGTGGATTCTGACTCATGGCGACCCCATAGCGTTTCTGAGGCTGTAAATCTCTATGGAAGCAGACTGCAACATCTTTCTCCTGCGGAGCCACTGGTGGTTTTGAACCACCGACCTTTCCGTTAGCAGTCAATTGCTTTAACACTGCACTACCAGGTCTCTCTCAATACTGCCCTCTAAAGTTCCCAGGAGGAACTCTGATTAGCTTAGCCTGGGTCACAAACCCAGTGCCGTGGAGCTCCCGTTATAGTAACGAGGAGGGACCACGCTGACTGTCCACCCCTGGAACCAATAATTTATCAACTATAAGTACGTATATGTACTATACTTACAGTAAAAATAATTAATCTGGCCATCTGTATACTGTATCTGCCAAAGTCAATAATGAACATAGGTTTAAAAAGTATTCTTCCTATATTTTAATTTTTGATAGCATTCAAATATCCGCTGTGGAATGACTCAGCAGAATTGATGATAGCAGACAAGTTAAGCTCACCTGAGAAAGTTTGCCATCTTACAGTCATCAAGAATAAGATATGAAAGAAGATGCTTTTTGTCTACTTGTACCTCAGAATGAGGAGTTTCATTATTTATGTAATTCTTTGCTCTAAGACCTAGTTACCAAATTGGTAGCTTAGAGCAGATAATGCAGTGTTAACACTGATCAGAACTTCTCAGCTTCAATTGGCCTTCCACCATCTTCACGAAGGAGTGATACTCACACTGCAAGGAAAGGAAACTCATGGTCTGCAAAGGGCGAGTATGTGAGTATTTAGTTACGTTCTGTGTTAAAGTCTCCGGGCCCAAATAAACTACATTTCCAGGTTCACAATGAAATTAGACCAGTGCGCTGCTGTCAGGAGTGTTTGAGAGGCGGATGGAGAACAGGAGAGATGTCAGGATGATAGAGTTGGCTAAATGTTCACAAAGGGTTAAAAGTAGATTCTGGGAACTACAAACCAGAGTGCTTGCTTTGATCCCCGGTAAAATTCCAGAACATGTTATTAAACAGATGGCCTCGGAATACTCGGGGAGGGAATCGGAATACTCGAGGGAATCGGCGATTGTTAACCTCACTCTGTTTCGGACAGTGTCACTTGCTGAGAGATCAAGGAACTGCTGTTAACATCATGAATATGGATTTCAAGGAATGTTTTGTAATATATAAAATCTCCCAAAGAGATTTATTAATAGAGAAAATGGAATGACAGTGCCATTAGATGAATTTCTAGCAAAGTAAACAACTTATTCTTACAGGTTATTAATTAAAAAATTAAGTAATGAGAAAAAAATAGATGAAGCTAAGAAGAATTGTCTAGACACAGGGTGTAGGGCTATGTCCTCTATTCTGTTCTGTTCAATATTTTTGTCAAGAACTTAAATAAAGACATACAATCAAGTTTCTTAAATTGTGAATAATACAAGGCTAGCAGGAGTAGTTCCTCCCAATAGTTGTAGGAGTAGAGCAAGGTAAAGATAAAAGTAGTCTTACACTGAAATTCTAAGAAGAAAACAGCTTTAAGTGTAGCAAGTCAAATGAGAAGGACTCAGGGATTTTTTTTTAAAGCTCAATATGAATCCAGTGGATGTAATTATTTATACCAGAAGATTCAAACTGGTACTTGTCAGAATGTTCCAGCCCACTGATATCGTTTGTTTCACCCACTTAGTGTTTTCAAAATGGTGAAATTTTATATAAATAATCCAGATATCTGACTTCTACTTAAAAAAAGAAAAAAAATCACAATTGTAAGCAACTCCAGCCCTGTATGACTTTATCACAATATCTGGCCAGAGCTGGGTAGTGGCGCCCCCTTCACCTGGGGCCCACCTTTGCCAGCTTGCCCTAGCCACAGCTAGTCACTACAAACAGCCCACTTCACTTATTTATGTTTTCCACATGGGCCCTGGTGGCTTTTGAGGTTACAGCCCCTGACTTCTACCCTACTGAGCCCTGGTGGTGCAGTGGTTAAGAGCTCGGCTGCAAACCAAAAGGTCAGCAGTTTGAATCCCCCAGCCACTCCTTGGAAACCCTATGGGGCAGTTCTACTCAGTCCTATAGGGTCGCTACGAGTCGGCAACGACTCGACGGCAATGAGTTTGGTTGTGTGTGTGTGTTTGTGCGTGTGTGTGTGTTCCATGAAGAGTCCCTGGGTAGTGCAAACAGTTAATGTGCTCAGCCACTAACTGAAAAGGTTGGTGGTTCCAGTCCACTGAGCGGCATCTCAGAAGAAAGACCTGATGATCCTCTTCCAAAAAATCAGCCATAGAAAACCCTATGGAGCACAGTTCTTCTCTGACACTCATGGGATCTCCATGAGTTGGAGTCGACTCGACAGCAACTGGTTTTTGGTGTTCCATGAAGGATTTTAGGCATCTCTTAAAAGGAATACATAGACTAAAATAATGGAGAAATGATGAAGAAAAAAAAAAGTAGAAAATCATGACAGTGAAAGAAATAAATATGCCAGAGCACCCTTAAATTTAATCTGGTAGAAATGGAGTTTCCTAAATAAGGGAAACCACGGTCCCATGGCCACTGCTGATCTGACTACCTCTGTGGGGTTGACTTCAGTTCTAGACTCTGCCATTTAAACGGTGCCCTGAAAAATCAGGATCAAAGGTGGAGAGCCAGGCTATGAGGGTCTGCACAGTGTCACAAATTGTCTGGAGGAGGGAAAAGAGACAATAAGGGGACATAATTATTTGATGGCATAGTCATTTGATGACCTACCAGCGACAAAGGGATTAGACTTTCTTTTTTTGCTCTAGAGAGCAGAAGAATTACAATTAGTAGAAATAAAAAAGAGAGCTTTATTTCATGTCCATAAATACAAGCTTTCTAACATTTGGAACTCTGCAGTAATAACATGATTGCCTTATGAGTTCCCATCACCGGGTATGCTCAAGCTGAGGAGTCGGCGGTATGATAGCGAGCACATTGGCACTGAACAGGAATTTTAAAGCAGATGATGTTATATTTCATAGGCTGGCAAAATTAAACAGGACTTTAGAGATCATCTGGTCCGACATCTTCATTTTACAGATGAAAGAATAGGTGTTTGTGAGACCAAAACGACTTATTCAAGATCACATAGCAACTTAGTGTTGGAACCTAACTCCCAGGCCTGTGTTCTTCCCATGACACCAGGGTTTCTGAGTCTCTACACTAGTGACATTTTGGGCTGGACAGGTCTTTGTTGTGGGACTGTCATGTGCATTGTAGGATATCTAGTGGCATCCCTGGCCTCTACCCACTAGATACCAGTAGCACCCCCACCTCCAAATGTGACAACCAAAAATATCTCCAGATATTGCCAAATATTCCAGGTTCTGTAAGGACTCTGATCACTCCCCCATGATTCAAGCATCAGGTGCCAGATTGGTGGACTTACAGAACGTATAGTCCAGCTGACCTGTGTTCAGTTTCCAGCCCCTACTAGCTACATGACATGAGGCAAATGTCTTAGCATTTATGCACCTGTTTCTTCATCCACGAAATGAATAACAGAAATCAAAAGTATAAAGCATATAAATATTAACTACCATTATTAGATTGTGTTTAAGATGATTGGATATTATTCTTAATCAAGAAGATGGACAAAATGTCAACAAACATCACCAATATAATGAAAAGTCAAGTAGATTGAAAATATTCTTTCAGTTTAATATTTCAAGGTGTGTTAGTTATTTAGTGCTGCTATAACAGAAATACCACAAATTTATACCATAAAGTTCTCTTTAACAAAGAGAAATTTATTCTCTCACAGTCTAGTAGGCCAAAAGTCCATATTCAGGGTACCAGCTCCAGGGCAAGGCTTTCTCTCTGTCGGCTCTGGAGGAAGGTCTTTGTCATCAATCTTCCCCTGGTCGAGGAGCTTCTCAGCTCA
Source organism: Trichechus manatus latirostris (assembly GCF_000243295.1). Taxonomy (NCBI): domain Eukaryota; kingdom Metazoa; phylum Chordata; class Mammalia; order Sirenia; family Trichechidae; genus Trichechus; species Trichechus manatus. Next base: position 22,894,774 of record NW_004443956.1, on the reverse strand, counting down.
GGAACCCTAGGTCCAAAGGATGCACTATTCTCCTGGATCTTGTTTCTTGGTTGTATGAGGTCCCCATTTCTCTCTGCTCTCTTCTCTCTTTTATATCTGAAAAGAGATTGGCTTAAGACAAAATCTAATCTTGTAGATTGAATCATGCCTTATTAACATAACTGCCACTAATCCCATCTCATTAACATCATAGAGATAGAGTTTACAACACATAGGAAAATGACATCAGGTGACAAAATGGTGGACAATCACACAGTTCTGGGAATCATGGCCTAACCAAGTTGACACACATTTTAGGGGAACACAATTCAATCTATAATATAAGGGACATGGATTACCAGCATTTACTATTCCTTAAAAAAGTCTTTAACTTATCTACTGGGGAAAAGATAGTCAATCCAGTAATTTAGTTAAAAATATTAGACTTGTTTCTTACTACCCATTTATAATTTTAGCAACAGAAGACTGACTTTGTCATCCTGGAGAAGAAGGTCAGTGAATGTCTCCTTTTTACTAGAAACTTGACTTCCCAATAAGGTCCCTGGGTGAAGCAAATGGTTTACACTCAACTACTAACTAAAAGGTTTGTGTTCAAACCAGGCTAGTGGCACCACAAAAGAAAGGGCTGTTAATTTGCTTCCGTAAAGATTAGAGCCAAGAAAACCCTATGGAACTTAGTTCTGTTCTGCAATACATGGAGTTGCCATAAGTCAGAATTGACTCCACAACAGCGGGGTGTCTGTATGGTTTTTAGACTTCACAGCTGGGCTTGAATGTCTGCTGGGTGGTTCAAGCTTGCAGATTCCTTTTCCCTTGTGTGGTTACCACTTGGACTTGTCACCAAGGCCAGCCCTCACCAGTAAATTCCGTTTTCAAGGGCCTTTAATGTAAACTGTTATCTGAGTCCTTCTCCCTATGTCCATCTTCAATCCTTTCCTCACCTTGGAGGGACCTGCAGTGAGGTTCTGGGCACAGACCCCGCAGCTGGTGCCACTAAACGAGTGGAATAGGTGGATGGCTTCTGTGAAGGTTTCCCCAGGGAACGCCTCCTCTATCCTGCATACAACAGAGCCCTAGACCTTGGGCTAAAGTCCCAAACCCTACAGGATAGGACTTGGACACTCTTGGGGCTGGCGTTGTAAGTCTATGCCAGACCTGCTGCGGCCTAGTAAGAAAAAGATTTAATGAACACATAAGCACTGTCTTCAAATGTTGGAAAGGCCATGATGAGAAGTGGGAACCATGTGCACTCTGTATGTTCCAGGAAGCACAACTAGAACTAATGGGTGGAAGTTGTGGAGAGGTATATTTTAGCTCATTGTAAGGAAAAACTTTCCAGGTGTATGTGACCCAGATGTTCTGTAGGTTTCCCCAAAGACGTGAATCCTTAATAAAATTATTTAATAGTGAGTCCCTGTGCCCTGTGTCTCAATAGCTGCACCCATGAAGTGTCAGAATCTTAACCCTTTTTCCCTTTATTTTTCTCTGGGAGTCCCTAAAGTGGGGTTTGTCCCACACATACTCATTTTCCTCCCTGCTCCTCTGCCTTCTCTGTGCCGTGGCTGCGACTCTGGCCATCTCTCTGAGCCACTGCCCACACCTGTCATAGTGCCACTAGCTTGAAGCTTCTCCTCGGTGGCACAGAGCCAGCCCTTTCTTCCCATGCTTCATGGAAGTCTGCACTGACTCCCCAAAGCCGCTCGCCAGCATGTGGGCCCCTCTTCTGAGGTGAGCGCCTTTCTCTGGGTGGAGAGAGGCCCTGCCCTTGCCGTCTCCCCCAGCAGAGCTGCCTGGGCCTCAGTGATACAGTTCTTGCAGTGTTGCCACAGCCTTCTCTTCCCAGCGTACACAATTTGCACACGGCTGAGGGCTTGGGTGAAGGCTGCCTTCAGAGCAAAGGTTCTGGTATTGAACCAGCATATATACCCAGCTGGACATCTTTTTTGTTCATGTAAAGTGATTTTTTCCCCTTCTGGGTTTCCATTGTCCATTCTTGAATTCTGGCTTCCCAGAATGTCAAACATGTTTGCATATATCCAAGCCCAATTATAGACAGGGTCATGTTCTGTCCTGTAGAACCTTGGAAGCCCATGCAAATCAGGGGATGAATCTAAAAAACAGTGTCACTTAACTCTTGGAGCAGGCATATTAAGTCCTAAGTTCCCCCCAGTGCTGCTGGGAGCCACCAATCCTCCACCCAATCCATGTGGTTATTCCTCAGTGGAAGAAGGCACCTCAGGACGCCAAGCTGGACAACGATGTTTCAAAGAATCGGCCAGAGGTTTGCACGCTTTGGAAGAGAGGTAGGATCTGATGGCCTCTGTGTCACGTCCCTCTCCTAGATCTCTGAGTAGTCAAGTTCTACCAAAAAACAAACCAGTTGCTGTTGAGTCGGATATGACTCATGGCAACCCCGTGGGTTTCAGAATGGAGCTCTGCTCCATGGAGTTTTCTTTCTTTCTTTTTTTTTTTATTGTACTTCAGGTGAAGGCTTACAGAACAGATAGTTTCTCATGAAACAGTAGTACACATATTGTTTTATGACATTGGTTAACCCCACAACATGTCAACCCTCTAACTTCTCAACCTTTTTTTTGGTGAAAATACACATAGCCAAAGATACACCGTTTCAAAAATTTCTGCATGCACAGTTCAGTGACATTGACTATGCTCTTCCTATTGTGCTGTTATTCTCATTTAAGATGAAGGCTTACAGAACAAAATAGTTTCTCATTTAAC
>NW_004443956.1:22886681-22891935 GCF_000243295.1 Trichechus manatus latirostris | reverse complement strand
TGACAATTGTTAACAATCTCATAACACATCAACAATTTTCTTGCTCAACCTTGGGTTCCCTATCACCAGCTTCCTTGTCCCCTTCTGCCTTCTGGCCCTTGTCACTGGACTCCTGTACCTCGTTAGTCTCATTTGGTTATGGGGCTCCATGGAGTTTTCAATGGCTGTGATCTTTTGGAAGAAGATCGCCAAGTCTTTCTTCCAAGGCACCTTGGGGTGGACTCGAACCTCCAACCTTTCAGTTAACAGCCAAGCACGTTAACCGTTTGTACCACCCAGGGACACTCAAGTTATAGATGTCTATTATAGATAGTTTCCCTAATCCATCATATTGCTTTTCATACTTTATATGCGATTTTACTTACTTGGAGGAGAATAGAGGCTAAAAGAATGGTCAGAGGTCAAAACAATCTTTGTAATTTTCTTGGAAATAAAAGTAAGCAGCTACTTTCAGACAATATGCTCATCAGGAATTTTTATACAAAGCTAAGCACATAAGGGCGTCACGTTCTTCACATAGTATCTGTGCTTACCTTCTCCCACAAGGGGAGACAGTGGGAACACACCTCACTGCTACCCACAACACATGCTTGATTACACAGCAACATTTTCCATCGGCAATGTGCTCCTTTTGACACGTGGCATCCCTCCTATCAAAAGGAACTGCAAACCACAGGTTAATTCTTCCAGGCTCATTCTTTGGAAGTTTGAGTGTCCAAATCTTAGCATAATGCCCCAGGTGGCTTCTCATTACCCTGGAAGGTGTGTCAGCTCTCAGGTGACAATTAGTTTCTATTCAATTCTGCATGATAGCCAGGTTCTGTCAGAGACAAAAATAAATGGAAGAATAGTTTCCACTCTTAATGGTAACTTTTACTGAGCCCTACTTGGTTTGTTATTAAATTGTGACTGTGACCCATATTATGTCTGCTATAAAGGATAAAGAAATTGTATACATATGGGTGGTTATAGTACATTCTTCGGTTTATGAAGTGCTAAATCCCACAGAGAGACTTATGCATCACATGACACCTGCATTCCTGATTTTAGATTTACAATACTAAATTGCACTGAAATGTGCAAAGGCAGAGATCTCACTTCTGACTCTGCTTGCATGGTTTTACAAAACTCTGAGTGCATGTGAGGCATGCTGCTGCTGTGGTCATGTCAGACAGGAGCAGAGAGAGAAGGAATACTCCCAGCCTCAGCTGAGAACCTCTTCGGGGTGGAGCGTGTCTTAGTTACCTAGCACTGCTGTTAACAGAAATACCACGGGTGGGTGACTTTAAAGAAGAGAAGTTTGTTTTCTCCCAGTTCTGGAGGCTGAAAGTCCCAGTCAGCGTCTTGGCCATGTCAATTCCTGCCTTATTGGTAGTCCTGGACTTCCTTGTTTGCTCAGCTCGTAGGCAGTCCTCCCACGGCATCTGTCTTCCCCTGTGTGCCTGTCTCTGTGTCTGAGCTGCCCAGAAGGGATTCGCTTTAGGATCTACCCCACTGTTACCACCTCAAGTGATTGATTCCATTAGATTAGACTGCATTATGGAAGGTCTTTACATCACATTACATGAGATCACATTACAGGTATAGGGTTAGGAGTTCTATGTGTTCTATTCTGAGGGGACACAATGCAATGCATAACAAGCGATCTCCTGGGGAACTGCTGGCAGACTCCTAAGTGGTCTGTAGTCACTCATGCTGCAAACTGAGCCTCAGCAGTGGCCCAGACAGAACCATCTAGATGGGGAAATGGTGTCTCTCTGGGCCAGCTCTGGGTCCCACTGGGCCCAGATGAGGGGGGTCAAGAGAACCGATCCATGGTGACACCTCAGGAAACAGAGACCACGCTAGTAAGGGGTGTACTAGTGTACAGCTTTGCTAGTGAGAGCAGGAAAAGGAAAATGTATCACTTGGTGGAGAAGAGGACAAGCAACAACTGGCAAGGAATGAAGTTAAGGGAAACAGTACAAAAAGGAAAAGATACAATGTCTAAGGAAGTGCACGAATACACAGAGATAACATTGGTTCTAAGTGAAAAAGTGTCCATCCGAATGCAAACGTTGTTTGCAGGACACTGCCTCAGAGAGTCTGCTCTGCTCCAGCTTGCTGGACTTATTCCCACTGTTGTTGCAGGCAATCTGCCACTTTCCTCTGCTTCCAGAGAGTGGTTGTCAATTTCTCAGGGACTGTAGTTTCACCAGAGTCCTTGGGTGGTGCAGTTAAAACACCTTGCTGCTAGCCGAAAGGCTGGTGGTTCAACTCCACCCAGAGGCACCTCAGAAGAAAGGCCTGGTGAACTTCTTCCAGAAAATCAGTCATTGAAAACTCTATGGAGCTCAGTTCTAGTCTGATGCACACGGCGTCACCATGAGTCAGAGTCGACTCAACAGCAGCTAGTAGATTCCCCACCTTTTCAGTGATGTTTGCTGAAATCAGATAATCACAAAGATTTTACTTTTGAGAATGAAATGTAAAGGTATTAAATCTCTTATTGTTACTTTGTTTTTAAAGTTGTGTAAGGAATCAGCCTCTGCCTCTTTAGTATAATCCTGTTCAATGAAGAGTTATCTCCTGCCGTAATTTATACCTGCCAAGAATTAGCAGAATTGACTCGATGGCAACAGGTTTTGGCCAAGAATTATAATGCCTTTCTTCACTCTTTTTATTTATTTAGTTATTTTTATTGTGCTTTAGATGAAAGTTTAGAGCACAAGTTAATTTCTCATTCAAAAATTTATACATGTATCATTTTGTGACATTAGTTGCAATCCCTACAATGTGACAGCACTCTCCCCCTTTCCACCTCGGATCCCTGTATCTATTCGTCCAGGTCCTGTCTCTTCCTGCCTCCTTGTCTTCCTTTCGGGCAGGAGTTTCTCATTTGGTCTCGTATAGTTGATTGAACTAAGAAGCACATTCCTCATGTGTGTTATTTTTTGTTTTATAGGCCTGTATAATTTTGCCTACTCAAGGTCATACTTTGGCTCTCGTGGACTTGCTCTAATTTTCTTCAACTTCATCTTGAACTTGCATAAGAGCAAGATGGTCTGTTTCGCAGTCGGCCCTGTCCTTGTTCTGACTGATGATATTGAGCTTTTCCATTGTCTCTTTCCACAGATGTAGTCAATTTGATTCCTGTGTATTCCATCTGGAGAAGTCCACGTGTATAGTCACCGTTTATGTTGTTGAAAAAAGGCATTTGGAATGAAGAAGTCGTTGGTCTTGCAGAATTCTGTGATGTGGTCTCCAGCATCCTTTCTATTACCAAGGCCGTATTTTCCAACTACCAGTCCTTCTTTGTCTCCAACTTTCACATTCCAATCCCCAGTAATTATCAATGTATCTTGATTGCATGTTTGATCAATTTCAGACTGCAGAAGTTGGTAAAAATCTTCAGTTTGTTTATCTTTGACTTAGTGGTTGGTTCATAAATTTGAATAATAGTCGTATTAACTGGTCTTCCTTGTCGGTGTATGGATATTATCCTATCACTGACACCTTTGTACTTCAGGATAGATCTCGAAATGTTCTTTTCAGTGGTGAATGCAATGCCATTCCTCTTCAATTTGTCATTCCCAGCATAGTAGACCATGTAATTTTCGGATTCAAAATGGCCAATACTAATCCATTTCATCTCACTAATGCCTAAGATATCGATGTTTATGCATTCCATTTCATTTTTGACGATTTCCAATTTTCCTAGATTCGTACTTCGTGCATTCCACGTTCCAATTATTAATGGATATTTGCAGCTGCTTCTTCTCATTTTGAATTGTGCCACATCAGCAAATGAAGGTCCTGAAAGCTTGACTCCATCCATGACATTAAGGTTAACTCTAAGGAGGTGGCTTTTCCCCAGTCATATTTTGAGTGACTTCCAGCTTGAGGGGCTCATCTTCAGCACTATATCAATGTTCTGCTGCTATTCATAAGGTATTCACTGGCTAATTTTTTTCAGAAGTAGACTGCCACATCCTTCTTCTTATTCTATCTTAGTCTGGAAGCTCAGCTGAAACCTCTCCACTATGGGTGACCCTGCTGGTATTTGAATACTGGTGGCATAGTTTCCAGCATCACAGCAACATGCAAGCCCCCACAGTATGACAAACTGACAGACACTTGAATTTAGAGACAATCTCAAGAATAGATTGGATGTATTGAACACTAATAATCGAAGACCAGATGAGTTGTGGAATGACATCAAGGACATCATACATGAAGAAAGCAAGAGGTCATTAAGAAGGAAGAAAAGACCAGAATGGATGTTAGAAGAGACTCTGAAACTTGCTCTTAAATGTCGAGTGGCTAAAGCAAATGGAAGAAATGATGAAGTAAAAGCACTGAACAGAAGATTTCAAATGGCTGCTCAAGAAGATAAAGTAAAGTACTATAACGACGTGTGCAAAGACCTGGGATTAGAAAACCAAAAGGGAAGAACACACTTGGCATTTCTCAAGCTGAAAGAACTGAAGAAAAAAAATTCAAGCCTCAAGTTGTAATATTGAAGGGTTCTATGGTGAAAATATTAAACGACACAGGAAGCATCAAAAGAAGATGGAAGGAATACAAAGTCACTATACTAAAAAGCATTGGTCTATGTTTAATCATTTCAGGAGGTAGCATATGATAAGGAACCAATGGTACTGAAGGAAGAGGTTCAAGCTGCACTGAAGGCATTGGTGAAACACAAGGCTCCAGGATGCAGGGCTGGAAGTGCTCACTCATCTATGCCAACAAATTTGGAAGACAGCTACCTGGCCAACCGACTGTAAGAGATCCATATTTATGCCTAGTCCCAAGAAAGGTGATCCAACCGAAAGCAGAAATTATCAAATAGTATCATTAACAACACACACAAGAAAAATTTTGCTGAAGATCATTCAAAAGCAGCTGTAGCAGTACTTCAACAGGGAACTGTCAGAAATTCAAACTGGATTCAGAAAAGGACGTGGAACGTAGAATATCATTGCTGATGTCAGATGTATCCTGGCTGAAAGCAGAGGACTATGCAAAGGCATTCGACTGTGTGGATCGTAACAAATTATGGATAACATTGCAAAGAATGGGAATTCTGGAACACTTCATTGTGCTCATGAGGAACCTGTATCAAGAGACAGTTTTTCCTAACAGAACAAGGGGATACTGCATGGTTTAAAGTCAGGTAAGGTGTGCGTCAGGGTTGTATCCTTTCACCACACTTATTCAATCTGTATGCTGAGCAAATAATCTGAGAAGCTGGACTACATGAAGAAGAATG
>NW_004443956.1:22882992-22886488 GCF_000243295.1 Trichechus manatus latirostris | reverse complement strand
AAGGATTTCATTTTACTTGGATCCACAATCAACACTCATGGAAGCAGCAGACAATAAATCAAAAGACACATTGCATTGGGAAAATCTGCTGCAAAAGACCTCTCTAAAGTTTTGAAAGCAAAGATGTCACCTTGAAGACTAAGGTGAGCCTGACCCAAGCCATGGTGTTTTCAACCGCCTCATGTGCTTGTGAAGCTGGACGATGAATAAGGAAGACCAAGAAGAATTGATACCTTTGAATTGTGGTGTTGGCGAAGAATACTGAATATACCATGGATTGCCAGAAGAATGAACAAATCTGTCTTGGAAGAAGTACAACCAGAATACTCCTTAGAAGCAAGGATGGCGAGACTATGTCTCACATATTTTGGACATGTATCAGGAGGGATCAGTCCCTGGAAAAGGACATCATGCTTGGTTAAGTAGAGGGTCATCGAAAAAGTGGAAGACCTTCAAAGAGATGGATTGATACAGTGGCTGCAATAATGAGCCCAAGTATAACAATGATTGTGAGGATGGCACAGGACCAGGTAGTGTTTTGTTCTGTTGTACATAGGTTCGCTATGAGTTGGAACCAACTCGATGGCACCTAACAACAACATGTTCACAAGGGATATTTGTCTGTAGTTCTCTTTTCTTGTGGTGTCTTTGCCTGGCTTTGGTATCAGTGTTATGCCAGCTTCATAGAATGAGTTTGAAAGTATTCCTTCCTTTTTTATGCTCTGAAATAGTTTGAGTAGTATTAGTGTTAACTATTCTCTGAAAGTTGTAGAATTCAGTGAAGTTGTCTGGGCCAGGGCTTTTTTTGCTGTTGTTGTTGGGAGTTTTTTTATTATCATTATCTCTTCAGTCTCTTCTTTTGTTATGGGTCTGTTTAGTTTTTCTGCCTCAGTTTGTGTTAGTTTAGGTAGGTAGTGTGTTTCTAAAAATTTGTCCATTTCCTCTAGGTTTTCAAATTTGTTGGAGTACAATTTTTCATAGTATTCTGTTATGATCCTTTTTAGTTCAGTTGGGTCTGTTGTGATGTCACCTGTCTCATTTCTTATCCGGGTTATTTTCTTCCCTTCCTGTTTTCTTTTGTCAGTTTGTCCAGTGGTTTTCTGATTTTGTTGATCTTTTCAAAGAACCAACTTTTGGTCTGGTTTCTTTCAGTTGTTTTTCTGTTCTCTATTTCATTTATTTCTGCTATAATCTTTATTATTTCCTTTCTTCTGGTGCCTGAGGGCTTCTTTTGCTGCTCTCTTTCTATTTGTTCAAGTTGTAGGGTTAATGTTTGGGTTTTGACCCTTTCTTCTTTTTTGATATGTGCATTTGTTGCTATACATTGACCTGTAAGCACTGCTTTTTCTGTGTCCCAAAGGTTTTGGCAAGATGTGTTTTCATTCTCATTTGATTCTATGGATTTTTGCATTCCATCCTTGATTTCTCCTATTACCCTGTAGTTTTTAAGCAAGGTGTTGTTCAGTTTCTGTGTATTTGATTTTCTTTTTCTTGCTGTTTCTATTGTTTATTTTTACTTTCATGGCATAACGATCAGAGAAGATGCTTTGTATTATTTCGATGTTTTGGATTTTGTTAAGACTTGCTTTGTGGCCTAAAATGTGGTATATTCTGGAGAATGTTCCACGTGCATTGGAAAAGAATGTGTACACAAAGTATGAGGTCAAATTGGTTGATTGTGGCATTTAGATTTTCTGTATCTTTACTGAGTTTCTTTCTAGATATCCTGTCCTTCACTGAAAGTGGTGTGTTGAAGTCTCCTACTATTATTGTGGAACTGTCTATTCCTCTTTTCAATGCTGTTAGAGTTTGTTTTGTGTATTTTGGAGCCCTGTCATTGGGTCTGCATATATTTATTATGGTTATGTCATCCTGGTGTATTGACACTTTAATCATTATACAGGGTCCTTCCTTATGCTTTTTGGTGGATTTTGCTTTAAAGTCTATTTTATTGGAGATTAATAGTGCCACTCCTGCTCTTTTTTGAGTGTTGTTTGGTTGATATATTTTTTTCTATCCTTTGAGTTTGAATTTGTTTATGTCTTTGTGCCTAAGATATGTCTCTTGTAGACAGTATATAGATGGACTGTATTTTTTTATTCGTTCTACCACTCTCTGTCTCTTTATTGGTGCATTTAAGCCATTTATATTCAGTGTAATTATTGACAAGTATGAGTTTACTGCTGTCATTTTGTTGTTTTTTGTGGTGTTGATGGTTTCTTTGTTCTGCTTAATTTTCTTTGCTGAGTTCTTTTTGTTTATGTATTTTCTTTTCATCTCTTTCATTATTGTTGATTTTTTTTGTTTGCTGAGTCTTTTCTTGTTTTTTATTTTGATGTGTAGGTTTGTTAGCTTCCTTTGTGGTTACCTTGAAACTTACCTTTGTTTTTCTCAGTTTAAACCAGTCTTTTATTTCTTGATATCGCCTGGACTTCCTGTCCATATGGAAGCTCAATGACTACATCATTTATTCCCTCTTTTTAATTTTGACATTATCATCATTTACATATTGATATATCTGGTTCCCTATTTTCAGTCTTTTAGCTTTGTTTTGTTTTTGTGAATTTCCCATCTGGTTTGATATCTCATTGATCTGTCCTGTGTCCTAGTCATGGATTCATATCTGATATTGTTGGTACTCTAACTGCAAGACTCCCTTTAATATTTCTTCTACTTTTGGTCTGATTTTTACATACTTCCTTAATTTCTGTTTATCTGGAAATGACCTGATTTCACCATCAAATCTGAGAGAGAATTTTTTTGGATACGTAAACCTTGGCTGACAATTTTTTTTCTTCAAGGGTTTATGTATGCCATCCGATTGCTTTCTTGCCTGCATAGTTTCTGCTGAATAATCAGAGCTTAGTCTTATTGGTTCTCCTTTGTAGGTGACTTTTCATTTCTCCCTTGCAGCTCTCAGCTCTCAGAATTCTTTATCTTTGGTTTTGGCAAGTTTGATTATGATATGTCTTGGTGACTTTCTTTTGGGTTCTATCCTGTATGGAGTTCATTGGGCTTCTTGGATAGATATCTTCTCGTCTTTCATGACATTAAGGAAGTTTTCTGCCAGCAAATCTTCAACAGTTCTGTGCTCTCTATTATCCCCCTGTTCTGGTACTCTGATCACTTGTAGGATTTTCCTCTTCATGGTATCCTACACAATTCTTAGGCTTTCTTCATTTTTTTTATTTTTCATTCTTTTTTCCGATTTTTCCTCAAACAAATTGGTGTCAAGGGATTTATCTTCAGTTTCGCTAATTCTGACTTCCATTGTCTCAGTTCTGTTCCTACGACCTTCTATTGAGGTGTCTAATTCTTATTCTTTTTTTTTTTTTTAGTTGTTGTGCTTTAAGTGAAAGTTTACAATTCAAGTTAGTCTCTCATACAAAAATTTATACATACATTGTTATGTGACCTTAGTTGCTCTCCCTATACTGTGACAGCACACTCCTCCTTTCCACCCCAGATTTCCCATGTCCATTCAACCAGCTCCTGA
>NW_004443956.1:22870366-22872224 GCF_000243295.1 Trichechus manatus latirostris | reverse complement strand
CCAGGCTGTTTTGACTATCGTGGCAGCATAATAGGTTCTAAAATCAAGTAGTATGAGGGTTCCCACTTGTTCTTCTTCTTCAATAATGCTTTACTTATCCAGGGCCTCTTCCCTTTCCATATGAAGTTGGTGATTTGTTTCTCCATCTCATTAAAAAATGTCATTGGAATTTGGAACAGGTTTGCACTGTATCTGTAGATCACTTTGGATAGAATAGACATTTTCACAATGTTGAGACTTCCTATCCATGATCAAGGTGTGTTTTTCCACTTATGCAGGTCTCTTTTGGTTTCTTGCAGTAGTGTCTTCTGCTTTTCATTGTATAGGTCTTTTAAACATCTCTGGTTAGATTTATTCCTAAGTATTTTATCTTCTTGAGGGCTATTAATTTGGTGATTTCCTCTTTGAAGTTCTCTTTGTTGGTTTAGAGGAATCCAACTGATTTTTGTAGGTTTATTTTGTATCCTGAAACTTTGCTGAAATCTTCTATTAGCTCTAGTAGCTTTTTGGTTGATTCTTTGTGGTTTTCTGTGTATAAGATCATATCATCTGCAAACACAGATACTTTTAATTCTTCCTTACCAATTTGGATGCCCTTTATTTCTTTTTCTAGCCTAATTGCTCTGGCTAGGACTTCCAGTACAATGCTGAATAAGAGTAGTGATAAAGGGCATCCTTGTCTGGTTCCCATTCTCAAGGGGAATGATTTCAAAGTCTCTCCTTTTAGGATTATGTTGGCTGTTGTCTTTGTATAAATGTCCTTAATTATGCTGAGGAATTTCCTTTCTATTCCTATTTTGCTGAGAATTTTTATCATGAATGGGTGTTAGAGTTTGTCAAATGTTTTTACATCAGTTGAGAAGATCATGTGGTTCTTGTCTTTTCTTTTATTTATATGATGGATTACATTGATTATTTTCTTAATGTTGAACCATCCATGCATATCTGGTATGAATACCACTTGATCATAGTGAATTATTTTTTTGATATGTTATTGAATTCTACTGGCTAGAATTTTGTGGACGATCTTTGTGTCTATGTTCATGGGGAATATTGGTCTGTAGTTTTCTTTTTTTGTGGTGTCTTTATCTAGTTTTGGTATCAGGGTTATGCTGCCTTCATAGAATGAGTTTGGGAGCATTCCATCCTTTTCTATGCTCTGAAATACCTTTAGTAGTAGTGGTGTTAATTTTTCCCTGAAAGTTTGGTAGAATTCTTCAGGGAAACCATCTGGGTCAGGGCTTTTTTTTCTTTTTTCTGTTGGGAGTTTTTAAATTACCTTTTCAATCTCTTGCTATAGGTTTATTTAGTTGCTCTATCTCTGTTTGTGTTAATTTAGGTAGGTAGTGACTTTCTAGAAATTTGTCCATTTCTTCTAGGTTTTCAAATCTGTGATAGTTTTCCATAATATTCTGTTGTGATTCTTTTAATTTTAGTTGGGGCTGTTGTGATATCACCCATCTCATATCTTATATGGGTTATTTGCTTCTTCTCCTTTTTTTCTTTTGTCTGTTTGGCCAATGGTTTATCGAATTTATTGATCTTTTCAAAGAACCTGCTTTTGGTCTTGTTAATTCTTTCAATTGTTTTTCTATTCTCTATTTCATTTAATGATGCTCTAATTCTTATTATTTCCTTTCTTCTGGCACCCAAGGGCTTCTTTTGCTGCTCTCTTTCTACTTGTTTAAGTTATAGTGTTAATGTTTTGATTTTGGCCCTTTCTTCTTTTTGGATGTGTGCATTTATTGCTATAAATTGACTTCTGAGCACTGCTTTTGCTGTGTTGCAAAGGTTCTGGTAGGATGTGTTTTCATTCTCGTTTGATTCTATGAATTTCTTTATTCCATCCTTAATTTCT
>NW_004443956.1:22860332-22869265 GCF_000243295.1 Trichechus manatus latirostris | reverse complement strand
ATCTGGGTTGATATCTGGTTGCTCTGTCCTGTGTTCTAGTCTTGGGTTGTTATCTGATGTAATAGATTTTTTAACTGGAGGACTCCCTTTAGTATTTCTTGTAATTTTGGTTTGGTTTTTACAAATTCCCTAAACTTCTGTTTATCTGGAAATGCCCTAATTTCACCATCATATTTGAGAAACAGTTTTGCTGGATATGTAATTCTTGGCTGGAAATTTTTTCCTTCAAGGCTTTGTATATATCATCCCATTGCCTTCTTGCCTGCATGGTTTCTGGTAAGTAGTCCGCGCTTATTCTTACTGACTCTCCTTTGTAGATGACTTTTCGTTCATCCCTAGCCACTCTTAAAATTCTCTCTTTATCTTTGGTTTTGGCAAGTTTGATTATGTCTTGGTGACTTTCGTTTGAGATCTACCTTATCTGGGGTTCAATGAGCATCTTGGATAGATACCTTGTCATTTTCTAGATATCGGGGAAGTTTTCTGCCAACAAATCTTCAACAATTCTCTCTGTATTTTCTGTTATCGCCCCCTCCCCGCCCCGTTCTGGTACTCCAGTCACTCATAGATTATTCCTCTTGATAGAATCCCACATAATTCTTAGAGTTTCTTCATTTTTTTAAATTCTCTTCTCTGATTTTTCATCAAATAAGTTGGTGTCAAGTGCTTTATCTTCAGTTCTCACTAATTCTGACTTCCATTGCCTCAATTCTGCTCCTATGACTTTCTATTGAGCCGTCTAATTCTGAAATTTTATTGTTAATCTTCTGGATTTCTGATTGCTGTCTCTCTATGGACTCTTGCAGCATATTACATTTGTCATTATGCTCTTGAATAACCTTTTTAAGATCCTCTATTGCTTTGTCTGTGTGTTCCTTAGCTTGTTCTGTGTTTTGCATGATCTCCTTCCTGATCTCTTGAAGAGTTCTGCATATGAATCTTTTGTATTTTGCCTCCAGTAATTACAAGAAATTCTCTTCCTCTGGAAAATTTCTTGATTCTTTATTTTGGGAGCTTGCTGAAGCCATCATGGTCTGCCTCTTTATGTGATTTGATATTGACTGTTGTCTCTGAGCCATCAATAAGTTATTATATTTATGTTTGCTTACTGTGTCGTAGCTTCTTGTTTTGTTTTGTTTTGATATGCCTGAATAGGCTGCTTGTGTGAGCTAGTTTGATTGTTGATGCCTTTGAAGCTTTAACATCCTGTCACCAGGTGGTTAGATCTGTTACTAAGCATGTGAGTCCAGGAGTCTCTATAGTTTTCTTATATGGATTCAGCTCAGGTGTCCAGGTAGTCAGTGACCAAGTGTGTGATGCAGGCTCTCACCTAGAGTCCTAGACAGGCATGGGTGATTGGTGTAGGCACAGGTATCTGGCTGCAGTAGGGGGTCATGCACTGATCAAGGCATGGAGCTGATGGTTGCCCCTGAGTGTCTGGGAGGAAAGTGTGTTCCTGTTCCTAGAGCATGTAGGTTGGTGGGTTTTGCAGCTGGAGTATGAGCAGCCAGGGCTGTTGGCTGTAAGGACTAGGAGGTACCACTTATTCTTGGACCCTTGTAGTGAGTGGCTAGGTGGTGTGGGTGGAGTCACCAGTCCTTGGACCTCTGATGTGGGTAGGTGAGGACCCTGCTTAATGGCCAGAGGAGTGCCAAATGTCACAAACCTACCATGTAACTGCTGAAACAGCTGAAGTTAGTCTTCAGATATATACCCTGATATACTGTGGTAATGAGGACCTACAGTGTTGAAATGGGCCCACACAGGTCAATGCAGGAGTGAAAGGCACTCAACGTCCAAGGACCCCTTATGCCTGTGCCTAGGCAAAGGAGCTGTACCTACCCTGAGTTCCTGGCTTAGGGGAGCTGGCAGATTATTTTTTCCCTGTTTGTTAATTTTGTTCCCTCTCCAATGCTGGAAGAATGGCTCAGGGCGTGTGACAGTTCTTACTTCCCACCCAAGGGACTCAGCAATTGCTGAAGCCATCCCAAGACCCAGTGCAGAGTGGGGAGCAGGGAGGTAAATGGGAGAGAGGTTTTTCCCAAAGGGGGGTGTTTTTTGATCTGCGCAGTAGGCCAGACACAAGTACTTATGTTTTCCTGATTGAGTGCTACTTTTTACCGGTTGTGAATGTCCTGGTAGACTCTCTGCTGCTGGGTCTCTCCCGATGTGGAAAATGCCTCCCAAGCACCACTGCTTGCCTCACCACACACATGAGCTGATCAGGCCTGAAGGGTGCAGGCTCCCACTGGGTCATGTCTGGCAACTCCTCGCTGCTTCCGAACTGTCTCTCCCTCCCCCTGCCACTCAGTCCGATTCCTCAACTTTGCCTATGATGTTCAGGGCTCCTAGATTGTCATATATAATCTATTCACTTGTTTTTTTTTTTGGTCTTTGTTATAAAAGGGACCACAGGAAGCCTCTGACTACTCTGCCATCTTGGCCCCACCCTGAGTTGTCTGAGATTTTATTGTTAATCTTTTGAATTTCTAGTTGCTGTTTTTGTATGGTTTCTAGCACCCTGTTTATTCTGTAGTTTTGTTCTTGTACTGTTTTTCTGAATTCTTCTATTTGCTTTGTCTGTGTTTTCCTTGGTTTGGTCTGTTTTACCTGATCTCCTTCTTGATCTCTTGGAAAGCTCTGTATATTAGTCTTTTGAATTCTTTATCAGGTGATTCCATTGCCTTTTCTTCCTCTGAAAGGTTTTCTGGTTCTTCATTTTGGTCACTTGCTGGAGCCATCTTGTCCTGCTTCTTTATGTGATTTGATACTGACTGTTGTCTCCAAGACATTGATGTTATTATATTTATTTATTTATTTATTGTATTTTTGTTGACTGCATCCTGAATTTTTGTTTTGTTTTGTTTTGATATGTTCAAGGAGGCTGGGCTTGTGTGCTACTCTGGTTATCAATCTGGCCACGATGAAGCTCTCACCTCCTGTCTCCAAGTGGGCGAAGCAGCTACTAGGTGTGTGAGCCCGGGATTCTGTTCACTGTTCTTACAGGGGTGCTGAAGATGTAGGTGGCATTTTTGGTGAGGTGATGATTTTGTCCTGCTAGTCACCTGGTCATGGGTGCAGGGGGTGTTCTCCCTGATTGTTGGGTTGGGCCTTGTGTGTGTGCTCCGACACTGACCGGTTGGTTGGGGTACAGGAGCCTCAGTCATCTGTCACCGAGTGTGTGGTAAGGAGACTCTCACCTACAGTCCTGGGCAGGCAGAACTGCGTGGGGCTGTTCAGAGCAGGCACAGGTCTCTGGTTGCAGTGGGGGACTCTTAGCGGGCATAGCATGGGGCTGTCAGCATTCCCCAGGTGCTCAGATGGTGTGCCCCTGTCCACTAGAGCATGTAGTCAAGGGAGTAGTGCAGCTGGGCCTTGGGCACCTGGTGCCATTAGCTGGAGGAATTGGGGGGCACCACTAATTCTCAGGGCCCTATCTTGGATGGCTAGATGGAGTGGGTGGTACCGCCAGCCCTCAGGTCCATGGTATGGGTGGGTGAGGCCCCTTCTTAGGTGGTGGGGCAGTGTCTAATGTCACAAATCTGCAGCTCCCACTTGGCTACTGCAGGTGAAAATGAGAGTCAGGTGGAAGCCCTGCCCATTTTGTCCTAATGAGGGCATGCTGTGCCAGGTCGGCCAGCAAGGCACTGGTGCGGGTGATCGGTCGGGGTAAAGGTTGCTGCAAGTCCACGGACCCCCTACGCCAGTGGCTAGGCAAAGGGACATGTGCCTCCAGACCGGGCTGTGAGTTCCCAGCTTAGAGGGTATGGTGGTGTTGAATGTCACGGGGACTGGTGTCTGAGCAGGGATGGGGATTGATGAGGAGAAGAGAGTGTTCCTTGGCCATGGAGATCTGGTGGGAGGTTACAGTGCACGTGCAGTGGGTTGGGAGCTTGTGCTTAACTTTCACAGGTCTGGTGTCACTCCTGTTTGGTTCTGGGGGTGTGTGCAGGTTTGCTGCTGCTTAGCTTCACCAGATAGGGTGGGTTTGGGACGCTGCTGCTTGCCTTAACCTGTGTGCATTGTGCAGATTCAGCTAACAGGATGCTGGCGATTCGGTGATCCGTAATTCCGTTTCCACATTTTTTAAATTGCATCTCCTTCTGCCTGTCACTCAGTCCAGTTCTTCAGCTTTATCTTTTATGCTTAGGGTTCCTAGATTGTCATTTGTGTCCAATTCACTTGTTTTTGGGTCTTTGTATTAAGAGGGACTACACAAAGTGTCTGACTATTCTGCCATCTTGGCCCCCCTTCATTCTTTTTAAATACAACTGTCTGTAATCACCATCACTGAATGATATTTAGTAAGCACTCATTTTTAATGATCTGGTAACATTAATCAATGCTAAGTCAATACAGGCCTAGGCTCTGTCCCCTAGTGTGTGTGTGTGTGTGTGTGTGTGTGTGTGTGTGTGTGTGTGTGTGTGTAAAAGGAGAAGTCACATTGCTGAATCTGAATCTATAGAGTGCCAGATAGAAAGTATATGGTTTATTACTGAATTTTTCCATTTTTTTGCAGACTCATGGCATTATGGGAAGCATGTAGTAAAAGTGTCAAAATGCCCTCAGTTCAAATCCTGCCCTTTCCACTTTCTATATAACCTTAAGCAAGTTACTTAGAACTCTGTTCTTCAGTTTCCTTGTCTGTAAAATGGAGATAATAATAGTATGTACCTCACAATATTATTGTGAATTTTAAGAAAGATACTACATGCAAAGCTCATACATTAGTGCCTGGGACAAAGTTATCTGTTGGCATAAGGCACGATCATTGTATGGGGGTTTTCCAATCATAAGAATGTTGTTCTTAAATATGCAGACACATTCGAAAATACAGAAATGTTACTTTAAATATTTAATATGTTTCAGTTCTAAATCAAAGTTGATCTGCTTTGACTGTTACGAGAATAACAGAACAGATACAGAAAACCACAAGAAACACAAAATATCACTATAGCTTTAGATTCCAAGCTCTTCCTGTTCTGTGCTTTTCCTAGAGGTACTAATAAGCAAAGAGATTGAACAATCTGAGTATCATCTTCTCTTTTTCCCTTCACATGGCCCCCTAGAAGAAAATGCTAATGAGCCAAGAATGAATGGAGAACCAGCAAAGGAGGGGAGGAAAAGCAATGGACAGAATTCATTCCCAAGGCTGTGGATTGGGTCCTTTACATGGGGTTTACAGGCTTGTTGTGCCTAAGCACAAATGTGTGGCTGAGTGCACACTTTATTGGGGATACTGTTTTCCTCTTTGTATTTTTATCACTGCATTGTATATTTGAAATTATAGCTTTAACATTTGTCTGAAGACAAAACTTCCATTGGCTTCCATGGAAGTGAAGGGTGGAGTATATATAGTACAGACAATAATGATAAGTAAAAACAAACCCTTATACATTGTTTATTACCACGTGCTGTTCTAAGTGTCTTATTTCTATTAACTCATTTAATCTTTCCAGTAAGTCCATGAGTTAAGTACCAATATCATCCTCATTTTCAATTGAAGTGAGGCATAGAAAATTAAGCCACTTGCCTAAGATCACATAGTCAATGGTAAAACTGGTTTTTAATGTGAACACAGTCCTTTCTCTAAACCACCATACTCTATCACCTCTGGGCACCTAATAATGTTAGCAGGAACAGGAAGAGCTTCTCAACCTGCAACATTAAAAAATGTAAAAACAATGGGATCTCACTGAACAGACACCAACAGAAATTTCAGTATGAAAATAATAGAGGGTTTTTAACTAAACATAAAATGAGATCTTCAGAGGATACTGAACCCCAGTTATGAACATGAGTTCATAATATTTGCTGCATCCACCTAAGTAAATATTATGGGGAAAGAAGAAAGTAATTTTCAAGGGAGAAACCACTGAAGGCCAGTAGCTCTCCCAACACCGGATGGTGAAGCGGACTGACTGAACAGTGCTTGGTGAATGAAGCTGCCTGCCGTCTCCATGTTGGTATAGTGAGAAAACGCCATGGCTTGAGTCAGGCACACGTTAGTCCTCAAAGTGGCATCTTTTCTTTTTAACACTTTAAAGAGGTCTTTTTCAGCAGATTAGCCCAGTGCAATATGTCATTTGATTTCTTGACTGCTGCTTTCATGGGTGTTGATTGTGGATCCAAGTAAAATGAAATCCTTTACAATGAATAAGGAAGACTGAAGAAGAATTGATGAATTTGAATTATGGTGTTGGTGAAGAATATTGAATATACCATGGACTGCCAGAAGAATCAACGAATCTGTCTTGGAAGAAGTGCAGCCAGAATGCTCCTTGGAAGCGAGGATGGCAAGACTTTGTCTCACTTAATCTGGACATGTTATCAGGAGGGACCATTCCCTGGAGAAGGCCTTTATGCTTAGTAGAGGTTCAGTGAAACAGAGGAAGACCCTCGACAAGATGGACTGACACAGTAGCTGCAACAAGGGACTCGAACATAGCAACAACTATGAGGATGGCACAGGACTGGGCAGTGTTTCGTTCTGTTGTGCATGGGGTCTCTATGAGTCAGAACCGACTCAACACCCCTAACAACAACAACGTAACGAGAAATCAAGGCCCTGGGATACAAAGGTTGAGAGTGGTGGGCAGAGGGCACAGTGTTGTTGGGCAGCTGTGTATATACTGTTGGTTGGGCCCTGCAGGAGCATCTCACAAAGGTAGTCTGGGCAGGAATTTTGACATCGTCTAGATGGCTTTACTTAGCCAAGCTCTGAATAAATATCTTCTGAAGACAGTCCATTTTGGGCTTTCCTAACTGGTTCTCTCCTAGACAGCTTGATTTTGTTCAAAGATAATTTTCTAATTCTATTAGTTATCCTTTGCTATGTAACAAATTATCCCAAAATTTAGGAGCTTAAAACACACTTTTTATCTCATAGCTTCTGTGGGTCCTGCAGGTGAGGAATAGCTGGGTGGTTCTGGCTCAAGGTCTGCCATGAGGTCACAATCAAGGTGTCTTCCCAAGGCTCAAATGGGGGAGGATCTGCTTCCAAGCTCACTCGTTTTGCAAGCATCAGGACCTCCCTGGCTATTGGCCAGAGAGACATTAGTTCCTTGCCATGCAGGCCTCTGCATAAGCAGCTTACAACATGGCAACTGGCTTTCCCCAGAGCAAGCAAGAGAGGGCACCCAATTTGTAATAATCTTGGAAGGGACATCCTGTCACTTTTGCCATACTGTATTCATTAGAATCAAGTCATTAAGTCCAGCCCACACTCAAGAGGAAGGATTACACAAGGGCATGAATTCCATGAGGTGGGGGGTCATCGGTGGCCATCTGAGAGGCTGCCTACCGCATTAGCATTTCATAATTAGCACATCAAATTTTAGTCCAACCACTTGGTCATAAGCTGGACTTATGAGTATTGTTTTTTATTTCTCTATTTTCCAAACTTTCTGTAATGCAGTTACATTTCTTTTTTTCTTTTTAATTTAGGGCTTTCCACAAATGGTTCCATTGCCTGTTCTCTCCTAAAACCAATCCTGTTTCGCAGCCACCTCTGGTAATCCTTCAAAAATATTAGCAGTTTGAAAACAGCAATTTTAGCATCTTGAGGTATAAAGGTCACCTCCAGATTTCTTGTAGATTTCTCCCCTCCTGCTCTCATGGACGTACACCTCCTTCAGAGCGACAGGGACCAAGAGGGGGAGAGCAATTCAGCCACACCAGGGACTAACCAGCTAGCCAGTTCAGCAGGAGAGGGGCGCAGAATGGCGGTAATGGCATGAATTGGATGACAGATATTTCTGAAATGGCACGGTTTTACATTTCTTGTTGTATATATTGCCGTATTTGTTTTATGAAGGTGAAGGTTTTAAAATCATAGATATGTAGAACTGATAAAAAGATGAAACAGTAAGCTGAGCTACAGCCTGCCTTTTGCATTGCCAAAGGTAATTATGGGAAAGGTTAACACTGAATGAGGGTGAAGTGTGCACAGTGTGATGCAGGTAAATGATGTCATTAAAATGTGCACGAGCAAAAGGACCTTTCGGTAAATGCTATAGCGTATGTAATTTTGAAACAACAGCAACATCAGCCAAAAAATACGTGTGTGTATATATGTATGTACGTATGTAGGCATTTATATGTATAGGTATGTATATGTGAGTATATATGTATGTATATATAAGTGTATGCATATAAATGTATGTATGTGCATATGTATATATAGTCATCTATATCATAAAGCACATAGGGGGTACAGTTACGGATGCTTCTTAGACGTAACTGAACAGCTCAAGGGACTGGTTTTCTGGGTTTGAAGACTTAGGACCAGTTGTTTTCTGGGACAGCCCCGTTAATTGGCATAATATAGTTCATAAAGTTCATGTTCTGCATCCTAGCATGGAAAGTAGTGTCTTAAAAATTTGCAAGTGGCCATCTAAGATACAACGATTGGTCTCTACCTGTCTGGAGATGAAGGAAGCAGGAGGAAACCAGAGACTCAGAGAAACAACTAGTCTACAGGACTAATAGCCCACAGAAACCACGGCCTCATCTACCCAGAGACTAGAAGAACTGGATGGTATTACTGATCATTCTGTCATGGCCACAATAGATGGATCTTGATAGACTGGGAGAAAACTGTGGAACAGAACCTCAAATTCTTTAAAAAAGCCAGATTTACTGGACCAGTTGAGACTGGAGGACTCCCCTGAGATACTCTTTAAACCTTAAACCAAAACTTGCCCCTGAGGTCACCTTTTAGCTAAATAACAGATGGCTCATGTCTTAGTCATCTAGTGCTGCTATAACAGAAATACCACAAGTGGATGGTTTTTAACTAAGAGAAGTATATTTCCTCACAGGCAAAGTAGGCTAAAAGTCCAAATTCAGGGCGTCAGCTCCAAGGGAAGGCTTTTTCTGTCGGCCTTCTTCTCTTCAGTGTTCCCCCGGACTAGGAGCTTCTCTGCACAGGG
>NW_004443956.1:22843857-22859509 GCF_000243295.1 Trichechus manatus latirostris | reverse complement strand
GGCCATACCTTTTGAGGCTGAAGCAGCTCCGCTTCTTGTGTCCCTTGTCTCTTCAGCTTCTGCTTCCTATGGCCTCTAGGCCCTCGGGCCTCACGCCCGCATCTGCCCTGCTGGGGCAGGTGTTCCAAAGCTCAGTAGCTCCACCGGTATAAGTGCCCGGAGGCACCCCACCCCGCCAGAAAGCCTCGTGCACACAGACACTCAGCTCTCTCGCTCAGTGGGTCAGCAAGCCTAGCTCCACCGATAAGTGCCCAGAGGCACCCCACGCCGCCAGGAAGCCTCTCGCGCACAGGTACTCAGCTCTCTCGCTCTGTGGGTCGACTCCAGCGCCGTCTTTCACCCGTCTCCCGGTTCTGCTGCTGTTGGTTCTCTGCTGCTGCCGCTTCTCTGCTGTTGCTTGTCTTCTGTTGCTGCCATTGCTCTATCCATTCACAGTTTTAAAACCGCTTCCACATTTTAGGTATCTGTTAGAGCAGCACCTGTAAGTACTGTGCTCCTTTAAAAAATCATCTATATGATATCAACCATTCAACAATTACTTTAAAACAAAGATGAGAAGGTAAGGGGAAGAGAAACTAGATTAATGGAAATGGAACAACCTGAACAGAAATAATGAGAATATTCACGCATTGTGAAGAATGTAACCAATGTCACTGAACAATTTGTGTAGAAACTGTTGAATGGGAACCTAAACTGCTGTGTAAACCTTCACCAAAAACACAATAAAATAAGTAATTATTATCCAACATATACTAATGAGCCTAAAGGAAACCAGTGGCCCTGGAGCTCTAGACAAACTTGCAACAGAATGCTTATAATCTGACAGATGGATAAACTAGATAATGCAGAGATGAATGGGCTAAAGATAAAAATAACAGGAATGTAACACGCACATGAACTTCAATGTGAAGTTACGCACCACCACCCCCAATGCTGTCAGAAGCATGCGCCTTGTTTCTCGAGGAATAGTGATACATTTTCACCAAAACTAATTGTACTTCTTGTAAATGTGAGGCCCAGCTTGTTAGTTCTAGAGCCCTTTTTGGCTAAAACCCCAGTTCTTTTGTGACTAGGTCAGGATATGGGATAAAGTCTGTTTAGTTGTGGCTCTAGAATTTTGTGTAGGAGACTACGTTTTAGCTTCTGTAACAAACATCTTTGTTGTTTTTTCTAAGATTGCATATTATAGAACAACAGAAATGGAAAAGTTCAAAACATGCCTATAATAACACTTTATATAAGATTGAAAATAAAAGAAAATGAAAGCCAATTGTCATTTCCAAAGAATGACTATTATTATGAGGGATGGCTTGGAGGATCTGATGGGGATCATGGGTGCCTATATCCCACATATGAGCTGCTGTTTACCTGGTGCTGTCACCAAGTCTGTGGCTAAGAACAGAGTTCTCCCCTTTGTAAAACAATTTACATGTGTGTGCATGTGGGCATGGGTGTTTACTGAGGCTCTAGTACTGACCAGCTTTGGATACTTACCTTAATCTCAAAATTTTGGTTTTCTTATCTGAAAAACTGGGAATAATAATGCATAAATCGTAGGGTTGCTGGAAGAATTAAATGAGGTAATACAGTGAAACCTCTGAGAGACAGAACTTGACGGGGATGCCTTTTTTTACCTGGTCTCATGAGTCTTCTGCCTTTGGCAGGGTGTAGTCTTACCACTTTTCTATCACTCCATGTAGTGAAAAACATTTGAGTTTTCCTTCTCTGACAGGTTTCTGCCTTACACAGTTTCCTGATTTTACAGGTTTTACTGTATATGGAAAAGTAGCTAACATAATGCTTGATACTGTAGCCAGTGCTCAGAAAATGATATCCTCTTTTCTCAGATAGTGGCCCTGACTGATGGATGCAGAGGCTTTCGGAGTAGAGAGACAGGGCGAGAGTGCCAGAAAGGAAGGCACTGTTTGTACTAGATTGGTTGAATGAAAGGGAGCCAGCCTTTAGTAGATCTAAAGAAGAGAGTCAATCAAGGGAATTACTAAGGAGAGAAATGGAATGGGTCACATGGATGGAGATGGGGACAGCTGAGAGTCCAAAAGAATCCACTGGGGAGATGGGACACCAGGACTAACTATAGTCAAGATAAGTGGGACTAGGAGTAAAGTCAGATTAAGTGATAGCCTGAAAGGAAAAAAAAAACAAAAACAGAATTTGACTGTGTGGAGTATAAAAAATAAGAAAAGGCATTCGAAAAAGTCCAACACCCATTCGTGATAAAAACTCAATAAAATAGGTATAGAAAGGAAATTCCTCAATATAATAAAAGTTATCTGTACAAAACCAACAGCCAACATCATTCTTAATGGAGAGAGGCTGAAAACATTCCCCTTGAGAACAGCAACAAGACAAGGATGCCCTTTATCACCATTCTTATTTAACATTGTGTTGGAAGCCCTTGCTAGAGCAATAAGGCAAGAAAAAGAAATTGGTAATGAAGAAGTGAAACCATTCCTATTTGCAGATGATATACTATACATAGAAAACTCAAAAGACTCCATAGAAAACTACTGGAATAGAAAGATTCAGCAGACTAGCAGGATACAAAATAAACATACGAAAATCAGTTGGATTCCTATACATCAATAAAGAGAACTATGAAAAGGAAATCAGGAAAACAATACCATTTATAATAGCCCCTAGAAAAATAAAATACTTAGGAATAAATCTAACCAGGGATGTAAAAGACCTATACAAAGAAAACTACAAAACACTACTGGAAGAAACCAAAAGAGCTCTACATAAATGGAAAAACATACCATCCTCATGGATAGGTAGAGTCAACATTGTGAAAATGACAATTTTACCCAAAGCAATTTACAAATACAATGCAATCCTGATCCAAATACCAACAACATTCTTCAAAGAGATAGAAAAACTAATCACTAACTTTATATGCAAAGGGAAGAGGCCCCAGATAAGTAAAGCACTACTGAACAAAGAAGAATAAAGTAGGAGGACTCGTACTACCTGACCTCAGAACCTACTATACAGCTATGGTAGTCAGAACAGCCTGGTACTAGTACACCGAGAGATAACATTAATCAATGGAACAGAATTGAGAACCCAGATGTAAATTCACCCATGTATGGTCACCTGATCTTCAACAAGGGCCCAAAGTTCATCAAATGGGGAAAAGTTTTTTTTTTTTTTTTAACAAATGGTGCTGGCAAAACTG
Organism: Trichechus manatus latirostris; assembly: GCF_000243295.1. Classification (NCBI taxonomy): domain Eukaryota; kingdom Metazoa; phylum Chordata; class Mammalia; order Sirenia; family Trichechidae; genus Trichechus; species Trichechus manatus. The sequence continues at coordinate 22,856,313 of NW_004443956.1, read as the reverse complement.
GATGTCGATCTGCAAAAAAAAATGAAACAGGACCCATACCTCACACTGTACACAAAAACTAATTTAAAATGGATCAAAGACCTAAATATAAAACCAAAAACTATAAAGATCATAGAAGAAAAAATAGGATCAATGCTAAAGGCCCTAATACATGGCATTAACAGGATATAAACCATAACTAACAGCACATAAACTCCAGAAGATAAGCTAGATAACTGGGATCTTCTAAAAATTAAAAACTTATGTTTATCAAAACACTTCACCAAAAGAGTAAAAAGAGAACCTACAGACTGGAAAAAAAAAATTTGGCTATTACAAATCCAACAAAGGTCTAATCTCTAAAATGTACAGGAAAATCCAATACCTCTACAACAAAAAGACAAGTAATTCAATTAAAAAATGGGCAAAGGAAATGAACAGGCACTTCACCAAGAAGACATTCAAGTGGCTAACAGACACATGAGGAAATGCTCGAGATCACTAGCCATTAGAGAAATGCAAATCAAAACCACAAAGAGATACCGTCTCACCCCAACATTACTGGCACGAATCAAAAAAAAAAAAACAGAAACTAACAAATGCTGGAGTGGCTGTGGGGAGACTGGAACTCTTCTGCACTGCTGGTGGGAATGCAAAATGGTACAATCATTTTGGAAAAGGAGAACGATATGGCGTTTCCTTAGAAAGCTAGAAATAGTAATACCATATGATCCAGCAATTCCACTCCTAGGAATATATGCTAGAGAAATAAGAGCTGTCACATGAATAGACACATGCACGCCCATGTTCATTGCAGCATTGTTCACAATAGCAAAAAAATGGAAACGACCTAGATGCCCATCAACAGATGAATGGAAAACAAACTATGGTATACACACAATGGAATACTACACAATGATAAAGAACAATGATGAATCTGCAAAGCATCTCACAACATGGATGAATCTGGAGGGTATCATGCTGAGTGAAATAAATCAATCGCAAAAGGACAAATATCGTTTATGAGACCACTACTATAAAAACCTCATGAAAAGATTTGCACACAAAAAGAAACAATCTTTGATGGTTGCGAAGGAGGGGAGGGGTGGGGATGGAAAAACCACTAAACAGACAATAGATAAGTAGTAAAAAATAAATAAATGTTCTTAATTGTAGAAGGTGATCTTTCTTAGAGGTGTATTTTATTTTTTAAAAATACTCAAAAACCATTTGGGGATAAGGATGATGAAAAAGAGGGGTGTTAAATTCGAATAATATAGTTTTGGGGAATCCAATTTAAAAATAGCTATAAATTATAAGACAAATTTCTAGCTTTGTTTGAACATAGCTCTGAAGATAATTCCAAAAGGGAATTTCAGAAATTATTGAGTAAGCTTAAAGTAAACATGTAACTTCCTAAAGTGTCTGAGGAGTCCCTTGGTGGAAAAATGGTTAACGCACTTGGCTGCTACTCAAAGGTTGAAGGTTTGAGTCTACCCAGAGGTGCCTCAGAAGAAAGTCCTGGTGATCTACTCGGTCATTGAAAACCTTATGGAGCACAGTTCTAGTCTGACACACATGGGGTTGCCATCAGGCAGAGTCAACTCCATGGCAACTGGTTAAAATGTCTGAATTGAAAGTTATTAGGATATACGCATCCAGTTTTGTCTTGCAAAATTCTGTCATCTGATCTCCGGCATCGTTTCTATCACCAAAGCCATATTGTCCAACTACTGGTTCTTCTTCGTTTCCAACTTGCACATTCCAATCACCAGTAATTATCAATGTGTCTTGATTACATGTGTGATCAATTTCAGACTTCAGAAGTTGGTAAAAATCTTCAATTTCTTCATCTTTGGCATTAGTGCATGAAATACACAGGAATCAAATCGACTAATCTCTGGAAAGAGATGATGGAGAAGCTCATATCATCAGTCAGAACAAGGCCGGGGGCTGACTGTAGAACAGATCATCAATTGTTCATATGCAAGTTCAAGTTGAAGCTGAAGAAAATTAAAACAAGTCCGTGAGAGCCAAAGTACGACCTTGAGTATATCCTGCCTAAACTAAGAGACCATCTCAAGAATAGATTTGACACATTGAACATTAATGACCAAAGACCAGACGAACTGTGGAATGACACTGAGAACATTATACATGAAGAAAGCAAAAGGTCATTAAAAAGACAGGAAAGAAAAGACCAAAATGGATGTCAGAAGAGACTCTGAAACTTCCTCTTGAACATTGAGTAGATAAAGCAAACAGAAGAAGTAAAGAAGTAAAAGAGCTGAACAGAAGATTTCAAAGGGATGCTCAAGAAGACAAAGTAAAGTATTATAATGAAACGTGCAAAGACCTGGAGTTAGAAAACGAAAAGGGAAGAACACATTCGGCATTTCTCAAGCTGAAAGAACTGAAGAAAAAATTCAAGCCTTGAGTTGCAATATTGTAAGTTTCTATGGGCAAAATATTGAATGATGCAAGAAGCATCAAAAGAAGGTGGAAGAAATTCACAGTCACTGAATCAAAGAGTTGGTCAATGTTCAACCATTTCAGGAGGTAGCATATGATCAAGAACCGATGGTACTGAAGGAAGAGGTCCAAGCTGCACTGAAAGTATTGGCAAAAAACAAGGCTCCAGAAATTGACGGAATACCAATCCAGATGTTTCAACAAACAGATGCAATGCTGAAAGTGCTCATTTGACTATTTGCCAAGAAATTTGGAAGACAGCTACCTGGCTAACCGACTGGAAAAGATCCGTACTTGTGCCCATTCTAAAGAAAGGCAATTCAATGGAATGGAGAAATTATCAAACAATATTATTTATGTCACCTGCAAGTAAAATTTTGCTGAAGGTAATTTAAAAACGTTTGCAGCGGTCTATTGAAAGGGAACTGCCAGAAATTCAAGCCAGATTCAGAAAAGGCCATGGAACGAGGGATATTGCTGATGTCAGATGGACCTTGCTGAAAGCAGATAATACCAGAAAGATGTTTACCTGTGTTTTATTGACTATGCAAAGGCATTCGACTGTGGATCATAACAAACTGTGGTTAACATTTGGAAGGGAATTCCAGAACATTTAATTTTGCTCATGCAGAAGCTGTGCATAGACAAAGAGGCAGTTGTTCAAACAGAACAAGGGGATACTGCATGGTTTAAAATCAGGAAAGGTGTGCATCAGGGTTGTATCCTCTCACCATAGTTATTCAATTTTATGCTGAGTAAATAATCCAAGAAGCTGGACTATATGAAGAAGAATGGGGCATCAGGATTGGAGAAAGACTCACTAACAACCTGTGATATGCAGATGACACTACCTTGCTTGCTGAAAGTGAAGGGACTTGAAGCACTTACTGATGAAGATTAAAGACTACAGACTTCAGTATGGATTACACTTCAACATAAAACCAAAAAAAAAAAAAAAACCCATTGCTGTTGAGTTGATTCTGACTCATAGCAACCCTATAGGACAGAGCAGAACTGCCTCATAGAGTTTCCAAGGAGCGGCTGGCGGATTCAAACTGCTGACCTTTTGGTTGGCAGCCTGAGCTCTTAACCACTGTGCCACCAGGGCTCCACACCTCAACAAAAAGAAAACAAAAATCTTCACAACTGGACCAATAAGCAACATCGTGATTAAGATTGAAGTTGACAAAAATTTCATTTTACTTGGGTCTACAATCAATACCCATGGAAGCAGCAATCAAGAAATCGAATGACATATTGCATTGGGCAAATCTGCTGCCAAAAGAACCTCTTTCAAGTGTTAAAAAGCAAAGATGTCACTTCGAGGACTAAGGTACACCTGACCCAAGCCATGGTGTTTTCAATCACCTCACATGCATGTAAAAGCTGGACAATGAATAAGGAAGATCAAAGAAGAATTGATGCCTTTAAATTATGGTGTTGGTGAAGAATATTGACTATACCATGGACTGCCAAAAGAACAAACCAATCTGTCTTGGAACAGGTACAACCAAAATGCTCCTTAGTAGCAAGGGTGGCGAGACTTTGTCTCACATACTTTGGACATGCTATCACGAGGGACCAGTCCCTGGAGAAAGACATCATGCTTGGTAAAGTAGAGGGTCAGCGAAAAAGAAGACCCCCAATGAGATGGATTGACACAATGGCTGCAACAATGGGCTCCAACATGGCAATTATTGTGAGGATGGCACAGGACTCGGCAGTGTTTCATTCTGGTGTACATAGGGTCGCTATGAGTTGGAACTGACTAGATGGCACCTAACAACAATAACATAGATCCAGTAGATTTGTAAGAATCTTAAAAACAGTCTTATGTAAATATAGCACCATATTTAAGATTATGGAGCCCTAGTGGTGCAGTGGTTAAGAGCTCAGATGCTAACCAAAGGGTCGGCAGTTGGCATCCCCTGGCTGCCTCTTGGAAAACCTATGGGGCAGTTTACTCTGTCTTATGGAGTCAATCTGAGTTGGAATCAACTCAGAGTTTGATTTTTTGGTTATTTAAGATTGTATGCTAATGTTGTACCATTCTTGCTAAAAGGCCAGCACATCATTTGCTTCTACAGAGTAGACTGAACTACTTTTTTTAAATTCAATTGACTATTTGTAAACTATAGTGAACTCATATGGAACTCTGAATTACCATTTCTAACTTTTTCAGAGAGTGATAACTAACCTTGACCTTTTTGTGACTGCTATATATTGTGTCAGAATGAAAAGCAAGTGGGTGCTTCCTGAATTTTAGTCCACATTAAATCTAAACACTTGTGGACAAATTTGCAATAACAAATTAGAAAATATCACTTTAAAGTGATTCCTTTTCAGTAGAATTCAAGTACTAAGGCAAGCTTTCTTAAGCTGTGCTGGTTCTTTCATTTAATTAAAGCCTGTTTTCATATAATGAAACATACATAGATTTTCTTCTTAAAGTACATGTGAACAGTATGTGGCTGAATAATATAATTGTGAAATGAACGTTTACTTGAATTGTTGTTCTACTTTTAATTCCAAAGCAATTGAAGGAAAAAGCTGTTTCTAAACAATTGTAATGGACTTGTAGGATGTAACTGACAAAATACGTGAAGGAGCTTTTAACTGAAAAATATAGGTAACCTGGATATTCTTAACATAGTATGTTGTTTCATGTCATTCAAAGATAATGGCACTATTTAGCCATTTTCAAAAAAGTTACATTCTTGTTCACATACTAATGCATCTTTCTTACAAACATTCATTCTAAGGAAATTTGACTCAATTTTGTAAAGAAACAAAATCTAATTGTGAAAATATATACATGATACTGATGACATCAACTATTAAATACGTATTTTTATTTAGCATTGTTTTGTAAATATTAAAAGGTTAGGTATTTACAAAGAGGTAGATTAGAAGGAATACATCTTCTAGACTCTAGGATCTAGAGTACAGAAATTAGATTAACCTGTAGGGAGGCTGTTCTGTCCCTAGGAACAACAGTTTTCAGAATGTTCCTTTTAATGGACCAAACTAATAATAAAGCTTTCAGGCTATTCTTGTCCTTACAAGAATTGTAATTTCAAAATTTGAAAAAGAAAGTCTAAAAATCCCTACATAGTCGTGGAAGCTCCATAGACACATCCAAACTCCCTGAGGGACTGAATTTCTGGGTGGAGGACTGTAGGGACCATGGTCTCAGGGAACATCTAGATCAATTGGCATAACACAGTTTATAAAGACAATGTTCTACATTCTACCTTGGTTAGTAGCGTCTGGGGTCTTAAAAACCTGTGAGCAGCCATCTAAGATATTCCACTGGTCTCATCCCTTCGGGAGCAAGGGAGAATGAAGAGAACAGGATACAAGGAAAAGATTAGTCCGAAGGACTAGTGTACCACAGCTACCAAGGCCTCCACCAGACTAAGTCCAGTACAGCTAGACGGTGCCCGGCTACCACCACTGACTGCTCTGATCAGGATCACAACAGAGGGTTCTGGACAGAGCTGGAGAAGGATGTAGAACAAAATTCTCATTCACACACACACACAAAAAGACCAGATTTACTGTCCTAAAGGAGACTGGAGAAACCCCCAGAGTATGGCCCCCAGATACCCTTTTAGCTCAGTGGTGAAGTCATTTCCGAGGTTCACCGTTCAGCCGGGGAGTGGACAGCCCCATAAAACCTAGTGGGACTAATGAGGCACAGCAGTCCAGGGACAAGGGCCAGAAAGCAGAAGGGGTTAGGAAAGCTGGTGATAGGGAACCCAAGGTTGAGTAAGAATAGTGCTGATGTGTTGTGAGGTTGTTAACCATTGTCATAGGGCAACATGTGTACTAACTGTTAAATGAGAAACTTCTGTAAGCCTTCATCTAAAGTGAGAAGAGCAGCACAATTGGAAGAGCATAGTCCATGTCACTGAACTGTGCATGTAGAAATTTTTGAAATGGTGTATATCTTTGTCTATGTATATTTTCACCAAAAAAAAGAAAGGTCAGAAGGGAGAGGGTTGACATGTTGTAGGGTTGTTAACCAATGTCATAAAACAATACGTGTACTACTGTTTCATGAGAAACTGTTCTGTAAGCCTTCACCTGAAGTACAATTAAAAAAAAATCCCTACATATTTGTTAATTAAAACTTCAAACGAAGATTTTTGCTGAAACATGTTTTTTGGTTTTTAAGAAAACGGTTTCATGCAGTCATGTTAAACAATGGGGTTGGGGGTGTCACGTCTATGTCATAATAGAGTTCCTATTATTGGATTTAAAATTTTTTTAGATCTATCTGAGTATGAGTCAACATGAGAATAATAAAAACTGAATTGTATTGGTCATTTTTTCCAAAACAAAACAAAAAAATGACTTTAATTTTTCTGTTTTAAGAAGTCATATTCTTCTTGAACTACAGTAAAATATTTGAAGCAATAATTTCACTATTCCATGATTTTAAAGTGAAGACATTGATTTCATAGCAATATCTTATAGTCATTAACAAAAGAAAGGCAGCAAAGTCCCATCATAAAGAATCTGCCTACTTGATGAATTTCACCGTCCTGTAGGATCAACTTTGCTTCCAATGTGCAAGGACGGGTGGTGAGGGCTCTACTAAAATGCAGGTGTTCCTCTTCCCCATTGTTACAATGGGCTTATTCTCTTCTTTCACAACAAATAAGGACTTCCCACTAATTAGCTGAATTAGTGCCTAACGTCTTTCTAAATATTGTTCCTAAAAATATAATAACTACTTACTGATGATGAATGAATTTTAATTTAGAGTCATCTCCATTGGCCTGCCCGAGTATCTTTTTTTAAAAAATTATTTCAGTGCCAATTACTATGTTCTACAGGAGATTGACCAATTAAAACATGTCATTTTTCAAAATTCACTCATTGATATTATGTTATTTTAACCTTATGTATGTATGAAAATACCACATATGCATACTAAAAATATTTAAAAGGATCTATTTTCATTTTTCTTTTATAATCTAGAATTATTTCCTGTAGACGGATTAACAAATTATAATCAACTTTAAAATTATAGATTATTGTTTTATTTAAAACCAAAATTGGTTTAGAGTTTTCTGAAATCAGGCATGTATCTCAGAAGTGACATTACCATATCTTTTAAAATTCCTGTAGTCAGTGTTGTTTTGCTTTATAATAATCATGTCTCCCATTTCTCTATTTTGTTTAAAAATACAATTTGTTTGATAATTTAGTACATTGGAGATTTATTCTAATCACTTAAATATGTGATCTATAATCCTTTGGTGTTCCCTAAATTGAAAGAGTTTCTTATCACAGAACATTAGGTTTTACACATAAAAAATGTGAAATGCACTTTAAAAGAAGTATTAGTAGGATCCACAAATCATTTTAAACTATTTTATATTGTTTAGAATTTTGTAGGTCTTGGAGAATTTTATATATACTATATTTTTTATTCATCAGCCAAACAATAGTAACTTCTATATGAATAATATACTCATTTATCATACATAAATGATTTCAATCAATATGCCTCTCAAAAACATTTTGCATCATGTTTAAAAGTTTTCACTGAAAATGTCACTGAAATCTTATAAATTGAAATTTATTATTAAATGAAATCTAAAATCTCATGAAAAACAAAATACCTAACATCATCACTCACTCTTCAAGATATTAGCTGAATCTAGTCTTACATTACTGTCAAGACACTTTTCTGAAGTATTTTTAAGGATTAAGAAGACAGATACATTTTTCCTGCCCTGGAAACAAGAAAGGATTTTAAAATAAAGGAACACAGAATGAAAAATCTAGTGGATTAATTTATCAGTTTCTGGAACAGTAGACCAAAAGGATCAGCACCTAAAATACAAATAGGTTCTTTTGGTGAATTCTCTAGACTATCCCTTTATCTTTAAGCTTTGAGGAAGCCAGTTAAACAGCTAACCATTTATGGCAGGCAAAATCTTGGGGGAGGAGGAAGAATGGGGAAGAAAGGGGAGTAAGCTGTGTAACTTTAAAAAGATAAATCACCTATTTCCCACAAAGAATCTATTTTGGAATGTACACCAAGGTGCGGGTGATTAAGCGTGCGCCTACTTTTCTATTTAGGATTACCTGCATTAAGAGCGCAAGGTTCATCTAACTATATAAAGTGTCCAAAATTTAACTTAAGTGGTACCACCTCCCCACCATGCTCTATAAAAGCAAAACTTAGTCCCTGAAAGCACTATAAAAGCAGATAGGTAATTAGATTAAAACTAAATTAGGAATGGGGTAAACAGGAATGTTTGAAATGAAACCCTTTGGGACAACTTTACTTTTACTTACTTCCTTTCTTATCAGGTTTTTAAGGTAACCAAAAAAGATTATCTGGCACTGTCCTGTGGCGCTTACCGCTGCAGCTTTACCGCCGCTTGCTCTGGAGTCTCCAGTCCTCTCTCAGCCGGGCAGGACCCCTCTGGGGCTGGACCGGGTGGAGCAGAGGCGGCAGGCGAGCAGGGCCTCAGCGCCAGATGGAGCGAGACTCCGCCTAGCCGACCCGAGCTCGCCTGCGGGAGAGTCAGCGGTCCCGGACCACAGGACAGAAATCACCTCTCGGGCCCCTAGGGCCAGGGTGGCCGCGCGGGGTCCGCGTAAGCTTGGAGACTTAAGAGTTGGACACCGGGATGGCCGAACAAGGCGGCCACGGGCAGTCGGGCCACCCCTCGGCCCACCGAAGTGGGGTCCCATATTTTATTGCGGCTCCTGGCTGGCGGAGGCGAAAGCAGCGAGCGCCGGCTGCAGAGAGGCGGGGCCGCGGCTGGGAGTGCGGAGCCGCAGAGTCCATAGTGTCCGGGTGGGGTCCGGCTTGCAGCTGCTGAGCGCGGGGCTCAGCCCCCTGTCAGCCTCCCGGAGCCTCCGCGGCGTGGCGGGACGGCTTCCCTTGGGCAAGGATCCGGGCGGGACAGGCACCGCCCCAAGACCGCGCCCGCGAGTCCGCGCGCTACGGGCTTCCTGCCTGGGCAAGGATCACCTTCGCATCCGAGTCCATCACTCTGGCCCCGCGGGCGGCGTCTCCCCGCCCGCCTAAGCCACGGTCCTTGCCCTGACCTCGAGTGTGCACAGGCGTACGTCTTCAGTCCTGGTTGGGGAATGAAGACCCAGTCCCAAGGCGGCCCCCTCCGCTCCTCTCTTTCTGGCTGCGGAGCGTGGGTAGACGCTCTTCGTTCGCCATACAGACGCGGGCAGGCCCCGCCGTGCTCCCTTGATGACCAGGGCCTTTTGGTCCTACGGTCTAGAGACGCGGGGAGAGAGGCCTGGGCGCCTTTACTTTCTCCGGCGTGTCCCCCTCCACGGCCCAGCGCGGCCATCCCGACCGACCCTAAGTCGTCCCCAGTACCTCAGATTCCCAGGCCTCCTCGTGCGACCCTCTGGTGAGGGGAGGTGGCGGGAACCCCCAACGCCCCAACACACACACACACACACACACACACACACACACACACACACACACATACACACACACACGCTGTTGCTATGGAGAGCTCTAGTTACTAGCGAGGGTGAGGGGAAGGCAGGGCTCTCTTCTTCCAATCTCTTCCTCGCCTCCATTCCTTTTCTCGCTCTCCTTCCTCCTCCCTCGCGCTGTCCGGGGCTCCCCGGGCTCCCAGCCCCTCTCCGTCGGCCCCTCTCTCTCCGCACTACTTCTCTTTCCCTCTTCTTCCCCTCCCTGACTTGTACCAGGCCCGGGCGCGCCTCGGGCTGGCAGGGGACGAGGCACCGGAGACCAGGATGTTTCTAAGGATACCAGCAGGGAGGGAAAAACTCGCCGCCACTTGAGTCTTTGCCCGAGGGGGTCCCCGCGTTACCGCCCGTCCCCTCCCATCAGAGGGAGGCTTGGGGCGCCTTACTCCAGGCGCAGGCCCTCCACGAGTGGAGACCTCTCCCCTCAGACCTGTTGGTCCGCTTCCGAGGCGGCCCAGGCCCGGGCGGGACGGTCCCCGGCCCTGCGCTTGCAACCGGCTTTGAGCTTGCTCTGCAGGCCCCTGCTAAGAGGTGCAGGGGGGCGGGGAGAGGTGGAAGTTGACTTAATCCTTACTCTCCGCCTTTGGCGTGTATGGGACGGGGTGGGGGGGCCGGCGGGGAGTGCACTAAATGGAAGGGTCACCCGCGTAGAAGCCATATTTTGTCTCTCTTGGCGTTCTCAGTAACTCATATTTCTCTCCGGTTTCTCGACGTCCCGCAAATCTGCAATAGGCCCTCCTGGCACCCGCAGTGTGCTCTGACTGACTTAAGATGTTCCATTTCTTTGCCTTGAGTGAGGTTCGATTAAGCGCACGACTCCCTCCCTGTCCCATCAACACATACAGTCAGCCTGGGACCTTTGGTCGGAAGACACAGTCCTTAGGACGCGTTTTAGGCTGAGGCGAGTACCTCGAAGGCACTCGATTGTCTGCTGTGGCCCCTTCCCCCGTGAACCCTGGTCTGGGGGGTTAGATCCAAAGGTTTTCTAGAACTCAGTTTCCAAGAGAGAGCGCGACTGTGAGGCCCGCGGCGCGGGGGCCGGTTTGGGGGCCGGGCGGCAGTGGAAGGAAGGAAGGGGAGGAGGAAATGGTGCCTGCCCCGCCTGGGGTCAGGCCTGGCGGGCCAGAGAGGGCGGGTGCGAAGTTGGCGCGGGAGGCGCCCGGCGCTCTGGCCGGGACCCGGCCGGGTGTGGGGGCGGGCGGGGTCGTCGGGGTGAGGAAGGGGCCGCCCTGCTCCGCGCGGGCCCGCCGTCTCCAGCTGTCCCGAGCGCTGGGAACAATGGCGAGGCTGTGGAAGGGGGGGTCCTGGGAGGAGGGCGCCGAGGTTTCCAGAAAAGGAGAAACTAAAGAGCCCTGCGCAGACTGTCATCTGCATCTGACAAGATCTGCTTCCCCCACTTCTTTCTTTCTTCCCCTTGTTCCTGCAGCTGTGGGCCTTGGAGAGCGCATTGTACACACAGATGTTGGGTTTTCAGCTCTTTGCCGCTCCGCGGGGGCCGCCGCACACCGGGGGTTACTCCAACCTGTGGCTGCAACCCGCAGTCCAGGGAAACGGGAGGAAGATTGTGGGAGGAAAGGGTTGGAGTGGGAGCGACAGAGTGGTCGGAGAGGCCTTGGGAAAGCAAGTCACAGGGCCCCGGGAGGCGGCCGCCACCGGAGTCTGGGGCCCAGCCTGGCCTCTCCCACCACTTGCCGGCCCCGAGAGCTCCCTGCTCAGCCTCTCGCCGCCTGCTTGACACGCGCCCCGGGTCCGCGTGGTGGGCTTGAGAAGTTCGAGGGCCCCGGCGACTTGGAGTGCAGCCCTGTCACCCAGCTTCACGCCTCCCTGCCCGCGGGGGCAGCAGCCCAGATCAGGGCACTTGACCTGGACAGGTGGGGAGAGGACGTAGTTTGGATTCGTCTTAAGCACCTAGCAGGTCCGTTTTTACCACGATCTTTGCTCCGCGTTTTGGGCAGGCAGCATGCAGTTTGCCTCAGCCAAATGGTGGCAAATTTCTAACTAGGTCCCGCTTCAGGAAAGGCGCCATTTGCGTGGCATCTGAGACCTAGAAATCTCGAAAGCGGGCTTGATGCAAAGGGGGTTGGGGGTTGCCCCTTGAATTTCCCTGCATAATTGGCCTCTTTAATTCGGAAAGGGAGCAAAACTCCCACAAGGCAAAGTGGAGAACCTGTCTCCAAAGAACTATTTGCAGTTCATTTTTATCTTGCAAAAAGTTGAGACGACCCCCACCCCCCGTAAAAAGAGTTCCTGTTAGGGATGTGCGGGTGTTACTTTTCTTGCTGAGGCCCGCTGTCGCTCAGAGTCCCACCCTAAACTTCCACAGTATGAAGTCAGACTTGGATGATGAAAGAGAAAAAGCATGAAAAGAAAGAAAAGACGCAAGCCCGGAGTCGCAGCTTTTAACAAATGACTGACAAAGCCAATGTCCATTCACAGTCTCACTCAGGAGAGGGTTTATCAAGAGCCCCGGCCCCCTTAGCCAATTGCTGTCAGCAACATGTGGGGGGAGAC
>NW_004443956.1:22781975-22843524 GCF_000243295.1 Trichechus manatus latirostris | reverse complement strand
CGCCTGCTGCCGCGGGAGCCGCCGCCGCCGCTACCGCGCCCGGCACCTTTGTCTTCGCCGGCCTGGGAAGAAGTTTGTGGTCCTAAGAAGGATTTCGCCGTTTGTGTGTTGTTTTTGGCGGAGGGGACCAGCCTGGCTATCGGTGATGGCGTTTGTCTCCCTGGCCGCCGGGCACTGAAGCCCCTGGGCTGTGCACACGCCTCCTCTTTCTCGGGCTCGGGCGCCCGGCGCCGGGACAGCTGCAGGTAACAGCGGGCGCCCTGTCCAGGGCGCGGGACTGGCGGGGCAAGTCTTTTCAGCTCTGGGGAAGGGAAGAGGAGATGGGGTGGGGAAGGAGCGAGAAGGAGGGACCAACCGAGGGGATCGCGAGACTCGTGGGTGGCGGGATGGGTAATGGGAAAGCAGGGTGGAGGGTGGGCATGGGGGACTCGGCTGGGCAGGTTTGGCGTTTAGGTGCCGAGGCCGGTGACGAAATCTGACTAGGCGGAAAGACACCTGTAAAAGCTCCGGGCTTGATAGGGACGTCTGGGTCTGGAAGACAGTTCCCAAGTGGGCTCGGCTGGGATGGGCATGCAGGGATAAGCCGGCGAAGGGCAGGTCTACCAAAGCACACATATGGCAGGGAGGGGGAGCGCAGTTGCCCAGGCAAAGCGCCCCGGGGAAGCCGCACCAGCAAGGGCTGAAACTGTTGCCTGTTTACTTCTCTCTCACCCGAACACTTATCCCCCTTTCCTGTCACGCCGCTCGCTACTCCCGCGTAGTTCAGGTCGTTCAGATACGGGCGTGTTGGGAACTGGGGGCCTGAGGATAGGTAGTGTGTGTGAATGGCATGAGAAACGGCAGCCAGGAGGGAGGGGAGCCAGCGTGGAGGGATTTTCTTCTTCTCAGCCCCATTTTGGGGGCGCTCTTCGCCGTTCCTCACTTGATTCCGGGAACGCACCCTCTGTGCCGCCGCAATCTCCTAGCAGGTATCGGGTCTAGAGAACACCAGGGTGCTCCAAGGGAAGGATGCGGGAGGGAGCCAGTGGGACCGTCCCATGAGAGGGGACGAGCCCTCAACTTGTCTGAGAAACGCCTGGGAGAGGCCACCTCCCTTCTCACAAACAGAAACTGCTGCTTTCTTCGGGCTCCCCCCTGGTGAGGCGGCCCGCTTCTCGCCCGGGGAAAGAAACTTTGGACGCAGAGCTGTTTGAACTAGGGGTTTTATTTCATCCACCCGTTAGCGCTCTGTGTAGTTCTGAACATAGGCCTACTTCGTAGTTTTAGAGAAGCCTCGCTAGAGACTCTAGCGGACCCCAAAATTAGGTGTTACAACAGCAGCAACATAGCTTTTAAAGCCAGATAAAAGTCTCCCGCCCTTTTTCTTCTTAGTCCATACTCGGCTGTGGCTCAGTCCTTCCGCTGAGAGGCGCTAAGCTCGCTGCGCGTCCTCTCCTGTCCCCACCCCGCTCCACGCTGGACAGCTGGGGGAGGTCGCTTCACAATCTCCGGAGCCCACAATACCTTACTCCCCCCCCAAATACACAAACACCGCGTCACCCCAGACCCAGAGAGAGGCGACGAGCTGCCGACGGTGCCTGTCCCCTTCGCCCGCGGACCGCAGCGCTGAGCCTCCCGGACGCGGAGACGTCCCCAAAGGCACTCGCCAGCGTGGCACGGTCGCTGAAGTTTGGGGGCGCTGCCGCGAGTTCTCCAGACGGAGTGGTTCTGCAGTCTTCGCTGTCATCGTCTGCCTCGCCTCCGTCCTCCTAGTCCACCTCAGTGATTTCCTGCTCCGGGTTTGAGTTGCTGATCTAAATCGGGAGACAGCCGCCCACTCTGGGGTTCCTGGAAGCGGACCCAGGCCAGTGCCTTTGCGCGGCGCTCCGCTGCGCCACGCGCTCCCGGGCCTTGGCGCGCCACGGGCGACAAGCCACGCGCGCAGACCTGGGCCGCGCAGTCCCCGCCTCCCTGACGCTACGGGGTTTCTTCTCAGAAGCCCCTGGCTGGGGAAGCCTTACCCCTCCAGAATCAAGGATTCAGTGGATCCGTGGTTTTCCCCTGATTGGGCTTTATCCAAGCCAACGGCTTTCCACCGTCGCCGAAACTCAGAATTTAGGATGGGAGAGAAGGTGTGAAGGAGGTGAATGGTTTGAGCATGGGAGGGTGATGGAAGCTCTTCTCTTCTTATCCAACTCAGAAGAGCATGCCCACCCACACCCCGCCCCAGCCAAGTCAACTCCACTTGGCTCCTGAGAATGGGGGTGGGAGTGAGGTGGAGCAGGTTAGGCAGAGGAGGTGCTTGTCGGTTGGGCCTTGTTGAACTCCCTGGATTCTTGGTTTGATGCGGTCGTTGTTGGGGCTATTAATCCCTCCTGCGCGGCCGCAGCGTCAGGCGCGCTTTGTGGCGCCGAGCAAGCTTGCGGCGTCGGCATTGTGCCGGCGCGGTGAATGGGAGGCGGCGGGCCGCGCGGTGACCTTTCTCAGTGGTTGGAATGAGCTGCGGGTCCCAGGAACCCATCTACCCTTTGTGTCCGGCGCTGTGGTCTAATCTTTCCGACCTCTGTAGGGATCTTACAAATAAAGGGGAAAGGGACTGGAGGAAAAGACGGGGGCGGGGGGAGGAGAAGGTGAGAAAGCCCTAGGCCTTCCGAGTTTCACCTCCCCTAGAGAGACGGAAAACTGACCCTCCGTTTGCCTTGGCATTTACTCAAAGTAGTGGCACAGCGGTGCCCTAACAAGCGACGCTAGACAATCTTCCGGATGTGGTTTATTATCCTCCCTGAAGGAGGTAAAGTAAAAATCCCCAATCCTGAAAAGGGTTTGGTTCTTTGGGGAAGAACTTATTCTTCAAGACCAACGTGCTACCCTAGTAAGCCGGATTGTGAAGGGCTGTGTGTGTGTGTGTGTGTGTGTATTACACAAGACCTCACGAACCAAATATGCATGCCAAAACCGGGGGGGTGGGTGCCTTAAGTTTATCGGCTAAATTTGAGTTTTAATGTAATAAAAATGCCTGCAGTAAATCTGATGAAAGATGGCTTTGAGCATGTTTTCTCTTAGTGAGTCAGTCCTTTTCGCCTGTTCTGAATTGTCTGTTTTTCTCTATTCTGTCCGAGACAATTTGCTATTTATCAAGCCCTACTAACAATTAGCTCACGTGAGGGTTCCCCCTCCCTTCAAGCATCCATATTGTAAATTTTCCCTGATATTTTAAAACAGAGTAACCTTAAAACTGATGTTTTAGGAGTGTTTAAAGATCGCAAATAAACTATAATTTTTTGTATATTTACTTTTGTCTATGCCTGAAAAAAACAATAGCCTACTTTGAAACAGCACATCCCAACTTATTTTTATTAAAGTTTGTATTTAAAAATAATTTTTTCTTGATGATTTTTTTCTTTTGCCTATATAGGCTTCTTCTTCTTCTTCTTTTTTTTTTTTTTTGGCTACTTGAATGGCAGATTTGCAAGTACAATTTCATCTGCACAGAGGAACAATAGCTTTCAGTTGCACAAAGGATTTCTCCCACCCTGAATTCAGACCACAATGCCTCTTGCTCTGATAATAGCTTCTGAAAAGATTTTGTAATGCAGAGAATTAATACATGATTATTTCTGCCTGACTTCTCTCATTTATTAGAATTCTGTGGCGAATTCCAAATTAAAAATAGTTCAGTTAACAGCTTTAAAAAATACTTCAAAAATATTTTAAGACACCCCACCACCACCATATTTTTAAGTTTGGTCACTTGCCATGGCCTGAAAGCTGTTTAAAAAAATTATTTTTTATCTTTAAAGTGATAGTTACTGTATTTTAGTAAATATACTTCAGTAAATTCAGCATAAAATTTCCAAATAGTTCTAAGGCCTAGCAAATGAAAGACACAGTTGTTACAGGAACTCAGTAGTTGCTAAAACTAATTTCTAATTTTTACAATTATACTAAAGTAAAAGTGCAGAAAAGTACAGGATGAGGCTGGATTTGCAAATCAAATTCCTTAGATATAATACGAACAAAAACATTGACAGTGTTAGAAGCTTAATGTTGATGAAATTGAATGCCTATGTCCATAAGCTTTTGGTACAAGCATGCCTTAAAATGCAAGTCAGTGCCTTAGATAATGAGTTCCTCTTATTAACTGGCTACATTACACATCCTTGGAAAAAGGCTACATTTTGCTACCTGTCAACAAGTATTTATTACCATGAAGTTTTGTATTTCTATGGCTGCCTCAGTTTTCATAATTGGGTTTGGGTATGGAATGTTCTTTTTTCTTTTCTTTCAATCATACCAGATGGACAGCAACAAGAACTTTTGAAGACATTTTACCTTAAATGGCTCAGGAGACGATGTAAAGGCAGCCCCATGCACCTTTACATACGAGCACAGATCAAAATAAATAGATCAAGACAATGTTTGCAGACTCTAATTTCTAAGAGCAGCTCCACAAATTGTCTTCTATGGCCATATATTTCTTTTAATCACAACATTTGCAATACTTTATACTCTAAATTAGAGGAGTTGCAGATGGGGATGTTGAGTGGAAGAAATATCAATATTGTACTTCAGTTTACTCTCAGGATACAGCTAGCTTGATATAATGGCTTAATTATTCCTGATTTTTTAAATCTACTATTCTGCACCTAAGGAACTTAGCATTAAGTGCTTGCATGTGTATGTATCTTACACCCTCAGATACACGGATATGTGCACAGGTTCTTTGTATGACCATGCTTCTGAGGATTGCTTCTTCCACCTCACTCATTCTCCTCTGTTCCCAAACTTTCAATAAACCAAGCTGCCACAGTACAAAAAGAGGTGTTCTGCTTTTAAAAGATGCCTGACTGTAAATGTCAGAGTCATAAATATTTAAACATTATTTTCTTTCAATTTCAAGTCCAGACTGACAAGATGCCTCTAATTAGTACTGGAACTCTCTTCCGAGCCCAGTCCAAGAACAAGATTTCAGAAAAGAACCTGTAGTGCAGACGCAGTAGCTCTGCCTTTGGGAGGCCAACACAGAGAAGTAGTCAACGGGAGGCCGGGACGCGCACCAACAGTATTTCTGGATTAGATTAATTTTTAAACCAATATTAGACTTTTTTTTCTTAAAGCTCATGTTTAGCAAGAGTTTTAAGTTTTTTTTTAAACTCCACGAAGAGGAAGAAAAAAATATCGTAAAGTTATTAACAATCACTATGCCAAGGAAAGTTCACCTTTTCCTTTTTCTGTTTAAAAAAATAATTTTTCTAAATTTTTGTTTTTTTCCGGGATTCGCTCCCGTGACCCCCGCCACCCTTCCCTGCAGCAGCTCCAGGAAGGGCATTTGGAACCCGCAACTCGGGGTGTGCGCACAGCGGCCCCAGGGAAAAGTAACTTTTCAAGTTCCGTCTGAGGTGCCCGCAGGACAGGCGCTGCCGTCCCCCCACCCCGGGGCAGGCAGGATTTCCCAGCCGAGACCTAAGATCCTGTGTCCTAGATTTCAGCCTCCGTCTCTCCGGTCACCCCACCAGCCAGTGTCCTGTCTCCCCTCACAGTCAGATTCTCCCCTTGCCTTCACCCCGCCGCGTCCAGGACTCGCCAGACCGCAGTGCTCTCCACCCTCAAAGCCTGGGCATTGCCCACCGTCACCAGAGGCCTCGTCTGTCTAGGCCTCTCCGCCACTGGATTGCCAGCGGGTGCAGGTTCATCTCCTATCCCCCTCTCTGGAGGAAGAGTCTTCTTGAGGATAGGCCGGGGCGGCGAACCTTGGGACCTCAGGCCACCCCTTCCCCCGTCGGGGGAGCGGAGGCCGGGCGGCGACTAGCACTGGCCCGGGCAGCGGGGAGTCAGGAGTGGAGAAAATGGAGCTCATAGGGCATTGGGTCCCCCTCCTCCTTCTTCCTTACCTCTTTCCTTTCTCCTCCGCTAGCGATTGGGACCCAAAGGGGGTTAGGCTAGGTGGGAAGAGGAGTGGGGGCGCGCACAGCGGAGAGACCAGAACTCTTTCGGAAATCACTATCCTTGACGTTATTATTTGACCTTTGAATGAATTCCAAACGCTCTGTGTGAGGGAGCGGCGGCAAGAGGACCCGCAGCCCCGAGCCCCGGGAGGCTCGGCCGCCCTCCCGGCGAATAGTACCCGCCGGTGGGTTAGCAGCTCAAAGCAGCACGCTGTGCGGGCGTCGCGAGCTAGGTGCCTAGCTCGCGTACAAAACGCTTCGCAAAGGTCCCAGGGTGAATCGCCCCACCCCAGTGCGCCTTCCTCTTGCTGTGAACACCTGCCCGGCCGCGCGCGTCTGGCCCCGACCTTGGCCGGGTTCTGTGAGCCGAGGCGAAAGCCCGACTTAAAATACAAGCGCAGTCCGGCTGCTTCTGTAGTAGTGTAACTCATTGCTAGGTCTCAGTTGCCATTCACCTAACACTACATTAACGGAGCCCCGGTGGCGCAGTGGTTAAGAGCTTGCTGCTAACCAAAAGGTCGGCAGTTCAAATCCACCAGCCGCTCCTTGGAAACCCTATGGGGCAGTTCTACCCCGTCCTATAGGGTCGCTGTGAGTCGGAAGCGACTGGACGGCAACGAGTTTTACGCTACATTAAAGCTGTGCGCGTGTTTGTTTTGTGCTCTTTAAAGGGGTAAAGACCTGTTACAGACCCTCACGGATTATCCGAATACTGAAAGGTTAGTTTGGGGGTTACTTGGAAGTGAACTTGTGTGGCAGCATGTTTATAAGTGTGGTTTTAGTATGCGTGTGGTCGTTTGCCAGAGTGTGCACTGATGTGTACATCACGTAAGGGGTGTGTTATGAGTGCACCCAGGGAGCCAGTTTTGCTATAGAGCGCCTGTGCGCGTTTAACATCTCCAGGCGGGAGGGTTGGTAAATCCCTGTTTACAAGCACAGACGTACGCCTAGGCCCTCAGAATATCCAATTTCCCCAATACGAACAATCGTATACCGGGTAGGGCGCCAGTGGCATGGCTCCATTGCTGTGTCCCCGCGTGCGAGCGTGTGGGACTCGAGAGCTTTTCGTGATTGATGCGCGGAGTGCCGGGGATGGCTGTGCGCGCTTCGCCCGCGTGGCTGAACAGCTGAGCCTCTCTACCGGCCTTCTAGCACGGTTTCCTTTGTTGTGGTCGCCTTGTTTGTCGGCCACGGAAAAGGCGCTGATCCCGCTGGATGCTCGGGGCAGGCGCGGAGTCCGACGCGTGCTCGAGGCTCGCACCCTGAAGGGTCTCGGCGCCTGGGGTTTGGAGTGCTGGACACCTACCCGGGAAAGGGCGGCGTCGCCTACCCTCACGCCGTAGCTTGGCCCTGCGCGGGGAGGGCGAGGAACCTTCATTTTTCAAACTAGGCTCCCATTTAGATGTAGATTTTGACCTCTCACCCAAAGCTGGAGGGAACGGCGGCCCTTGAAAGCGAAATGCTAATCCCAGGCGGCCGCGGGGCGAGTCCCGTCCGCCAGCCCCCGGCCCCGGCGGTGGACCCCACGCTTGTGCGCGCTCCGTGAAGAGCGTCCCAGGCGCCGGAGTCTCCGAAGCCACGAGTTCCTGAAGCCCTCCTTTCTTCCAGCCTGCAGCCAGCTTTCGGAATCTGCGCGCCCCTCCCGGCATCCCGGGCAAGGGTGGGGGCGGCCGGCGGGCCGGGGAGAGGAGGAGCTGGAGGCGGCGCGCAAGACCCCGGCGGGGGCCGCTTTAAATATGCTGCTGGACAGACGCCAACAATCAAACGCCGCTCGCCGGAGAGGAGGAGAACCCAGGCGGGCCTGAGGGGCGCCCCTCCATCGCTGCCGTCAGCCGGTCCGGGACCCACGCGCGCCGCTCTGGGTCCCCACACCGGGCTCCCGGCGGTGCGCTGCACGGGGAGGGCGCCTCTCCCCTCCCCTCCACTGCTTGATGATGCCGCGTCGTGGTTGGATACCTCCAATTTATTTGGTTTGGGCTCTCACCCCGCGTGAGGAGAGGGTGCAGGAGAGCTGAGGGGATGGCGTGGGGGGAGAGCTTTGGCTGCCTTGGTGGGGGGGGTGGATTGGACGGTTCTTGGGGGTGACTTCTGTCTGGCAGAGGCTCTGGGTGCCTGGGTAGGCCGGGGGCAAGGAGGGGCTGGGTAGAAGCAGGGGAGGGGGGGGGTCTCCTTTCCGCACTCTCCACGGCGGAGAGAGAAAGTGCTGCGCCACGGGGACCCAGCGGCAGCCACCGGATTTGCGGATTTGCGGCCGCACCAGATTCGCGAACCCGCGCAGCACGCCCCCAGCTCTTTCGCTCCGTCTCTCCCCCTCCCTCCCTCCCTCTGTCATTCTCGGCTCTCCCCACTTTCCCTCCCTCCCCCTCTTTCCCTCTTTACCGGGTTCTCCGCCTCCTCTTTCTTTTACCTCCCCCTCCGTTCCCCTCTCCTGAGTCCACCTCCCGCGGTTTACAAACCTAACAGTCCTCCTCCGAGAGCCGTGCATCCAGGCAAGAAGATCTGGGAGTCTTTTCTCATTTATCCCGCGTTTCCATTAACTCAGTCCCAGCACTAGCTAATCCGCTGTACTGAAGGCAAAAGGAGGCTAATTAATGACCAGCTTTTCCAGTCAAGACCAGCGATAATTGCTTTGGTGGCCTTTATGATTACAAGATAAAAATGGACCCGGCCTGACATACGAGGCACTGTGTACACTGCAAGACAGGAGGAAATTAAGAGTTGGGTAGCTGAATACGGAGCAGAAAATTACTAATAGAAGAGAGATAATGAATAGGCCGGCCAGGCATTCATGGGGAAAAATCCATTTTGTTACCACGCGAAATTAGGTGGTGGAAAGGAGTTTGCTAATTGTTCTCATCTTGTAGCAACCAGGACTGAGGCAGGGGCGTGCTTTTCAATTCATTTCCCTAGTAATTGTGAAAGGGGTGTGCTGGCCGAGTGAGTCTCCCCGCAATTTGCTGGCCGGTCTTTTCATTTTCCTGTTGCGTTTTTAATTGTTGCTAATATACCTTATAATGAAGCTAATGAGGGGAGATTAGGGTACACCTTTTAACACACAGAGACAAGTGACATGCACCAAAAGGACTTTCCCATATTTTTACCTACACCCCTACCCCATGAAGCCATCAGACTCTGAAGGAGTTTGGAACGCCCACTTTTTACACCGCTGAAAACCTAACTCCCCAACCCACCCTTTTCCACGCGTCTTGTGACTCCTTGGTTCCTTTCGAGTAAAAAAACAAAACAAAAAACAAAACAAAACAAAACAAAAAAAATCCCTTAGGTGTGAAAGTGTTAGAGTATATGTCCAGAAGACACTCGTGTGGAGAGTGACTTCCACTGGTCCCTGTTACACAAGTGAACATGACTTTGAAGGCAAGCAGAGCCATTTCCAGGTTGACAAATCACCTGAAATACTAAGAAGAATATTATGAAAATTCATCCAACCAGTCCCATATTCTGTTGTGTGCGAAAGACATTATTTGAGTTCTATGGTTACTTGTAACTACAGCGGGATCCTCGGGGTCCTCATTCCTTTCTCCAGCTCTCACTCCCCCACCCGCGACTTCTGTTGTGCATGATCTGGGTACATTGCTGTATTTCCCCCTGTACCTTTTTAAAGAAGGGATAAACAATTTATTTTACTTAAGGCAGCAAATTAGCAGCCAAATACTTTATATTGTTTAATTTGAAAAATGGCTGCCATTAAGAAAAAAAAAGTTATGCCTTTAACTTTCCTCTTGAAAATGTTTCAGTTTGTAATATACTATTTGCAATAACTTCTCATGTGAGTAGTGCTGTTCTGTATATCCCTGCTGTTGCTGTTTTAATGCCAACACAGCATCGTGGTATGTTGAATTGCACATTTCCAAGTTTTAAAAGGATGTGTGTCTTGGGTTTTTAAGAGGTCATGAGTTGTGAAGTACTAGCATTCTCCTCTCCTTTTTCTGTAGAAAAGCAAGCTCAAGCTTCTGCCTCGTCAGGTGGAGCAAGAAGACTCCACCAAGTTCGTGGTCCTCACCCTGGTCTCCATTGCGTGCATCATTGGTGTCCTCCTGGCTTCAGGGGCCATCTACTGCCTGCGCCATAGCTCTCACTACAAGCTGAAGGAGACCCTTTCTGGACTAGGCGGGGACCCAGGCTCAGATGCCACCGCTGCTTACCAGGTAAAAGGAGACTCCCTAAAAAACTGGCGTATTCAGCTCATCAGCTTCTCTCTGGGCCCTCCCCCATTCCTGGCAGTTGTTCATTTGTTCACACTTTAGCATCAGCATTCATGTAAATATATTGCAACCACAGTTTTCTGGCTCTTTGTATTAATCTTATGCTGTTATTGGACAGTCTCCTGTTAGCTGTGAAAGCAAGTTGCTAATCAGAAATGTGGAAAAAGTATAATACATGAATTATGTATTATCTGTTATCTTTCTTAGTTTGGCCACTATTAATGAAAAATGTCAGAGTTGCAAGATGAATTGATTGTGTAGATGTTTGAAGATGCCTCTTAAATCATTGACTTCCTCAGGGTCTTACATGAAAAGGTCCTCTGACCTGATCTGTTGCCACCCTCTGTTATTGTTTGGACAAAGTGCAATATAATGCTGATAAATGTGAGGTAAACCAAGGATGCCTCCTTCCATGAGAACAATGGTGGCAGCTGTGGGCTGGCGGTACAGAAATATTACAGATGAATCTGGAAAGAAACTAGAAACCAATGAGATCGTGAAGAAGGCAGGTTTAGACCAAATTGGGCATAGAAAAAAATCACAGATTATTTTGGAAGCACTATAGTATATATTTCATGTTTTATGATGTCCTGTGAGGAAAATATGCCTTCAGTTTTAACAGCAATGCAGGCTCAGAATATATGTCAGAGCATTTGATTTCTTTTAAAATAAATTATCATTTAATTTCGGATATATTTTCTTTACCATTTGGGAAAGTAAAATAATTTACTTAATCTGCATTTAAAAAGTTTAATAGATATATATTTGTAAAAGCTTTTCTCCTATTGGGTTAGATTCTTTGTTTTCTCTAGTCACTTGATTATTATGTATAATAGGCCTTATAAATAATATATTGGATTTTATAATCACATATAAATCACGTATTATTATTCTATCATCAGAGTTACACGGGGTTTGGGGAGAGACTCTCAAGCTCTTTCCAGAAGAATATCCCCAAATTGCTCAGCAGTGCGTCTCTTATGAGGTCATCTGAGCTAGCTTTTCTCTGCCACTCTAGCCCTGTCTGACATAAGGAGCTGTGGGATGAGCTTATAAAATTGCTATGCTGAAGAGAGACAGGAGATAACTTCTCCTGCCTCAAAAGTTTTCATATTGTCACTGAATTGAGAAAACCTCCGGTTTTCTAGAGGAGGTTACGTGCCTGGTGAGGAAAACATTTTTCTGATGAAGAAATGGCGACCTTCCGTGTGCTGAAGACGGTATTCCAGTAGCAGTGCACTTCAGAGCAAAAGAAAAATCACTTTTGAAAAGGAAGGGGAAAAAAAAATCACATAAATGAGTAAGAGTTTATCCAGAAATTCTATTAAGAAAGACCATCAATTAAAAAAAAAAAAAAAAAAACCCACAACAGAGCTTCAGGGCCAAGACTGTGTCAGCGAGTCAATAAATTATTATACCAATTCTGTTCCATGTGCGAAAGACAGAAGATCATACTGGCGTGGATGTTTACAAAGCTTGGCATCCTTTGATATACTTTGAAATTCAAATATAAAATACTGATAGAATGTAAAGCTTGGACTTGCATGTAGAAATGACTAATTTTTACAAAAATGCAGGTTGAAAATGCATACTTAAAACTGAGTTTGTGATGATTAACAGAAAAAAAAAAAATCTTCCAGTGACAGCTCTAATTAATAGTATCTGTAATTAAAATCGTGCCCTTCCAGCAGGAAAATTGTTTGAATTTCTTGGAGTGACCTTTTTGCTGTTCCTCCTGCGGGCATGGTGGTTAAGTTGATATTGATTTTATAATGAGCTCTGGTTTGTTTAATAAGAATCTGTAATCCAGACAGTAAATGAAATGTGTGCTTTTCTTCAATTCAGATTAATAAAAAGGGGGAAAAAGAAAGAAAAAAAAACCACTTTTCCTTTAGAATTGTTATCTAGGAAAATTTGGAAATGAAATATTTAAAAGGTTTCTGTTCGGCTTAGTTTTGAAATCACTACCGAATACCCTTTAGGGCACTACTTTGATTAAAGGTGAGATTTTGCCCCCATCAAAGTAGATTGTTTACTAGTCAGAAAGTGCTTGTGCTCAGCTATTGTTGTGTTCTTGTTTATTTATTTTTAGCAGAGTAGGACTTGGCAAATGGGGAGGAGATTACATGATTTTTAGTTTAAAATGTATCTAATTGAGTAATATTTTAAGACCTCATAAATTTGTAGTTATAAATAGAGCTATTTACATTTGAAAATAAAACAAGTATTAACTCATTAATGCAGCCATAGCTCATTTGGGTTTTCCAGAGCTGCCACTGAGATCTCTTCAAGTTTAAAAATTTGCCTGAAAAGTTTGTAAAATATTACAAACATAAAGCGATAGATTCCAGGAAAAGTTGTTGATTCAATCTATTTATTTTTAGAAATACTGTTTTTAGCTAATGCTGTAACAAAGGTAGGAGCCCTGGTGGCACAGTGGTTGAGAGCTTGGCTGCTAACCAGAAGGTGGGCAGTATGAATCTACCAGCCGCTCCTTGGAAACCCTATGGGCCAATTCTGTTCTGTCCTATAAGGTCGCTATGAGTCAGAATCGACTCGACGGCAGCGGGTTTATAACAAAGGTGAGCTTGCAGACACACACATCATAATTCTCTATCACTGGGTTACAAGGAAAATTGAACAATTTAATATTATGATTTATTTCATGGGACATGATGGAAACAGTCCGTTGATTTTTTAAAAGTTTCTGGAAGATAAAAAGGTTGTGTAAGTTAGGTTAGAAGTAATCTAGAAAGGATAGAATGGTAGGTGGCAATATAATAAGTTGCATTAATACCATAATTATGAATTTCCCTTTCAAACAAAAGAACTAAGTGTTGTTATGTACAGAAAGATAAGAAAAGAGAAGGAGAACAGGAGTTCTGATGAGAGTGTGGAAGGGAGTGAAGCTCAGAATTGCTGTTTTAGGTGAAGCATTGATGCCCTTGCTTGTGTGAGTCCTAGAGTCTGAAAGGAGAATAAACTTGTTCTCACTGAAACACCACAAGCATTGGTATTGTTGCAAGATACTTCTAGAAGGAACTGTGAGACAACTCATTATGTCAACTGTTTATTAAGTATTTGTGTGTATCAGCCCATATAAGGCTCATCTCGTAATGTACTTCCTACTGAAGTTACTGACAGTCTGTGTAGTACCCGTGCATGCACGTAAGTCGTGGCATGGGACTTTCGAGTTACAGGGGATCAGGAAGCGTTTTTGAATAATCAGTAAGTTTTTCCTAACATTGTTACAAACCAGTAAGTAGTTTATAAACTACTAAATTCCAGTGTAAACATCTTTAAATAGTTTTATCTTTTCTTCCTCAAAGTAGAACTATGTCATAGATGGAGTCAACGTTTTAATGCTTTTTTAGTTCACAGGTGTGTGTGTGAGAGAGAGAGAGAGATTTTTGTTTGCTTTGCGTATTGGAAATAAAATCTTTTTTGACAGACTCTTAGATTTTTGACACTTAACAAGATATCAGTCTTATGAGATAATCTATCAAAGTTTGATTTGCTCAGATCTGAAAGAATTGGGTGTATTAACTTTCAGAATAATTGAAATACATTTTTAAAGGTAATTTTTAATGAAATAATGCCACTCAACTTTTTGCATTATTTTTAGTAAATGTTTTTTCTTCTAAATATATAGAACATAATATAATTAGATTAAGTTGGTACTTCATTATCTAAAAAGCCAACTTTGTTTTCTTTTATTCTTTTTTTCTAAATTGGCATGGTATTTCATGTGGGTGTGTACATCCTGAGGATAATGTAAAGGCACAAAAGGTTGTGTTACTTGGTGTGCCAGTATACTTTATGTATTTTTTCATGTAGATGCCCTATTTCTGTGAGTGATGATTGGGTAAAAACTGTGCCAGAAATAAGTTGTTAGGTTATTAGAAGATATTCTCTTTCTTTTTCTCTGCTGAGTCTCTTTTTGAATGTTGCATCTGTTTCTTTGATGCTTTGATCATCTTTGAACGGCAAGTTTAGTATTCTGCCAGCCCACTCTTCTTCCATGACATGAGGGCAGAGACTCCTGCAGAATTTTCAGCAAGTTCTCTTTTGATGGTTTATTCCACAATACTGAGCAGGTTTCCTTGTGTTCTTTGAGGCCTTTGGAACCGAACCCAGAGAAAAGCATGCATTCAGGTTATGGGGACCGCCTGTAAACAGAGCCGCTAAGTGCACATCTTGGTTGTCACTGCTCCCATTAGCAAGTGATTATTAATGTAATGACAGTGCGTATGGTGGCTGCTGCTCCTGGGGGATGTTCCGTCAGCTCGGGCTGATGTGTTTGTGAGTCCAAATGCACTCTGACTTCTAACCTCTGGCTCAGCAAAGAGAGGACGGGTCACAAGTTGGCTTATTATCTTGGTGTTTGTATTAAGAGAAGCTTCTTTTTCTAGGTGAGCTTAAACTTCTAGAGTTGATTAATTACTAGTAATGGAAATGGCAAAAGGGTAGGATGTTCCCAACTAAGTTGGAAAACAGAGCGAAATTTTCTGAGTTTTACTTGACCCCACAATAAGTTTCTAAAAAAGCCTTTTACATGTCAGTCAGCTATATATCTTAGAATAGCATTTCTTTGCTTTATATTAAAAATTTCAGGTCAAAATACTTTTTTGCAAATATCCAATAAACAAAGCCTATCATGCTTCAAAAAATGGAGGGGCACTCAAAGACATTGTCCAAGACATTTCTTTTTAATACAATCTAGTAAAGCATAACAATGAGAGTTTTTCTAATTTTACCTTTGCAAGAGGAGCTGATAGGTAGAATTCTGTAGGTAGAATTCTCTTAAAGCTGTTCAAATACTGATTTGGTTTTTCAGATGCCAAGCTCCAAGAGGGTAAAGGCCTTGTCATACTCTATGTCCAGAAATACGCCTGAGCTGAGTAGTAAAATAAGTAAATGCTTAATTGTTGCCGAATTGGTACCAAAGTCCATGCTTCTTGAGCTAGTAATGTAATAACCTAAGGATAACTTGCAAAATTTGATAAGAATAAAGGAATACGTTTTGTTCCAAACATTCCAAGACTTGTTTTTGTTTGCTTGTGTGTTCAATTTAAGATCATCAATATTTAGGGTCAAGGAGCTTGTTTTGCAAGCTCCATTAAATCTTCTAAATATCTTTTTGCTTGTGCATCTGACAGTTTTTCTGGAAGATGCTGGTTTGTAGTGTGTTTTTCTTATAAACCTTAGATTTTCAAATGTGCAGTCCCCAAAAGCAGCGACTGATGACCAGTCTGCACGGCTGCCTGTGCAGTTTGTTTCTTCAGAAGTTGCTCGTGGGATTTGGAAAGAGATCTTCTAGGGAACACCAAAGTCTGGAAAGATGGCCAAATGTCTAAACGCAAAAGTAAAGCATGGTGCCTGTCCTAATACAGCAAACCACTTTCCTTGATGAGACAACAATAATTAGATCAGACTTAATTGAAAATAACAGACCACTCAGTGAGATATTTGGAAAAGAAAAAATTGGAGTGTCTGAAACATAAAAATTCTGAGGCCTGAATCCTTTGATTTCTTTTTGTTGCTGTGACATTTACTGTTGTTTTGTATTTATGCTGGTAGTTTATTAGCAGTTCTGGATATTACCTGAATAACTGTTGCTTACAGAGGAAATGGAGTTACTTCATGCTGTACGTGAGGACGGAGGAGAGGGAGAAGAGGACAGGGAACGTTCACGTTGCCTCTGCTGTCTGCTAGGTGACTTTGCCAGGTTCCCTCCTTCTGCTCTGTAGCAGCCATGGGAAGAAGGTGTCTCAGAGGCTCAGGAAGAAAACTATTATGTGGTCACACTCAATAAGTGAAGGAGCAGTTCAGATAGTTAGTGTCTATGGAAAGTGTACAAGTTTAGTTTATGTCAGTATGGGTAATATTTTCATATGCTTGACCATTTCACTGTCAAAATCAGAGAATGCTTCCTTTTCGCCAAAGCTGGAGGAGCCCCTCAGTGACAGCTTTGCACGCAGAAAGCTTCTTTAGCAATTCCTTTTCTTCCGCTGTCCAGCTATCCTTGCGGTGAGTCGGCCAGCTACTATTTAATGAGCGCTCCTCCGGTGCTGTGAAGGTTCTTGAAATCCTGTGCAGGTCGTCTAGTTTCATCCTCCCAGTCCTGAGAGGTAGGCAGGGTCAGTGTCACAGTCCCTGCTTTACAGGCGGGGTAGTCCCCACTTGTTGTGACTTACTCAGGATCCCACAGCTGGTAGGTGGCAGACCTGGAATTAGGAGGTATCCGCTGTGTTGAGACTTGCGGCCCAGTGCTCTTCCACTGCAGCACGGAGCCATTAAGTGAGCTGGCCGAGGTCGCACACCATACATGACAAGAACCCTTCTGTTCCAATTCCCGGATTTATGACATTTCCCCTCCATTGTATGTCTTCTCATGGGTAAGGCACTGTAGGATATTTAGAAAAAGTAGACATCATTTCTCTTTGAAGTTTATAATCTTTGGTAGGTGAGGAGTGAAACAGTAGTAAACAACACAAGTTCATAAGTAATTAAGAAGTAATATGTATGATGTAGCGTTCCCTGGGTGGGGGAAACAGTTAAACACTTGATCACTAGCTGAAAGGCTGGCGGTTCGAGTCTGCCCAGAGGCGCCTCAGAAGACAGGCCTGGTAATCTGCTTCCAAAAGATCACGGCCTTGAAAACCCTAGGGAACAGTTCTCTTCTGCACACGCGTGGTTACCATGAGTTGGAGTTGACTCAATGGCAACTAACAACAACATGAGTGATATAGAAACCAAATGCAGAATCTCAAAGTGGGGCACAAAGATCAAAGATACCTGGTAGTTGGAAAATTCCATGGTGGAGTCTTGAAAGATGGGCAGGACATAGACGGATAGAGGGAGAATGGAGAGGATATTCCAAGCAGGAGATGTGAGCAAAGGCACTGAGTGTTCACATTCATTTTGGGGACCAACCTCACAAAGACAAAGCATTTTGTCAAGCAATGGGGAGTAACTGTGAATAGAGATCTGTGATAGAGAGAGGCTCTCAAAAGTCAGATAGAGGGTTTAGACTGGAGGCAGGAGGCACTGGGAGAGTGACTGAAGGGACATTGTAGAAAGGATTTCTGCTCTAGGCTACAGGTTGGCCTAGAAAGGGCCACTCAGGTTCTCTCCAACTCTGTGAGTCCACAATAAGGACAAAGGCTGTCCTCCCTGGCACATATGGAGTGGATCAGCTACTCGGTGCAGCTGTAAATGAACTCCAGTAGAAAAGAAGAACAGTAAGCTGATCTCTTTTCATCCCATTCCATTCTTTTCTTCTTATTTCTTGTTTCCCTCTTGTTTTATACAAATGTGTATGATTATTTGGAGAAGAGAAATGTTATACTTTTCATTTTTATATTTATGTGCTTTCCAATATTTAAGCTCCTGGAAGAAAGAGACCACAATACTTTCCATTCTTTCTGGCATCTGGCCCAAAGTTTTGGCAAAGCACCTCTCTGAGGTTTCTTTTCCTCATCTATAAGATGGGAAGGAAATGTGCTTTAACCCCTCTGCTGAGTTATTAAGATCAAGTTAATTAACGTACATGTAAATGCTTTCTCTACTGTCAAATTCGACTAAAGTATAAAATGTTTGTAGTGTTTAAATCAAAAAAACCAAACCCACTGCTGTCGAGTTGATTCCGACTAAGTGATCCTGTAGGACAGAGTAGAATTGCCACACAGGGTTTGCAAGGCTGTAAATCTTTAGGAAGCAGACTGCCACATCTTTCTACTGCGGAGCCGCTGGTAGGTTCGAACTGCCAGCCTTTCTGTTAGCGCCACCAGGGCTCCTTTGTAGTAGTTACAGGTGCTCAGAGATATTTGATGATTAGCAGTGCGTTCATCTGAATTACTTGTACCCCTACTGAGCTACCTACCCACTCTTTCCGAAGGTGTCTGTTTTATTGCATAATCTCCTTTGTATGGGCTGCCCTCTCTCCTTTAGACCTAGATTCAGACCAGTGGGACACATTTTCTGCACCAAAACTTAGGACATACAAACTGCGAACAAAGCATAGACATCTAGGGAAAACGGGACAAAACATGATATCTAGACTGCTCTATAAAATTCAGGACGTTCTCTTGGAGGCATTTTACAGAAGGCGGGTATCATGATGTCAATGTCTGGTGAACTTCTACGTGGTCCTTTTTCTCTCTCATCTTTCCAGGACCAGAGGTCAATAGAGTCAGCCCTGGGATATGTACCTAGAGCAAGGTAGGTCCAAGGATGTGATTTTAGGCCTAGGTCATCTTCAGTCTGAAGAAATCTACTCTTTACAGAGCCCCACCCCGCCCATTCCTGTCAGTCTGAGGAGGCCAGCAGTGGGAAATTCTTCAAGGAAGAGAGGAAGCGCCTGTGCAGTAAAGTGTAACTAGAGAGACTTGCTGCCTGATGACATTTTGTCAGATTCTGATATGAAAAGATGCTGAGCTATTTTGAAATAAAGTGGGTGTTGGGAGACGAAGAAGCTTAAAGAAGTAAAGGGAAATGTAAAAAGTGGATTAAATAAGGGATTTTAAAGTGAATGCTAGAAGGGTACTGAGGAAATTTTAGAGAGTAGGAAATAGGCGATTGAGGGCAGATACAAGTCAAGATGGATTCATTCCATCATGAAGTATGGCAGACCCATAAAGTGTGGCTCTGGTTCAGGGGTCTGTCTCCCACCTGCCCTTAGCTGCTCCTCCTTGCAGCTCCTTGTTGGGAGCAGAGCGTGTGCACAGAGTGAAGAGTCCTGGGCTGGCTCAGCAGAGGCTTCCTCCCTTAGTTATCGCAGGCTTCCTCCCTTAGTTATCGCAGGCTTCCTGCAGGGAACCGAAGCTTTTACTGGTGGGGGGGTGGAGGGGGGCAAGATGCCTGTCTAGGCCTAAAGTCCCCTGTAGAACAGAATCCCACACACATGCGCAGTGGGAAATGGACCGGGAAGGTTCACCTTGGCCCCTCAGATACTCATGCCATCTGCACTTTAAAGCAAACTTTGTCAGCCTCTTGCCTTGATGGGCACTCGAGAATGTGAGCTGTGGTGAATAGCATTATCTGCAGTGAAATGTATTAGCCTGTCAAGAATAGCAAAGCCTGGCTCCTAACTGGCATAGTGCACTGGCATAAAAGAAGGTAAGAAATTGCATAAGGTGGGAGAATGAGGAATGATGGCTCGAACCTTCAAAGGAATACAGGAGTTGAGTATTTATAAGGAGAGAAAGCTTTGGGAAGAGCAATTGCACAATTAAACTGAGAAGAATCAGGCAGACGAAAGCCGTTTCCAAATGTCAAACATTGGACATTGAAAGTCCTCCTCATTTAGAGAAGGACTGACTCGGCCAGCAGCCTCCAGTGTGAGAGAGGTTATGAACATTGGAAAAAGCCTCCAAATTCAAAGCGACTTCCACTGATTTGGTTGTCTCTCCTGACCAATGAAAGGCCCCTGGGTTGCACAGTTTGTGACTACTAATTGAAAGGTTGGTGGTTCAGATCTACCTGGCAGTGCTGCAGAGGAAAGGCCTGGCAATCAGTTTCTGTAAGGATTACAGCCAGGAAAATCCTATGGAGGAGTTCTACTCTGTACAGGATTGCCATGAGTCAGAATCAACTTGATGGCAGTGGGTTTGGTTTTGGTTTTCCTGACCAGTGATGAAACTCGATATTAAATTACTTTTCTCTGAGGTTCAGGGTCCTGTTTAGTTGGGAGTTCTCTTTGGCTGTTCTCTCCAGTCTCTGCTCTCCTAACTCTCTGACGTTGTCTCCCCTGGCCAGCAGCACCCCTGGGTGCTGAATTCTCTGCAGGGCTCTCGCTCACTCTCGTGGGTCTCCAGGGCTGCGATCCCAGGAGCCTGGGCTCCTGCGGAGGGTGCCTGCATCAGTGCTGAGTAAGCTCTCCTTGACGAGGCTCTCCTTGAGGAGTGAGCGCTCAGAGAGCTCCAGGCAGCGTGGAAACTCTGGATTGCTGGATTTAGCAGTGGTCCAGAAAGCCTTTTTCCAGAAAGCTTACTTCATCTCAGGATGTTGTTGTTGTCGTTAGTTGCCATCAAGTCGATTCCAGCTCGATAGGGACAGCAAACTGTTTTAAATTACAGTAGAACCAGTATAGGAGTCCCCAGGTGGCACAAATGGTTAAGCACTTGGTTACTAACCAAATGGTTGGTGGGTTGAACCCACTCAGAGGCACCTTAGAAGAAGGCCTGGCTATCGGCTTCTGAAAGGTCACAACCATTGGAAGCCTCATGAAGCACAGTTCCGCTCTGCACACATGGGTGCCCAGGAGTCGTAGTTGACTGGAAAAACACAAGAACCAGTATACATGTATAAAGGATGGCATGGTGTTAAATGTGTGGTAGCGACGAGAAATGCTGTGATAATCTGGGTTAGGGTGGTCAGAGAAGGCTTCCTGGAGGAGGTGAGCAGGATGGCTTCAGAGACCAAGAATATGGAGTTAGAGAATTTCAGGGAGAAGAATGGAGTAGACAAAGCCAAGAAAGTTGGAAGCATGGTTTTTGGGAAATGAGCAAAAAAATCTTCCTGGAGCTGAGACTTATGTCGAGGAAGAGATATGAGATGGGTTTGGAAAAGGCCAAGTCTAGATCGGAGAGAGTCTCGAGTGCACAGTAAAGTAGAGGGAATTTCAAGGACCAGGCGGGGCTTTCCTTGCCCTGTTTAGATCGGTGCTAGCCATGAGTCTCTGCAACCTTGCAGTCATTTCTCCATGTGTCAAACGGTAACACCTTGTTTTGCTACATTAATCCAAAACAACCAAACCTAACCCGTTGCCGTACAGTCCACTCTAACTTACAGTGACCCTATAGGGCAGAGTACAACTGCCCTATAGGGTTACCAAGGAGTGGTTGGTGGATTTGAACCATTGACCTTTTGGTTAGTAGCCAAATGCTTAACTACTGGGCCACCGTTAGGTGAGCTAAATAATAGTGTTCCCCTTCTCCATTTAATTAACAGTTCTTAAACTTTCTTGCTCAAAATATTTGTCTCCATTATTATTAGGGAGAATTGCTAATCAATAAGAATGGAATCTAAGGAGTTAAGCGTTTGGCTGCTAACTGAACAGTTAGTAGCCGCTGGAGTAGGCATCAGACCTGACAATCTGCTTCTGTAAAGATCACAACCAAGAAGATCCTACAGGGCAGTTCTAATGTGTCACATGGGGCCTTTATGAGTTGGAGTCTACTCGACAGCACGTCACAACAACAAGAACGGAATCTTGGTAGGTTATCTCCTTATTAGCAGAGTACAAGGTACTAATACAAAAAGTGTCAGATTAGGAAGGTGACAGTG
Organism: Trichechus manatus latirostris; assembly: GCF_000243295.1. NCBI lineage: Eukaryota > Metazoa > Chordata > Mammalia > Sirenia > Trichechidae > Trichechus > Trichechus manatus. Next base: position 22,822,088 of record NW_004443956.1, on the reverse strand, counting down.
TGAATGAGCACTCTTTCAAGATTTTTTAACATATAAAACAATTGTTCAATAAAAGGAAATTGAAAAACAAAAAAAAGAAAAATAAAATAACTGTTGTTAATTGCCATCCAGTCAATTCTGACTCATGGCGATCCCATGTAGTAAAATAATGCAGCCAGCAAAAGTCAGTGTCTGTGTGTGCGGTTGTGTGTGTCTACATATGTGATTATTTGGAAAAGAGAAAAAGGAGAGTTCACAAATGATTATGTTAGCAGGTCAAGTTGAGTGTTTTCAAATGCATAATTCTCTATGGTGTTTGAGGAATATGGATATGAAATACAGGTTTAAACTTGGATTGACTTTATGAAGTTTAATAAATTATTTAAAAGTGTTTATAAGTGATAAATGCCGTAATTAGTCACATACAGGATAATGTTGACATCAATATGTAACTAGACCTAAATCCTCTAATTAAAGAAAAATTTGATTTTCTCTATAGGTAAGCATTTCATCATTTTCATTTTTTTTTTTTTTTTGGTAAAGAAATGAAGCATAATAAACAATAAATATTCCCAGAATTACATCTTTCATAGACCCTCAAAACTTAAACTAGAAAAGAAGATGTTCTTGAATTGGAGGAAGTAAAATACAGACTCATTTGTAAAAAAAAGAAAAAAAATTAGCTGGAATAATGCTGTATCTGTAGCCCTGGTGGTGCAGAGGTTGAGAGCTCAGCTGCTAACCAGTTGAATCCACCAACTGCTCCTTGGAAACCCTATGGAGCAGTTCTCCTCTGTCCTGTAGGGTTGCTGTGAGTCAGAATTGACTCGGTGACAGCGGGCAGGCTAGGTTACATGCTTCAGAATTGTTTTTCCCTTTGGCTTTCTTATCTTCAGCCAGATTCTAGGAGAATAAAAATACCAAGAGACGTGATCCCCAAATTTGCAATTGAAATGTGAGGGGAAAAAACCAGAAAAAAAATCTTTGTTTTGTTGGTTCCTTTCGAAACTTCTACTTTGGACCTTGAACACTGGTTTCCCAGGTTACGGGAGTGTAATGGTGCGTTTTAATCTCTGCTCAGCCTTTCCTGTTCGTTGTAGTCCACTTGCTTCTAGGTGCGGGTTTTTGGGTCACATCTTGAGCCTACAGATTTCAAATTGATTCTGAATGAGAAAGCAAAGCAAGGTGATAACACTGGGTGCAGTAAAATGGCTCTTGTCCCCGCTGCAGCAGTGCTTCCACGTGACAGATCGCTGTCCTATCGTCTCTGCCCAACCCCCAGAGTTTCTTCCCCCAATTCCTCCCTCTTGAAGTGGAAGGTAATCTCTCCCCTTCATTCACTGGTTTTATTCACGGGCTATTGGAAATTTTTACCTCCTATGGAAATATTGGAGTCCCTGGGTGTCCAAATGGTTAATGTGCTCAGCTGTTAACCAAAGGGTTGGAGGTTTGAATCCACCCAGAGGCACCTTGGAAGAAAGGCCTGGCAATCTACTTCCAAAAAATCAGCCATTGAAAACCCTGTGGAGCATAGTTCTATTCTGACACACATGAGGTTGCCGTGAATCAGAATCAACTGGTATGGAAATATTGTGCCTTTTCCCTTCTTGATTGCAGATAATAGACTTTTAAAGACTCTTACAGGCCTTAGAGGAGCCCTGGTGGTGCAGTGGTTTAGTGCTCAGCTGCTAACTGAAAGGTCAGCAGTTTGAACCCACCTAGTGGCTCCACGGGCGAAAAACCTAGTGATCTGCTTCTGTAAAGACTACAGCCCAGGAAATGCTGTGGGGCAGGTCTGCTCTGTCACATGGGGTTGCTGTGAGTCCAGAGTGGACTCAGCAGCCCCCAACAACAACAACAGGCCTTAGAGATCAGGGCCCTTTATTTCACAGCTGAGAAGACCGAGACTCAGAGATTAAAAGTGACCTGCCCACGGTCTCCAGCTTGTTAGTGGCAAAGCCGCTAGAACTCGGGTCTTGTGAGTTCTGTTACACAACTGCTCGGAGTGCTCTCAGTCATCACGCGCTTAGTCTGTCATTCTAATCAATTTCAGGTGGGATAACGGTTCCAGGATGATTTGTAGTTTCTGAAAATGTAAAGGCAGCTGCTGCAGTAACCAATCCCACCCCCCACCAGCCCCTCCTGCCCCCAGCCCCCTGGTGGCCTTGTCCTTTAGCTTTAATTAAGCAGTGGCCACAGAATAGAAAGATGTGAATACCTTTTATGTTCCTGGGCTGGGTCCCTCACAGTCCCTGAAATATCCCTTGTGCTTTTCTGTATCTGAATCTTTGTTGGGACTGAGCCCCTTACTCAAAGCCACCCCCACCCCCACCCCTTGTCTTTACACATCCAGACCATCCCATCTGTCAGGCCCTGTTCAGCCCACACTCTCCCCAGCCCAGAAGGACAGCCACTCCTCCACACAGCGGGCCTGTCTTTATCTGAGCCCCTTCATGCTATCCTTTCATCAGCCTTCATGTTGGACTCACTTTTTCATCAGTGTCGGAGAGACACAGACCTGGGTGTGGAGCTGGGCTGGTTACTTTTCCTAGCTATCCTGTGGACGCGACTTAATCTGTTCAGGACAGCCTTGACGTCCTTAAATGCCACATCTGCATAATAATCATGAAGCGCCTAGGAGGGGAATTTTAGGTGCTCAATAAAAAACAGTCAATAATTGAACTAAGATATCGATGTGAGAAGAGACGGTCTAGGGAGAGCCATTTAGAACTCTCTCCAAAACGATTCCGTTGTAATTCCAGTGTCCGGAATGGTGCCCTGCTTATAGGAAGCACTGGATAAATGTTGCTTATTGTAGATGTTGATGATGACTGTGATGAAAAATGGTGATAATTCGTTATCTTTTGAGGAAAAAGAAAATCAGGAAAGTGACAAAAGTTTCTTGTAGAAAAGAGCTACTCGTTCTTATTCCATGTCAGATCTAGAATGCTCTGAAAAGGCAGGTGATTCATTTTTTACTGACATGGCTCTTTTAAATTGTCTGAATATGAAATTAAAAAGCCAAGATGTAGTGCCTGTGGGGCCTTCTCAAGATGGCCTTTGCTTACGGAGGTTGAGTTGAATCCGTGAACTTTGGAGGCATCACTAATTTTTTTCAGGGGGAATCCCTTTATACATAATTGCATGGTGAGTCATCAGATATGGGAGCTGAGGAAGTTTGGGATTTGTGTTTTTTTTTTTGTCTTATAAACGGCGGCTCTGGCCGGAGGAGATTTGGTGCAGTTACTATGACCTCATGTAAGTTTTACAGGATATTGGAGGTCGAATATAGTGTCTCTTCCATCTAAATTTTTAAATTTCTGTTAAAACATTAATGATTATTACAGAAACTTAGTTAAATATTGGTTATACAAGATTTAAATATTGATTATACAAGAAAGAAGCTGTTTGTTGAAAATTATGTGTTTTCCTCCTATGTTTTAATGTTCAACGTTCTTCACTGATTTCGTGCTGATGTTTATCTGGAGCAGAGCAAATGAAGAAAATGAGTATGTCTGCAGTCTTAAAGGAGAGGCAGTCTTTAAGTGAAATGGCATATATGATACATTTTGGATGAACTTGAGCATTTACTAGGTAATTTGCTTTTGAGTCCTCACCTTTAGGCAACATGCTAACTGCAAATTTTATGAGACTGTAGGTATCTTCTGTACTTCATGTAGAATGATGAGATTTTAGAGCTATCTAGAGGGGACCTCAGGATAACCTAACACAGCCCCTTACTTTATCAGATAAGGAGTCCGAGCCTACTGGGGGCAGGACTCGATTCCAGCTTCTCAGGCAGTGCTTCCTCTATTATCTGGTGCCGCCTGCTGCCGTACACACGTAGGTGAGGATCCTGCATGTCACTCACAAATATTTGGAATACCTAGTTTGTGCTACGTTGATACCAAGAACAAAAAGAACAGGTTAAAATGATTTTTGTTCTCAAGTTTGGGAGGCAAGACATATTTAAGACGGAAATAATTAGAGAATAAAAGACTCCACGTTATTTAATGCCAAATTGTGAGGGTGTGTGCAAGTAGGAGATTGAAGGAAGGAATTATTGTCCTGGGCTCCAGTAGTTGAGGAAACCTACGTGTTGGAAGTAGGACTTTTTGGAAGTAATTTTTTAAAAAACCGACTAGACTATTCTAAGACTGTGTTAGACTTAAAAGAGTGTTAAAAATTATTTTTACTTGTATTAGTTAAAATGTGTCTATCTCTTTAAGTTTTATTTTGAGAAAACATCTTGTGAAATGGGAAAAAATTACTCAATATTGCCTGGTAAACACTGTTTATCATGAAGCTGTTTTGGTTAGTTTACTAATGTTGGGAACCCAACACTTCAAACAATGCAGCTGCACATTTTGCTAGGAGTGTAGATTTCTAGCCCCTAAGTAGTTATTAGTATGTCAGGGGTGGGGAGGGAAGGAGGAAGAAGCCAAAGGCTGCAGCTTAAAGGTCATAATCAGCAGCAGCCCTGACAGAAGTTCTCTGAACCTGGGTTGGGATTCACTCCAGAGAAACATTGTCTCCCTATGGCTCTTGTGTGCGCGTGTGTTTTCTAAATTAAAGTTACCTAGGCAACAGTAGGAGCCGTGGTGGAGCAGTGGTTAGGAGCTCAGGCTGCTAACCAGAAAGTCAGCAATTCGAATCCACCAGGCGCTCCTTGGAAACCCTGTGAGGCAATTCTGCTCTGTCCTATAGGATCACTATGACTCAGAATCGACTCGATGCCAACAGGTTTGGTTTGGGTTTGGTTTCAGGCATCACTGAAAGGCATGTTAGGTGGTGAAACAGTGTCCCATAAGTGACGGTAGCTACATGGCTTGAGTCATCTAAAAATTATCTGGGGCTGTGGTTGAATGCTTGGCTGCTAAACAAAAGGTTGGCTGTTTGAACCCACCAGCTGCTTTGCGAGAGAAAGATGTGGCAGTCTGCTTCTGTAAAGATTACAGCTTTGGAAACCCTATGGAGCAGTTCTACTCTATCCTGTAGGGTAGCTATGAGTAAGAATTGACTCCACGGCAATGGGTTAGTTAGTTTAGTTACTGATGACTTCATCCTAAAGAACAAGTACTGCTCTGACTTAGATTAGGGACAGGATCACCAGGTGGATCTGCTGTAGCTTTGACCTGGGTGCGAGTAGGAGGGAGGATTTCCTCTGTTATTCAAAGGCAATGGTGGGTTGTTTTTTAATCAGAGATCAGTATGGCCTGGCATTCCCCTTAGGTTTTATAACGTCGCACACTGTGCTCCGAGAATTTTGAGAGCAGAGGACTTTTTGACACGTGTGCGTGGCATGGTGATCGTTTTCTTTTCCATAGCAATACTAATCAGATACTCTATTTATAGTTGGAATATTTATGTAAAATAGTTCCCATAAACTAAATCATTAGTTCTATTTCTGTGCTAACAGCCAGGCTTGCTGCCTTAGAACATGAAGCAGTTCCTTCCCCTAAGTCATATTTAGTTTTATAATGAAGTAAAAGCCTCCGTGAGTAAAGCTGTGTTGTGAACGAGGAGAGATGATTATACAAGAAAATTTCCTTCTTTTCTGGTTTTTTTTTTTTATTATAAAACATAACCATTTTTAACAATCTGGAATATTTTCTTCCATGCTTTCCTCCCCACATGTAATTTCTAAACATTTCACTTATTTTTAATCATACTGAATGTAGAATTTTATGTATTTAAAAATCACTTATTGGCTTTTCTTATTACAAAAGTAATACATGTTCAGTTTAGAAAATATAAATAAGCAACATAAAGTATGAACCCCCTGTAATTACACCCCAGTATGAAAAGCCTCTATTCAAATTTTGGTTTATGCCTTTTCAAGTATGTTTTCTATGTCTATATTTCCTTTTTTACATTTGATAATCTATAATAAGGATTTTTCTGCTAGCACATATTCTGTAGCCATCATTGTAAACTGAGAGAGCATAGTATCTTTTTTCTTTGACTAGTCTACATTTAAACAGCCTGGGGATTCATTGTATGCCTGCCCCATTGTTTTTAGCTCTATTTGTCAGATGCAGTGCTGCCCTCTGAGCTGAAGATCAAGTCCCACCCCAAAGAGGGCTGGTTCCTTTTCAATGTATCCTCCAGTATTTTTTCCAGGGCTGTAAAGTAATTGGCCTTTATTCCACCCCAGCATATCCTAATGAACTTGTTTTTTTTTTTTTCCTCCTGTGGCTTTGTACATTTACTCTTTAGTTTTGTCTGGTTACAACTAATTATGCTCTCCAAGTAACCCTAAAAATTCCATGCAGTCCTTTGTGGACATACTTAGGCAATACGCTGCTTTGTTCCAATTATTCCTTACAAGGTGCAAAGAAGTTTTTTTTTTTTTTTTTTAAGCCTTTGTAGTCTTGGTCTTTCTTTTGACAGAATTTGAGAATGACAGGCCCTTTTTCTTGGAATGATTCGAGCTCTCTGTAATTTTCCCCCATCAGATGCAGAGTTGAGAAACCAGACGTTTACATTATTATGTGTATGGATGAATTTCTGCCCCCAGAATCCTATTCAACTTATTTTGAAAATTGTGTTGTACAGAAGTATAAAATGCTTTGAGGACACTGCAGAAATATTCAGGTCCTCCGTTCAATAGGTAGGTAGCAGAGAAGTGTATAGATTTACTGAAAATGATGGCTATGGTGTCCACATGAGCTGCTCCATTCTGTTTCCTTAGCCTCTGTCCTTGGACGCTGAGGATTTGCTCTGGAAATGTGAAGCTCTCTGGGGACTCTATAGGGATCTTGCTGTAGTTGACGGCTGTGCAAGTGGTTCGGGTCCAAGGTGGGGAGGCAGGACCATCAGTGTGCAGGTGCCCCTTGGCGCTCACGCCTCGGCAGAGCCGGTTCCTGGACTTGCTCGAAACTCACGAGTATGTGTTTCTGGGCTCGCTCATACTCAAGATGTGTGTTCCTGGGCTCACTCACACTCATGGTGTGTGCTCCTGGGCTCGCTCACACTGATGCATGTGTGCTCCTGGGCTCGCTCACACTCACGGTGTGTGTTCCTGGGCTCACTCACACTGATGCATGTGTGCTCCTGGGCTTGCTCACACTCACAGTGTGTGTGTTCCTGGGCTCACTCACACTCACACTCCAGTGGGTTCTGATGTGTTGGACACAGCACCAAGCTGTGCAAAAATCTATTTTTTGTATTTTCTTGACAGTTTTTACACACCTTGGTCTAGCCAGTCTGTGTTTTAGCTTTTTTTAGACAAATAGTGTAACATTTGGATATTTTAAAATAGTGTGGCACAAGCTTTACATGTTTGGCTATTTTGTGATTGAACATTTGAAATTAGAGGGACTGTGGAAAATATAATTCTTTTTTTAAAATTTACAGTAAGCTTTATATTTTAGAGCAGTTTTAGGTTTATAGAAAAATTATGGAAAAGCGCAGAGTTCCGGTATATCCCCCTCCTGTTTCTCCCCTTGTTGGCATCTGGCATTCCTGTGGTAGATTTGTTATAACTGATGGACTGATACTGATACATAATTATTAACTGAAGTGCATGGTTCACATTAGGCTTCACTCTTAGTATCGTACACTCCTGTGGATTTTGACAAATGCATAATGTCATGTGCTGTTCTTCTCTTTTTAAAAACCAAATTACTTAGGATTCTCCTGATAAGGGTTGGAGAAAGAGTCTCCTTGCTAAATCCAATGTCGGACTGGATTTGACATTGGCCTTGGTGCCATTCTCTCACAGGCTGACAACTCTTGTTGTATGAGCATCTGGGCCTTGTAAGAGTGATGTCATGGGAGAGGGATTCCCTGGGTAGCACAAATGGTTAAGCACGGGGCTATTAACTGAAAGGTTGACAATTTGAACCTGCTCAGAGGCACCTCTGAAGAAAGGCCTGGTGATCTACTTCCAAAAAATCAGCCACTGAAAACCCTGTGGAGCACAGTTCTACTCTGACACACATGGCGTTGCCATGGGTCAGAACTGATTTGGCAGCAACTGTTTTGTTTTTCGTCATGGAGGAAGGACATGGAGGAAGGCGCCCTGACTTCCTCCAGCTAGCAGGGGCCTAGTTTCCTCATCTGTAAGTGAGGGAGCAGGGCGAGCTAACCTTGATAATCTAACATAAAGTAGATGCTAACATTTACTGAACAGTATTATGTGCCAAGCACTGTTTTGAGTGCTATACTTGCTTTAATTCTTAGGATCCTCCCAGCAACTTTATTAAGAAGTTCTATTATGATCTCCATTTTACGTACTACAAAACTGAGACAAAGAAAGATTAAGCAACTTGTCCAAAGTCACACAGCTATTAAGTGGCAGAGCTAGAATTCAGACCCAAGCAATCTGGCCCTTGAATCCTTGCCCTCAACCACTACGTTACACTTGTCACATTATGCAAATCTTGGCTGTATCTTGAGCCTAAGTTTTCTCTCCCACGGACAGATTTCATTTTCTGCTATGGGATTTTTTTCTAAGACATAGACGGTTCTGGAATACTTGCTTCCCAAGAATGGAGGCACATTACAATCACCAATGGCTATTACTGTGGAGATCATCTGCAGAATGAACTCATCATTCCAGTATTGTACATGCATCCTTGTTAGGAACTGGAAATGATTGGGATCTCTTTCTCTCATAGTTTTCCCTATATCTGAGTGGGCCAAGACAGTGAGAAAGTTAGAAAGCAGATACACTGAGATGAGCTGGCCTCTTCAGAAGGACATAATGTCCACGCTCCAGAGGCTGGCATCCTGAAAATGCAAAGCAACATTGTTTGCTATATGGAGATTTTTTTAAAAAAAGTTCACACATGTTGGCTTTTTCTCTACTGCTAAAGAGTAGAAATTGGGAAAAGAAAACAGACTTGGCCAAGCAACTGATGTGAGGGACACAGGCTTCTTTTGTGAAAATTGCAGTGGGTACAACCTGAGTGAGCTCTCTCACAGCATTGGCAGGTACACACTCAGAGTTTGGGAGGATGCGTCACAAATCTAGATCATGTCTGTTCGAGATCTACTAACGATTCTCTGTACAGAGAGTGGGCCCGAGTCAAGAGGCATTTGAAAGGAATCATGTGGATTACAGGTTGACCCTTAAATTTGTGTCTATGATCAAAAGATACCGTTGGTCAAATCTACCTTATGCCTTCCTTTGGAGTTAATTACCTGTTGGTTATAGAGTCATATTAATTATTACACAAAGATCATTATTATCTTTGTAAACTCAAAGTCATCAAGTTAAATGTTCTGGATCATTGTTATTAAAGTAGTGTTATGGCACATCATAAATAGAAAACTTTTTATTAGAGTTAATATGGATCTTGAGTATCTTACAAGATTTTTTTTTTTTTACATGAAGAAGGCTGTAGGGTACTGAATCTTCCTGTCTGGCCAAGCAAAGATATATTTACCAAAAAGCTCCCCTGTGCTCAGGACAAAGGCCATGCATGGGCAATCCTTTGGGACCTGGACAAAGAGCGACTGCATTTGTAAAGTGGAAGGGTATCATGATTCTACTGAGTTTGCACCTGTGTTAGTCAATATTCTTGATAGACTTGTATATCATACAGATTTTCACTTTAGGGCATTTCTAATCTTAACAAGGGAATTTTTGTTTCGGGTGTTGATTATGCCCTTTTTTCTTGCTGCCAGGATTATAAATTAAGGAAATTTTTCAAAATATAATTGGGCTAGTGTCCAGGTTTCTTTTGAAGCAGGCGTCTGTGCTTTATTTAGCATTATCAATTATTTTTTGCTCAAATAAAACACTCTCACAGATGATCACAGGTCTATATTTTAAACTCCCTGAACAGAATGTTATTTACAGAGTATGTGTCTTGGCTCTGGCAGTTTTTGTGACTGCTGTGAGTTTTCCAGTCTATACCGCGGTGCCTCGTGCAAGTCTGATAATACATGTGGGGCAATAAACCAGGGGAAGCGCTTTGGTCTGAGAGCAATTCCCATGTAATAGGAACTAATGTTATAAACTTCAAATTAGATTTTAAATAAATGTTTATGCCCAGTCCGTCCATTAGATCATTGCCTAGAGGGTCAGTAGGATCATGCCTTTATTTGTCATTGTGTAGACTGTGATTGCTTTTTTAGGTATAGATGATACTTTTAGAATGAAGAATGCAGCACCACACCGAGACGGCAAGCAATAGTTTTCTGGTCTCGGGAGGGGAAAAAAGCGTATACGCAGTCACATCTCTAATAAGCTCAAGGCTGATATCATTGTTTAGAGGTTTAGCTCTGCATAAAGCATCACTGAAATATTTTCACAGAATCATACACCCAGAAGGGATTTCAACAACTGTTAAATGAGTTTCGCCGACTCTGGCTAGGCCATTACTAAGTCAAGTAGCCTTCTACTTTCTTTTCTCTGTTCTTTTTAAAAGAAGCTCCTTTTTCGTTAGAAAATTTTAATTTTCAAGTAGTAAGACAGAGAATAGGTAGAATAAAGAATTTCTATTGTTAATTTACAATCTGCAATCAACCTAAAGGACTAATTAAAAAGATCCTATGTTGATGTCCCTAAGATTGCGTCACTAAGCAAAGAAGAGAGTGTTAGCTAAACTCTGCTTCTCTCCATTCTCTCCTGATGACTGGAGCTTCCTGCGAGTGCACCAGAAAAGGATGGGGTAGGAGTACGGGGGGAGAATGAGACGCAGGCTCCGAACGTGAGGGAGCTGGTAGCTCTGCAGCCCAGAAAGGAGGGCATCCAGGTGGCCACACAGTGGAGATGGGACTCCACTTGGTACAGGGCAGAGCAAGACAGGGTTGAGAGATGACCGCAGTTACATTCATTCACCAATTCCCTTCCATAAGCAGCAGCAGTGGTGCGTCTACATTCTGGATGTGTTCATCAGCTGGGGTATTTCAAAATAAACAACTCTTGAGTCATCTCTGTTTTTGTAAGTGAGGGCTTGCTGTTTTATATTCTAAGTAGCATGTACATGGCAGTTCTCAGCCAATACCATTATTCTGAAATCAGTGATAACTTTGTATCATTATATCCTCAGAGTTTATTTTTGCATAGTACTCATGAAGCAATTTAATAACATGGGTATAGTATGCCATTTATTCCTGTCTCAGATTAGGAAGATGCGGCAAGAGAAGATAAGTGATTTGCCCACGGTCACAGATGGTGACAAAGGCAGAAAGAAACCCCAGACTTCTTATTCTTGAACCATTATTAGGGGGTGAGGGTCCAGCTCAGATTCCAAAAGACGGCTTCCTAGCCAAACAGAATGTAGCAAAACAAATGTTTTATGGGTGTACTGAGATGCAGTTTGAAGCAACTGACCCTTCAGTTGGTCCTGTGAAAACTCCAGTCATGAGATCACCCTGACTTAGCAACAGCTTGTCTGAAATGAAATGTGAACTTATAAATGAACAAGTACTCTTTGGGCATATTCGAAGCCCATCAGTGTAGGTGGGGCTGTGAATAGTAACGTTTTGCCTTCAGACACCCAAGATGCTGCACTATTGATAGTATTATTTCCAGTTAGACAGATGATCTAGCTTCTACATCTTCTTTCCAGAAAGTAAGCCTATCATAAAAATGAACATTAGTTGAAGCAGGTAAAGTGAAGATTTAAAAAGAGCATTAGCAGCAGTGTAATCTGGGGGGATAAGCAGAGAGGCATCTTTCATTCTCTCTGTTGCATGACAGCTCCATCTACTCTGAATTTCCTTTAACATGCCCAGGCTCCCCACTTTTTCCGACCTGCAAATACTTGCACATGCCATCCCTTCTATCAAGGAAATTCTCTCACCTGGCTGCCCATCCTTGCGATTGTAGCTTAGATGTTACCTCCTGAACAAGCTCTCCCGACCTCTAGATCAGGTGAGGGTGCTTGGCTGTTGGGCTGCACAGCATACTTCCTTCGCCTGAAACACTCAGCACAGTTAGTTTTCACGACTCTGATTGTCATTAATGCCCAGCTCTCTGCTGGACTCTAAGCTCTGCAAAGTCCTGGTCTCTGTTAGTCTTACTCAACAAACACAGTATTCCTGGCGTCCAGTATAGTGTTTGACACAAAGTAGGTGCTAGATAAATAGATGCTGAACAAATTAATGTCAATAGTAATAGCTAATAATAACTTGCTATGTGCCAAGCACAGTTCTGAATGTTCATTCTAAGCATATTATCTCATTTAATCCTCACAACAACTCTGAAGTTGGTATTACTATCACTGTTTCACAGATAAGAAAACTGAGGCACATAGAGGTCAGGTAATTTGCCCAAGGTAACACAGCAAGTGAGTGCTGAAGCCAGGATTTGAAATTCGGCATTCTGACTCCAGGTGCTATGAATGAATGAATGAGTTTCCTGGGAGACAAGAGAAAAGAAGAAAAATATATGTTACAATTCTCATATAAATTCCTCTGGAGAAACAAATTTTTTCTGGGTCTGGATTTCTAGAATCTGTTTCAGATACATCATCAATAACCTGGTTGTCTGTGCCTCCAGGTTCAGTTTTGTAGAGGTGCAGAGATTCTCTTAAATGGCTGATTCCCCTAGTAGCCTTCCTAAAATCTAGAACACAGCCTTAACTTGCAACTCAAGGGAACCATAGCTACCTGTAGTTGAACTAATGTACTTCAGGTGGGTTGCTTTCCTATCCATCAGCTTGAATCAGGATTAGGGTGTTCAAAACTTGGCAGAAGTAGGGACTTCACATGTTTCTTAGTTTGTCCCTCATACACAGAGGCAGGATCAAGGTGCTTTAACCCCCAGTAATCCCCATCAGCCCAAACCCCATCCTCAATTTTCCAATCTAATCCCCTTCTCTAGAGAAATTCTGGTTTCATTACCTCCCAGATATTAGCTGTCTTAGTTGTTTTTATATAGAAGCTTGGCAACAGTTCAATATGAGCTGTCCCACCTTAGTCAGGAAGCGCATGCTTTTACACCTTCTCCTCACTTATTGACTGTCTCGTTATCTGACATTTCACATTTACGACAATAGTAAAAACTCTACTATCCAACTGTTTTGTGCATTAATGACATGCATCTGGCAGTAACAAACGCCGAGGTGCAAGGTGAGAGTAATGCCGGCTGTGACGGGTAGGGTTATGGGTCGGCTTGGTTGAGCCGTGATTCTCAGTGGTTTGGCAAGTATGTAATGATATAACTTGGTAGTTATGTAATGATGTAACGTGGCAGTTATGTAGTGATGTAACCTGGCAGTTATGAAATGATGTAACTTGGTAGTATGTAGTGATGTAATTTGGTATGTATGTAATGATGTAACTTGACAGTTATGTAATTGATGTAACTTGGCAGTTATGTTATGATGTAACTTGGCAGTTATGTGATGATGTAATCTGGCAGTTGATGATGTAGTCATCCTCCATTTTGTTATCTGATGTGGTCATCTTCCATTTTTGCATAACACCGATTTCGTATAACAAACTGGTCTTTGGAATCTAGCCATGTTGGTAAGTGAGGAGAGGGTGTATTTTTATTTAAAAGCATGCAGTGAAAGAGTCCTTAGATCACAAAGATCACTCATTGCCATTGGACAGTGAGTCTTTTTACTTCTGAAACGTTTCTCCTCCTGCAGCTTTCCCTGCTCTGTGTAGGTGAAGAACGATTGATCACTTGAATGGTTTTTCCAACCTTTCTGATTGTCAAGCTCTCATGCCTCCAACACCTCTTTGGAGGCATCTCTCCTCTAATCAATGCTTCAGTGTTAAATATTCATTGTTAGCTTAAAGATGGGGAACCGATCTTTCTTGGATTTTTATCCCAGGTTTTCTCCTTTTTGTTTTTTTTAAAATAAAGACCTAAAAGGAGGATCAGCACTAGGTAGCAATGGAAAGAGAATGCGGCTGTGAGTCAGCCAGTCCTTGTCCCCATGCTACTGCCAAATAGTTGTGTTACCTTGGCAACCCATAAATCATAAACCCGTAAATCAGGAGCTATGAGCAGGTGATCACTTGTCTAGCCCAATCCTAAAATTCTGTGATTTCTTTAAAAATATTTTTGAATTTGTCAGGCCTTCTGGAGTTTTGTACTAGTTTAGAGAATTACTTTAATTTTTATTTCATTTACTTCTACTACTGTTTTACTGATTAATGTTTGAGGGCAGGCCCCTTGCTCCACATTTTGCATACATGAAATCTTCTGATCTTCACAACGACTATATTCCATTTTTAAAGTGAAAAAATTGGGCTTGGAGAGCTGTGATTTACCCATACTCACATGGGAAGTTCACGGTAGGACAAGAGCCCCAGCCCAGGGCAGGGAGAGTCCAGTACTGGTGTGCTTTACTCTCTGTGGGCACTGAGGGAGGAAGAGCCGTTTGTAATTCTTTTGTCAGTGGCATATTCACAGGATAGACACATTCATTTTAAGTGGTTAAATCTTAAACATTTCAAATCTCCTTCCCTCAAAATATCTCATCCTTGGAGGACATATTCTGAGTTCCCTTAGCCTATGCTGTAGTTGTTTCTATACTTTGGTAGGACTTACTTTTTTTCTAGAAAAATATAAAAATCAAAGAAGCTACTACAGAAGCATTTTTTTGTGTGTGCTTCTTCGAAAGCCAAGTAATATTCCATGTGCATAAATGGGGAATAAATGAGATGCACTTGGGTTGATTTCTAATGTCATCTAGTTTTACCTTATTAAAATTATCCATTGTTTCTTGGTTTCTTTTTGTTTTTTTTCTTTGCTGTGTTTTTTTTTAGACTGTGAGAAAACTTGCGTCAATTTTTAAAAGAAACACATTATTTGAAAACTCCATAAGCTGATGAGCACTGGAGAGCACGTGGGAAAGGAGGAGGTAGCCATGCAGCCATGTTCTTCTCGTCTCTTTATTTCTCCCTTTTGCTAGAGACCTCTTTTCCCACAGCAGGAATTAGTTTTGAGTTCCCCTTTCTCCACTTTGTCTGTCACCTGTGTGCCCACGGTCACCTTCCTTGTCACCAGTGCTCTGACAGGGGGCTGAGGGTTTATATGGGATGCCGGGCCCGGAAGGGGATCCCTTCTCAAAGAGCCTGTGTATAGCGGGGCTTATCAGTGGGCACTGGAGCGGGACGCTCAGGAGCGCGAGCTCTGTCTCCCACACGGAGCCAAGCTGGGAGGGATGTTTTCTGTGTGGTGTCAGCTGCCTTTATGAAGCTCTGTAATGCCAAGGAAAGTGGCAGCCCAGGGTGCAAAGGACCACGGAAACATGTGTTTGGTGATCTTTAGCCTTCGCCTTGGGGTGCTTTGATACACACCGCTGGCCAGGTGCACGTGGGTGGTGTGGCCTCACCCCCTGGGTACCAGGAGCCACCAGAATGGAAAGAAAGGCAGCACACACGAGCCCTGCAGTTGTTGGAACGTTTGTTTTTTTCTATGGACACATTTTCAAATCCTCTATTTGGTTTGGATTTTCTTATAAACTTTTTCTTAGTGTCTTTTTATCTTGATGACTCAGATTATAGTTATATTTTCACTGGGCAAAAAGATGAATTCAGGATATCATTTCTGTTGGAATACTTCCAAAATGGTATTTGGTAGCCAGAGGTGGTGGTCAGCCTCCGGGCTAAATGTGTAACAGTCAGGAGCTAATGTGCGGCTATACTGATGTTGTATGAATCTAAATGACAAAAGCTCCCTGCCTTACAAGGCTCCAGACACTGTTCATGTCACCCGTGTTCGTGTCACCCGTGTTCATGTCACCCGTGTTCGTGTCACCCGTGTTCGTGTCACCCGTTGGCAGTTGGCACGTGTTGGACATGCTTACTTCATAGTACGTTTATGTTACCTTGTGTGAAGAAGTTTAAAGACACTCTAATGACCTATTTGAAACTTTATTAGGGTTTTAAGATTTTTCTTTTAATCTAGAAACTTTTGTCTTTTTTGCAGTTGTTGTCAGAAAGGCAAAGTTTTTGTTATTACTGTGTACTTTCCTTTGTATGTGTGGCTTTGAGACAGCGGTGATTCAGTGGTAGAGTTCTCGCTTTCCATATGGGAAACCTGGGGCTGATTCCAGGCCAGTGCACCTCATGTGCGGCCATCACCCTTCTGTCTGTGGAGGCTTGCATGCTACTTGGATGTGAAATCAGCCGATGAAAACCCTATGGATCACAACCGTCTGATCCACAACTGACCATGGGGATGGACAGGACTGGCCAGTGTTTTGTTCTGTTGCGGGGTTTACCGTGAGTCAGGGGCCAACTTGATGGTGGCTGACAACAGCAACAGTGTGTGTGGTTCTATTCACTCACTCCCGCGTGAACTTTTATCAGTTTGGATGTTGTTTTGAGAAGAGAGGGTATTTGGTTTATGTTGTCTTCTGAACACCGTTTTGTGATTGTGATACAAATTTCCATATTTCAATGCATAATATAAAATCACCTTCCCTTCCATTATGGCCTAAATTTTAATGAAAAAAAAAGATACCTAACTCATTCCAAATGTTGCATGATTCTAAGAATATTTTAGTTTGATTGCAGAGAAAGATCCAGTGCCCTCCTCCTTTTTTTTTTTTTTTTCCCCTGGAATCTATACATTTGTGTGTGTGTGTTCATTCATTTATTCTTAGATCTAGGCATTCTTCATGTTATCTGTTAGGTGTTCAGAAAACAAGGGCAGCTGTAACTTCTCACTCTTCTTCCTTAGTCAGATTGCTGTAATGCGTGAATATGAAAGTACCTAAAGAACACGAGAAACCAAACCAAAATAATTGCCATCGAATCGACTCTGACTCGCGGTGACCCATGTGTGTCAGAGTCGAACTATTCTCCACGGAGTTTTCAATGGTGGAGTTTTGGAGGTGGATCACCAGGCCTTTCTTCCGAGGTGTCTCTGAGTGGACTTAAACCTTCAATTTTTCAGCTGAGAAGGTTAACCATTTCCACTACGCAGGGACTTCCTACAGAACACCAACCAAAAAAAAACCCAAAAAACCCATTACCATCGAGTCGATTCCAACTCATAGCAACCCTATAGGACAGAGTGGGACTGCCCCATAGGGTTTCCAAGGAGCAGCTGGTAGATTTGAACTGCCAGCCTTTTGGTTAGCAGCCTGAGCTCTTAACCACCGTGCCACCAGGGCTACAGAACACAGTGCTTGGCAAAAAAGCATTATCTAGAAGATATTAATGGAGCGTGTTAAATCAGGATGTCCTAGGACTGTCTGATGGCACACTGGTGAGACCAGGTGGGGAAATCCCCCCTGTATGGACCTTGACCTCAGGACTAGCAGATGGGTGAGAAGGAAAGCAAAGCAGTACAGCAGGGGCACTGGCAGCCCCTTGTCCGCTCCACTCGCCAGCGACCACTGTTAATAGTCTGCTTCTCTCCCTGCCTTCCAGGAGCTGTGCCGGCAACGCATGGCCGGCAGGTCCGTGGAGCGCCCGGAGCCCCTGCACACTTCCCGCATCAACAGCGTCTCCTCCCAGTTCAGCGATGGGCCTATGCCCAGCCCCTCGGCTAGGAGCAGCACCTCATCCTGGTCAGAGGAGCCGGTCCAGTCCAACATGGACATCTCCACTGGTCACATGATCCTGGTAAGGCCCGCACTCTTCTGTGAGAAATGAAAAGTGGTTAAGACCATGTTTCAAGGAGGAGAGAAACAGGAAAAGCCTTACAGGAATTCTCTCACGTGTACAAACCCTTAGTTCCTACAACACATAAAAGCAGCGTTTTTCATAGCCGCTGTTGACAACAAGATTGATGACTAAGTCTTACCTTTTTAGGAGGCTGACAAGCAGGGCAGGAAAAACCCAAATGTCAGGGCTCCTTCTGCAGTCAGTCCTCTAAGTTAAATGAATATGAGAACTTCTTACACTGGGATTTCTTTCATTCTTCTGCTTAGAATGCTAAGCCCCCCCACCCCCCACACACACACTCAGTCATGTGTATGGTTTTTTATTGGTTGTTTTGCTCTTCATGCCGGAAACACACATCTATCAGTGCCTACTGTGTGTGCTGCTTTTTTTAGCCCTCTGACTAATAAACGGCAGTTGGTTCCTTCCTCCTCAGTTCCCAGCTCACCAAGAATCGTTTGGGTAAATAAATGTCACTCATATGCTGCTTATAATTAGAAGTGACATCGGGGAGAGTGGGGAGTTTTAGTGCTTCACTCCGTCATGAAAAGACTTTCTGGAGGGATCTCACCAGAAGTTCTCCATGGGGTGAAACTTAGAGAGGTGACTGCACCACATTTTGCTTTTCCCCAAGCTGAGTGTCGGTATTGGAGGAGCCCTAGACTGGGTGGCTGTGGATTGCTGCTTGATGCATGGTGCATGTCTGAGATTTAAGAGAGAGGTCTGTAATTCAGCACTTCTTACTGCCTGTCTCCTGAAGGCACCAGGGTAATGCTGTCCTGAGCTTCCAAGCGGCAGGCACCTTCCTGTTCAGTAATTGTAAAAGCTGAAATACAAAGCAACCTAGCCGTGTTATTTTTTCATATTGCAGACGGAGCTTCCCGTTGATAAAAAGCGGAACCCTTTTCCATTCCTGGGCTGAGGCAGCTTCTGTACTTATGGATCAGGGAAAGATTTGTCATTGTGCAGTTAATTTCCCATGTCTTGAGATGGATCCTGCCAAGTGTTTTTTTTTGTTTGTTTTAAATATCTTTTTTATTTTTTTTGAAACTTTCTTACTGGCTTATTTAATAATGACATAGACTGGTGGAATTAGACCACAAAAGGCCAAGAAGCTATATTTTCATTAAATGGCCTCGTCGCAGATACTAAGATGGAGAGTCTCGGACCCTCCTGATGATGCTCTGAGGCCGTTGGGTGTGCTAGACAGGCCTGTGGGGCAGTGTTGCTGGCGGTTCTCGCTCCTGGGTGTCAGAGTTCTACCATCCCAGGAAACTCATGGTTCTAAACCCATTTGGATCAGACATGTGGGAAGACTGATGCATGCAACAGTCTGCTTCAGAAATCACTTAAAACTAAACCAAAGTCGGACGTTTAGCTTTTCTGATCGATTGAGCTGGAATTATAATCCAAATGGTTGTGTAGCCGTTTGGCCACCAACCGTTAAGATGTGGCCTTACTCTCTCCTTTCTTGGCTGGATCTTACCCAGCAAGCCTCAAGTCTGTCCTAGAGTGGAACGACTCCAGTGACATCAGGTTACCTGCCAGTAAATGCTCTTCCTGTTACTTGGCTGTACGGTGAATTCTTATATTTTCAAGATTCAGGAGCAGAGAAGTTCATTTAGCAAAGACTTGAGTTCCTACTGCTACCAACAGCTGTTAACTTTGAAAGAAGCTCTTCTTTATATTACTTTAGTCTGACTTTTTAGAGACTATATCGACATTTGTCCTTTTTAGGAAAGGAAACTAGATCAATAGTTTAGATTTCTAATGAGATTCGATATTGGGGCCAAACACACCAGCCTAATATGTTTATCTGGCAAGTTAGCCAAATGGATATTTGTTCAGAGAGCTTATTATACTCTAATATTGCCATGGTTCAAGGCACTTTTTTTTGGATTTTCTTAAGTCACTGAGTTACAATTTGGTGATATCTCAAGTCCAGATGGTACCTGCAAATGTTGTATTTTTCATATAAAATTGTGTTTTGCCATTCGCATGTATAATGAAGAATCTGAAAACAAACATAATGGTTAAATTTCAGTTGAGGTGCTTAAACCACAAGACCACCACCCGTCTGTCCGTTTGTACTGTGGTGGCCTGAGTGCTACTGTGCTGCTGGAAGCTATGTCACCAGTATTTTAATATTAACAGGGCCACCTATGGCAAACAAGTTTCAGCAGAGCTTCCAGACTAAGACAGACTAGGAAAAAAGGCCTGACAATCTGCTCCCAAAAATTAGCCAGTGAAAACCCTATTCATCACAGTGGAATATTGTCCAATGTAGTGCTGGGGACCAGGCAATGTTTTGCTCTGTTGTCCGTGGGATTGCCATGAGCTGGAGCTAATTCAACAGCAACTAACAATAACAACAAGCCACGAGGACTGTGATCAGTCAACTGGTCAAAATAAGTTTAAGCTTAATGTGAGTGTCCCACTGAAGAGGTCATTTAATGCAGCCCATTGCCATTTTTGCCCATTGCTGTTGAGTCAATTCTGACTTATAGTGATCCTGTAGGACAGAGTAGAACTGCCCCATAGAGTTTCCAAGGAGCACCTGGTGGATTCGAGCTGCTGTCCTTTGGGTTAGCAGTCATAGCTCTTAACCACTATGTCACCAAGGTTTCTAAATGCCCGTTTATCCCCTTACCCAACTGTAATGCTGAATCTAGAAATGCATTCAAACTTTACAATATGAGTTCAGCCACCTCCCTGGACTCTATGCATACGGACTGTAAACTCAAAGCAAACTGGGTCTTTCTGTCTTTCTCATTAGTCAGAAGCTGTGCTTAAATCGAATGTTACCAACTATATTTCCCTGACTCCAAAGAATGCAGGCATTTGACGGTAGGGAGGGGGATTGTACAGAACTGATGTCGCCAAGTATACCTAGTCCTTGTCCCTGGACATCCATGTGTATTCTCTTAACTCGGATAGTCCTATTTTTCTTTCCTAACTCTATAGATGGGTTCAAGTGCTCTCTCAACCCGTATGATTTTCTTCAACCGAAGCATTTTCCCTGGTACAGGTGATGAGAAATCTGGAGACATACGGCTTAAGTGAACCACATTTAGCATTTTTACTAGAATTCTTACTCACTGAAAGCAGGTGAAATTACTTTCAAGAGTCATCTTTTAGGCTGTGGAATTCTAGGCCCCTTCTCACTTGTGTGGTCCTGATAGCACCTTGTGATAGGCTGGAAATGTTCCCCGGGAACTGGCTTTGTTGTTAGTGACTTGGGAACAGCGTTCTCTCCTCAGCAGCAGCTGTTGGAAACCAGCTCAGGAACACACACACCGGAGTATCTGACCTTCTAACTCGTTAAAGCCACAAGGAAGATAATTCTGTGGTGATCAGTCAACCTGACCGTCCTTAAGGAAACTTCCATGCTTATCAAACAGCTAACATTAACACGATGACCTTACTGAACTACACAGGCAGGATTCAAAGACTGTCAGATAAATCACACACCAAACCCACTGCGGTCGAGTCGATTCTAACTGACGGGGACCCTGTAGGACACGGTAGAACTGCCCCATAGGGTTTCCAAGGCTGTAATCTTTACAGAAGCAGACTGCCACATCCTTCTCCCAAGGAGTGGCTGGTGGGTTTGAACCGCCAACCTTTTGGTTAGCAGCTGAGCACTTAACCACTGCACCACCAGGACTCCCAATAAATCATATAAGGTCCATGTAATCCACAGAACCATTGTTTTCTGAAATTCAGCTGCTCTCACAGAGCATCATGCAAAATGTCACATTTTAACATATAGATTCAATGAAATAAACAGCAGAAGTTATTTATATCTGAACAACAGGGTAGAAGCTAGGAGTAGCCTACAAAGTAGAAAGGAAAAGTTGGCCAAGTTATTTGGAAGACATACTCGTTACCAAGGCCTGTTGCCAACATGCGAAATTAGAACATTTTCTTTAGCAAAGAACAGAAAGCATTTTTTGAAGGGATAAGTTCACAGGTAGTTACAAAGCCAGATATTGCGTGGGCACATTGGGGGCTGTCGTGTGGGGCTGATCTGGGAGGAAGGGCAGAGATGTCACAGGGGGTGTGTATGCCCAGTTAGGAAGCACCCCAGACTCTGGAAACTCCCTTCTCTCTCTCACAGACCACTCCTTTCACTTGGGTTTGTATAGTTACTTTATTTGCCATGGACTGTAATTTCATGTTAGAATTCTAGAGATAAATATTCCCTCAAGGACTGGACTACGTTGAGAGGGTAAGCAGAATTTGTCATCCCTCAGAAAGGAGACAGGTGGCCTGGTGGAGGCTTTGAAATGGGAGAAGGAAGGTTTCCTCCTGGGTGCCGTGAAGCAGGCAAGCAGCAGGCTGCGGCTGAGGAGACCTGCCTCGGGGCTGGTAGTCACTAATGAGAGCAGGCCCATTTGTCAGCTCACAGTCACTGCCAGGGAAGGCTGAGCTTCACATCACTGTAGGGAGGGGCTTAATTACCGGCTAGTCAAGGTGTTTCAGGCAAGTGGAACACGACATAGAGAAATGGGTCAGGGAAAAGCACATGTCTACCAGGTGCCTAGAGGCATCGAGTTCTCAGAAGGAACGCAAGTGACAATGTCAGTGCAAGATACGCGGACGTGGAGGGGGCGGCTGGTGGGCACGAGCCTGCTATCAGACCTGCTGCTCTGCATGCAGCTCTCCCTGCACGAGGCACCTGAGTGGTTGGATCTAGAAGTAGAGCACTGTTGCTAAAAAGCACAGATTCCGGGGTCAGGTAAACTTGGTTTCAAAGCTTGGAAGCTTTGTGAATTACCAGTTCTGTGTTCCTGAAGAAATATTTCAGCCTCTGTTTTCTCGTCTGTGAAATAAAAACCAAACCAGTTGCTATCGAGTCGATTCCAACTCATAGTGACCAGTAATAGTAGTGCCTACCTCTTAGGGTACTATGAGGATTAAACAAGATAATCGTTTAAGAAGCTGACACCTTGTAAGACTTCAGCAGATGTCGTTTACCTCTAATTGTTCTTAGTCAACCAAGAAGGATCGTGGCAAAGAAACAAACCAGGTAGAGCCTTTAGGCAGCCAAGCCAACGTGTCACTGAGCTCCAGGCCCCTGTTCTGTAAGCTTGACCCATTCTATTTTTCTGTACTTTGGTTTTTCTTTTTTTTTTTCCCTTCATATTTTTAAAAAGCACGTTTTAAAAGACTCCTTTTTTTTTTTTTTTTTAGCAGAATTCAGGGAAAGGACTTTATCCACAGGGAAAGCCAGTCCAGGAATGCCATATACCCCTGGAAAACAGGCTTAATGGTGGCGGGCAGTGTGAAGTGTGCTTTTGGGGAATTTTCTGGGTAGAAAAATGCAAACCTAAGACAGGGTGTGCCCGGGAGGCTGGGCATGTCGACCCCTTTTCCTCTGTTATGTTCTCTTGGAGAAGATGAGATGAGGGGCCACCACGGGATGGCTGAGCTCAGTTTGTGAAAGGTGGAAGACGAGAGTGGATGGATGACATGTTCCAAGCACTGTACCTGGCACATGGTAGGGACTCAGTAAATATTGCTGAATAATTGGAATAGCTGTAGGGGGAGGTAGGGAAAGGGAAACACCAACTTCCATAAAATTAGTTCATCTTTAAAGAAATGTTTAGAAGGCAATATGATGAAGTTTGAGACTAAATTCAGAAGTCTGAAAAACAAATGACATCCTTAAAATGACTTCGTAAAACTATTACAAAATTATTATATTTTGAATATGGGAAGGGACATGGCTTCTTAAGACATTCTGTCAGATCCTTTGAATTTATTGATTTAAAAAATCTATTTCCATATCACATTTGTTTTCATGGTGCCTGGTTTCGTACGAGCATGTCAAGGACAAGCTTCCTGCTCTCAGGGTCACTAACTACATCTGAATCAGCTGAGGAGCATGGCATGAGAAAGGAGACACACACACTCACACACACACAAGCAGTTGTGTTAGCAGTGAGCAGTTAGTGTGTGGGAATCATGAGGAACTGTTTCTAATGTAGTTATTTCTAGCTCAGGAACTCCTTTCCTTTGGAGGCTTGAAGGCAAGAGAAAAAATTTCTTTGGGGCATGGGAATATTAAACAGGTTAACATTTCTCCGTTAGATTGAAAAGAACATAGAACTTAATTCTAGTAGGACTTCTGCTTAATACATCTTCATCAATGTTGAAAGTAAGAAGACGGACTAGATCCTACTCTGTTTAATCCTTGCATTCCCATTAGTCTTGGAAAATATGATACTGATAATAAGAATAAGCATTATTGCAAACACTGATTAAGCACAAATATATAACTGTCCTAAGTCACTCTTCTAAGAAACCCATGAGGTAGGTTTTACAGATGAAGACAACAAAGCTGAGAGAGGTGGACTAGATAAAGGAAAAGTTACTACACTGCAGAAAGTGACCAAAGGATTCCCATCGTCACTGGGATCAGAAAAAAAACAATGAATTTAACCAAAACAGAAGGGATTTGGATTACCGGTCTGAGGAGGCCTGATGCCTCCCTTTCTTCTTGGGTGTATACATGTGGATTCATCAACTTAGTTTGCTAAATATGCTTAAGTTATAATATTGTGTCAACTTTGGAGACTACCCAGATTGGTGGCAGAGTGCCTGTCCGCAAATTGATTGTAATCTAAGACTGTCCCAAATATCTCTGCACCTTGGAGATTCAGGGTTAGTCACTTTTGTGGTGGGCGTTTTGCCTTCCTTGTTTTTCTAGGATCTCATTTAACCAATAACCACTTAGGGTGGTGTCAACTCTGACTCATGGTGAACCCATGTGTGACAGAGTAGAACTGTGCTCCATAGGGCTTTCAATGGCTGATTTTTCTGAAGTAGATTACCAGGAGTTTCTTCTGAGGCACCTCTGAGTGGACTCGAACCTACAACCTTTTGATTCCCATTTGCACCACCCAGGTTCTCCAGTATCGCATTTAGGATCCTCTTTTCTTCAATTCATATACTTCGAGTGGCCTACATCTCTGATCATTTTGGCTTATTTGGCTCTTTGGCGTCATACTTGTGAATACTTATAAATACTTTTTGTTAAGTGCTTAACTAGGAAGGCTTCTTGACAACATGCTGAAGACCTGTTACCTAAGAAAGATTATTAGTCAGCATGATGCAGCAGAAAGAGTTGTAGCCCGGCCCTGCCTCCACCCAGCAGGAGTAGCCTGAGGCAGGTTACTTCTCTAGGACTCAGTTCCTTCATCTTTAAAATTAGTGCCTTGTATTCCTAAAATGCTGTTATTCCCTGATCACCTCGCCACATGCACTTCTCCGTGGTGCCGGCTCTCTGAGATCTAAATGTACACATCTGAGAGCACAACGGGTCACCACTTCTCACTGTGAAGTCAACTGGGCCACCAGAATTTCATTCTATTGATTGGACTTCCGTTGTATCGGTGCTCACTCACTAACTTAGATTACTAGTGAGCCCTAATAATTAAAGTAAACTAGTGGATAAATGGGCCCTTCCTGCTTCCGTAGAATAAAGACGTAGAGGAACACGGTTATGTAGGTTATTGTTTCTGGCTCAGCAGTGCTGTTTTCCATGATTCTGATTTGGTGGAGTATATTTTTTGCTTGAATACTGCTGGATATTTAGACAAAGGGATTACATGTGAATGACATTGTTTCAGTGCATCTAAATTAGGTATCCTCAACCCTTTGTCTTTTTCAGCGTGGTGGATGGGAGTCTGACCTGCTCTTTTCCCCCAGCTCCCAGTTAGAAGCTTTCACAAACCACCTAACTACAGAGTATTGAGTTTGATGTCCCAAGGCTGCATTAAATCACCAGAAAAGGAGGAAAATGGAGTAATCTAAGATATTGATAACCAAGTTAGTTAGAATAACAGGAATATTCAGGTGTGAGAAATGTGAACTCTAACGATCATGTGGAGTCCCTGAGTGATGCAAACAGTTAACATGCTTGACTGCTAACTGAAAGGCTGAAAGTTTGAGTCTACCCAGAGGTACCTTGGAAGAAAGGCCTGGCAATCTTCTTCTGAAAAATCACCTATTAAAAACCCTATGGAGCACAGTTCTAATCTGGGATTGCCATGAATCAGAGTCAACTTGATGGCAACTGGTTCTGGGTGACCTTCTGGACATTTCCTGACATTGCTGCCGTAGGCCTGGCTACACCTTTTTAGATCAACGTAAGGAGCCAGTTGAACTTGGTTTGGGTTGAATTGGTGTGACCTCTTAAAGGCCGTCATGTTCTTTGTGCTTGACCCAAACCTAGAGTCCACTTTCTAACTCCTATGTGGATTTGCGTGGATTTTTCTAGAGCCTTTTTGTCTCGTTTCAGACTTCTGTTATATCTACATACATTCTCATTACTATCACTTTTGGTTACTGTTTCTGTGGCTTAGCTGTGAATACCCCTGAGATGTACTCAGAGGCCAGATATCACGGAGACCATTTAGTTTCTCACTGGTCACCGGCATCTTGTATTTCAGGAGGAAGGCTGGGGTAATGATTAGGAAACTGGGTGCAGTGCCTAGTATGTGCCTGGCGCTCAGCAGACGTTTAGTCACTGATACTCCACCACTCTTTGGGTTTGTGAGTTTGGAGCTTGGGCACCACCGTCTCTACGTTCATCTCTAAGAAGAGGGGGTTAATCTAGCTATCTCCAAACTGAGTAATTTCCAGCTCTAAAATCATGTGACTTCTTAAAAACCATTTTAAAGTAACCTAAATTTATGGTTTTCTTTAGATTTTCATCTTCTACTAGGTAGAGGGGGAAAAACGAGTTCCAGCAGCCCAGGTTCAAGGATTGTGTTTTGTCAGTTTGTGCATAGGTATAATGAAAAAAATTAATAGCAGATATGTGGATATGGTAGAAAGATAGACAGAGGAAAGCAAGTCTTCCCATCCCATATTCTGACTTCTGATATCTCACCTCCCTTGCCCCAAAGTCAACCATTGCTATCATTTTCTTGTGGATTTTTTCACAGATAAGTAGTAACGACATACACATAAACACACAGTTCTTTTTCATGTAGCAGTGTATCTAGGAGATAGTTCCATAGGAGTATACACCTACTCCTCACTTGTCAACTCTCTTGTTATCATACATTTCCCATTTATGACAATTATAAAAAAGCTACTTTCTGACTATTGTGCATTAATGACGTCCATCTGGCAGTAATGAATGCTGAGGTGCGAGGTGAGAGTAACGCTGGCTGTCATGGCTAAGGTCATGTGCCAGCTTGGCTGGGCCGTGATTTTCAGTGGTTTGGCAGTTATGAATGATGTCATTTGGTAGTTATGTAATAATGTAGTCACCCTCCATTTTGTGATCTGGTGTGGACAACCTCTATTTTTCCGTAATGCCAATTTTCACGTAATGACCTGGTCTTTGGAACCTAACCGTGTCAATAAGTGAGGAACAGGTTATATGACTGTACCTCATTATTTTTAACAGCCATATATTATTCTACTATTTAATGTACAATAATTTATAATTTGTTTCCTATTAAGAGTAATTTAGGCAATTTTCAAACATCACCCACCCCAAACAGCACAGCATATGTAAAAAAATATGTAGGTTAAATTTCTAGAAGTAAGATCCTGGGTCGTAGAGTATGCTTATTGTCTATTTTGATAGATATTGCCAAGTTACCTACGAAAGGTGTTTCGCAGATTGACATGGTGTTATGGATTGAAGTGTGTCCCCCGAAAATATGTGTTGTAAATCCTACTATACCTGTGGTTATAATCCCATTTGGCAATAAGGTTTTCTTTGTTATGTTAATAAGGCAGTATTAGTGTAGGGTGTGTCTTAAATTAATCTCTTTTGAGATATAGAAGAGCAAGAATAAGCAAGCAGCAAAAAAAGCAGAGATGAGGGAAGATAGATGTCAAGCCACATGAAGATCACCAATGAACCTGGAAATAGAAGCAGAAAAGAGACAAGGACTTTCCCCAAAGCCGACAGAGAGAGAGTCTTCCCCTAGAGCCAGTGCCCTGAGTTTGGACTTCTGGCCTCCTAAACAGTAAAAAAATAAATTTCTGTTTGTTAAAGCCACCCACTTCTGGTATTTCTGTTATATCAACACTAGATAATGAAGACACACTCTCACCAACTGTGTAGAAAATGGTGCCAGTTTTCCCTTACCCTCCCCAACCTTAACAGACTTTATTTTTGCCACTGGTAAGTGGAAAAGGTTATTATAAAGCAGTTTTAATATACATTTCTCTTGTTATGAGTGAGATTGAGCATCTTTTCATATGTGTGGGAGTCATTTGTAGTTCTTTTCAAGCATGGTTCCAGAAGTACTCCTCAGAGGCTACAAGGCCACCAACTTCTGAAGCCTGTTGAGTAAAAGCTCAGAAAATGTACACAGCACTAGTCTCGGATGTCGGCAAGAATTTATTGAGCTTGATATAATGATACTAATTTCCTTGCCTCTTTCTTTGTATGCCTAGTTATTAGTCTGCACATGACCATCAGCCATGGTCATCTCTGAGAGTAGCAGTGATATTGATTACTTTTGCTAAACTTTCAGATCAAAAAAAAAAAACCCTTCTGAAAAGTCATGTCAGGACAATGAGGAGAGTTAACAAGTTGAAAGACAGACTGCTGAATGTCTCAGGCACTTATATTTCTTATGTGTAAGAGTTAAGCATTAGTATTACGATACAGTGCAAAGACAGTTGTTTCAATTTATAAAAACAAGTTGCCTTGAGATGGTCAGCAAGAAGAGTGGCTACTGGAGGCTGGAGCCTGGGTGGGGGCTGTGGCTGTTGTGGGTTCTGTGGACCTCGAGGGAACTGATACTTGAACCCCACCTCTGTTTTCTGGTAGCCTGAAGCAAGTGAGAGAGCCCTACCCTCCTTCCCGTAGCAAATAGTAGGGTGACATTTGCATTCCTCCCACGCATGTTGTGAGATTTTCGTGCAGTTAATAGCACCGGAGGACGGCAGACCTCCTGTGCTCTGAGCCCTTTTGCTCTGCAGCCTGTCCTACCATCCACCCACCAAGCAAGCTGGTGATCCTATAATGATTTAACTCTCCACCTCTTTATCAAAACACATCTCCTGTTTCCTTGTCAGAGTCTAAAATTCCCACCGTCATTACCATTCCTTTGGACAGCGGTGGAAGAACCAGCAAGTGTTAATCCATTTAAATAATAGCATTTAGCAATTCATACATCAGACCTGATTAGTTTTTCAACCAAGAGCAGGACCCTGAAAAACTGAGGCACCAACAGGTGCTTTTTGTTGGAAGGAAGTCAAGGAGGACTTTTTGGGTGGAATAGTTTCAGGTTAGGAGGCAGCCCGAGACTCATAAAGATGGGCCCTGGGGCAAGAACAGGTTCTAGATTAGGGAAGCGATAATCTGCAACTCTTTCCCAGATTTCCTCTGGGCTGCTTGGGAGCGTTGGTGCCCTCTGCCTTGAAGTGGCTGTAAAGAGTGTTTTCCTGCTCACCAACACCCTCTTCTACCAGTTGCTGTCAAGCCCATTCTGACTCATGGCAACCCCATATGTGTCAAAGGAGAACGGAGCTCCATAGGATTTTCAATGTCTAATTACTTGCAAGTAGATCACCAGACCTTTTCTTCTGAGGGGCCTCTGAGTGGACTCGAACCTCCAACCTTTCTGTTAGCAGCCAAGTGCAATAACAGTTTGCACCACCCAGGGACAAGTAGCACCTTGCTCACCTGCTGGCCCTAGTGAGGTCTTGGACAGGTGTTACATTGTTGACTATTTATGGATAGTGTAATCATGAGCTCTTTACTGGAGGGGGGTGCTGGTGAACTAGCTTATATTTTTGTGAGAGAGGGCGTGATTTGTCCTTTTGTTTTTAAAAAAATCTGATTTATTTTTAAAATGCTAGAACAATGTTGGGATTTTGCTTTTTAGTATCTTAGAGTTTTCAACATAATATATTTTCTGTCTTGACACTTGCTTCTTAAGAAAAAAAAATTCCACGACCCAAATCTGACCAGTCCCCTTGCTGCCAAGCAGGTCACAGGGAGGCAAGCAGTTGAGCCTATTAAGAAATGTTTGTGGGGTCTTTGGTATTATATATTTATAAACTGGCTTTGATTTGAAGTTAGGGCTCTAGAGAGGGTGTGATGATGATCGTGGCTTCTATGGGAGAAGTTACGGGTAAGGAAAATCCTGGTCTACTGTTAAGTAGATTGATCTCTCAACTGCTCAGGGATGGTTTGTATGGATAAGGTGCGCCCACAAACATTGCTTCTCCAATTTTTACTTAATTGTTCTTTTACCATTTCCTTGCTTGATACACCTTCTTTTAGTGGGTAAGTTGGATAAAATAAAGTAAGTAAAACCAAGCGTCCAACTGATATTTGTTGTATTAACATGAATAACCAAACACTAAATTTGGTAGTTAACAAGCCTATTAGGTGACTGTTGAGGCGAAGCAACTGAAACAGGTGCCCAGAATAGGGTTTTCAAAGTATCCATTATTCAGCAAATATATTGTGAGTGCTCAATGACTGAGAGAATAAATGAGGTTGTAAACTATTGGAACCTCTCCCAAATAAACCTGGAAAGAGCCTGTGTTATTCTGGCCTATTTGGTGACTACTGGGCCTGTACGTTTATAGACGGTGTTCAAAGGAATTCAATGGCAACAGTATTATTCAAGGAGCAGAATGGATTGTTCATGATATACGTGAACATACAGTGTAAAATTAACATGGTTTATAAAATGCAGCTTTTGCAATTCCACTAAACCATACAGTTCCACACACAATTCACAAATGAACAAGTATTAATCAGGGTTTGTGCCCTTTTACATCCTTAGCATTTGGCACAGCCCTGGACAAGGTAGGCATTCGATGCAATTTTTTTCTGAGTGCCCGAATCAAGTAGATGATGTGTGTTTTGCCCGTAAGATACTTACAATCTATTCGGGATGAAAGGGGGATGATTAGCTAGAGAAATACGACCAGTGTCAGTCGCCATTGAGTCGACTCCAATTCATGGCAGCCCCATATGTGTCAGAATAGAACTGTGCTCCATAGTGTTTTTGATTACTGTTTTTCAGAAGTAGATCCCCAGGACTTTCTTTTGAGGTGCCTTTCAGTTATCAGCCACACCCTTTGCACCTCCCAGGGATTCCAGATAAACAATAGAGATAGTCAAATACCACATTGTATTTTTTTGCTAGAAGACTTCTCAGCCATTAAGGAGATTGGGGTGGTAGAGGGAGCTTGAAAGGAGGTGTTGGGACTTGAGGTGGATCTTAGATGCGGGGTCTTAACCAATAAGGAGGAGCCATATTGGGCTAGGCAGAAGACTGAGACAGGAGGTATCACAGCCGCTCAGGAACCAGAGGAAAATTCACATAGTCTGGGTTGATGGTGGAAGAAACAAAGTCAATAGCACAGACTTGGATGGGTAAACTGGGGCCAGACATTGGACAGGACTTGAATACAAGCAAGTGGTGTTTGTTTTGACTCAGTATGTAAACCCACTGTGGTTTCTTTCTCTTTCTTTTTTTTTAAATTTTATCGGGTTTTAGTTGAAAGTTTACAGCACAGATTAGTTTTTCATTCAAAAATTGATACACACTTTTTTTTTGACATTACTTGCAGTCCCACAGTGTCAGCACTCTCTTCCTTTCCTTTTCCACCCTGGGTTCTTCGTGTCCATTCGTCCAGTTTTCCTGTCCCTTCCTGCCATCTTGTCTTTGCTTTTGGGCGGGTGTTGCCCATTTGGTCTAGTATACTTGATTGAACTAAGAATCACATTCTTAACATGTGTTATTGTTCATTTTATCTGCCTGTGAGCTGGAAAAGAATAGATGGCGATGGGTTTGGTTTTTTTTTTGGTTAATCTTTGGCTGAAAGGTGGACTTCAGTTCTGAGTTAACTGGGTGTCCAGGGCCCATAGTCATGGGGGTTCCTCTAGTAACCCTCAGACCAGTAAATCTGCCCTTCTTCTGTAAATTTGAATTTCGTTCTACATTTTTCTCCTGCTCTGCTGTTGTGATCCCTGTCAGATCAGTCGGTGGTGGTAGCCGGGAACCATCTAGTTCTGGGCTCTGTCGGTTTGGAGGCTGTTGTTCACGTGGTCTGTTAGTCCTTTGAACTAATATTTTCCTTGTGTCTTTGGTTTTCTTCATTCTCCTTTGCTCCGAATGTGCTGGGACCAATAGATATACCTTAGATGGCCACTCCCAAGCTTTTAGGACCCAGATGCTACTCACCAAAGTAGGATGTAGAACATTTTCTTTATCAACTATGTCATGCCAATTAACCTAAATATCCCCCGAGACCATGGTCCCCAGTCCTCAGCCCCAGTAACTCAGTCCCTCAAGGTGTTGGAATGTGTCTAGGAAGCTTCTATGACTTTGGCTTGGTCAAGTTGTGCTGACTTCCCCTATATTGTGTGTTGTCTTTCCCTTCACCAAAGTTAACTTGTCTGCTATCTAGATAGTGATTTCCCTTCCCCATCCCCACCATCCCTCGTAACCATCAAAGACAGTTTTTTTCTGTGTGTAAACCTATTCTTGGGTTTTTATAATAGTGGTCTCATACAGTGTTTGCCCTTTTGTGATTGACTTATTTCATTAAGCATAATGCCCTCCAGATTCATCTATTTTGTGAGATGTTACATCATTGTTCTTTATTATTGCACAGTATTCCATTGTGGTGTGTGTACTATAATTCATTATCCATTCATCTACTGATGGGCAGTTAGGTTGTTTCCATCTTTTTGCTATTGTGAATAATGCTGCAATGAACATGGCTATGCATATGTCTATTTATGTGACAGTTCTTATTTCACTAGGACATATTCCTAGGAGTGGGATTGCTGGATCATATGGTATTTCTATTTCTAGCTTTTTAAGGAGGCACCATATCATTTTCCATAGTGGTTATACCATTTTACATTCCCACCACCAGTGCATAAGAGTTCCAATCTCCCCACAGCCTCTCCAACATTTGTTATGTTCTGCTTTGTTGGTAAGTGCCAGTACTGTTGGGGTGAGATGATATCTCATTGTAGTTTTGACTTGACATTTCTCTGTTGGCTAATGATCATGAGCATTTCCTCATGTATCTGTTACCTGCCTGAATATCTTCTTTAGTGAAGTGTCTGTTCTTATATTTTGCCCATTTTTTAATTGGATTTTTTGTCTTTTTGTTGTTGGACTGTTGAAGTGTTCTATAGATTTTAGAGATAAGACTTTTGTCAGGTATGTCCTAGCCAAAATTTTTTCCCAGTCTGTAGGTTCTCTTTTTACTCTTTTGGTGAAGTCTTTTGATGACCGTGCTTAATTTTTAGGAGCTCCCAGTTATCTAGTT
This sequence comes from Trichechus manatus latirostris, assembly GCF_000243295.1. Classification (NCBI taxonomy): domain Eukaryota; kingdom Metazoa; phylum Chordata; class Mammalia; order Sirenia; family Trichechidae; genus Trichechus; species Trichechus manatus. The sequence goes on along the minus strand of NW_004443956.1, from coordinate 22,789,283 downwards.
TCTCTTCTGGTGTTTGTGCATCTTTAGTTATGGTTTGTATTGTATTTATGCCATTTAACATGTGTTGTCCCTATTTTTTCTTCCATGATTTTTATTGTTTAAGATTTTGTATTTAGGTCTTTGATCCATTTTGAGTTAGTTTTTTTGTATGGCATGAGGTATGGGTCCTGTTTCATTTTTTTACATATACATTTCCAGTTTTGCCAGGATCATTTGTTAAAAAGACCGTCTTTTCCCGTGTTTAATTGAATTTGGTCCTTTTTCAAAGATCAGCTGACCATAGGTGGATGGATTTACATCTGGGTTCTCGATTCTGTTCCACTGATCTATGTGTCTGTCATTGTACCAGTACCAGGCTGTTTTGACTACTGTGGCTGTATAGTAGGTTTTGAGATCAGGTAGTGTGAGGCCTCCTACTTTGTTCTTTTTTCTCAATAATGCTTTGCTTATGCAGGGCCTCTTTTCTTTCCATATAAAGTTGATTAGTTATTCTTAAGTATTTTATCTTTTTTAGGAGCTGTTATAAATGGTATTGTTTTCCTGATTTCCTTTTCGAAGTTCTCTTTGTTGGTGTACAGGAATCCAGCTGATTTTTGCATGTTTATCTTGTATCCTGCTACTCTGCTGAATCTTTGTATTAGTACTGTAGTTTTCTTGTGGTATCTTCAGGGTTCTCTATGTACAGGATCATATCATCTGTGAATAGTCATAGTTTTACTTCTTCCTTACCAATTTGGATGCACATTATTTTGTTTAGCTAGGACTTCCAGCTCAATGTTAATTAAACAGGAGTAGTGATAAAGAGTATTCTTGTCTTGTTCCTGTTCTCAGGAGGAATGCTTTCAGCCTCTCTCCATTGAGAATGATGTTGGCTGTTGATTTTGTATAGATGCCCTTTATTATGTTGAAGAATTTCCCTTCTATTTCTATTTTTTGGAGAGTTTTTTGTCAGGAATGGATGTTGGACTTTATCAAATGCCTTTTCTCCATTGATTGAGACGATCATGTGATTCTTTTCTTTCGTTCTGTTTATGTAGGGGATTACATTGATGGGTTTTCTAATGTTGAACCATCTTTGCATACCTGGTATGAATTCCACTTGGTTGTGGTGGTTTATTTTTTTGATATGATGCTGAATTCTGTTGGCTAGAATTTTGTTGAGAATTTTTGCATCTATATTCATGAGAGATATTGGTCTGCAATTTTCTTTTTTTGTGGTGTCTTTGCTTGACTTTGGTATCAGAGTTATGCTGACTTCATAGAATGAATTTGGGAGTATTCCTTCCATTTTTATGCTCTGAAATAGTTTGAACAGTACTGGTGTGAGCTCTTCTCTGAATGTTTGTTAGAATTCTACAGTGAAGTCATCCAGGCCAGGGCTTTTTTTGTTGGGAGTTTTTGTTATTACCTCTTCAGTTTCTTCTCTTGTTATGGGTCTGTTCAGATTTTTTATCTATTTTTGGATCCCGGTTGTTGGGTGCATAGATATTTGTTAAAGTTATGTCTTTTTGGTGGTTGTCCCTTTAATCATTACATAATAACCTTGCTTGTCTTTTATGGTTGATTTTGCCTTAAATCTATTTCATCTGAGATTAGTATTGCCACACCTGCCCTTTTTTGGTTACTTGTTTGCTTGATACATTTTTTCCATCCTTTGATTTTTAATATACTTATGTCTTTGTGTCGAAAGTGTGTGTCTTATAGACAGTATATTGATGGGTAATGGTTTTTTTATCCATTCTGCCACTCTCTGTCTCTTTACAGGTGCATTTAAGCCATTTACATTAAGTGTGATTATCAATAGACATGGATTTATTGCTGTCATATTGTTGTACTTTATTTATTTATTTTTTTGTGGTGCTAATATGTTCTTTGTTCCTCTTACTTTCCTGCACTGAGTCTCTTTTGTTTGTGGATTTTCTTTTCTTTCGTTTTTATAGATTCTGTGTTTACTGAGACTTTTTTTTACTCTAATGAGTAAGTTTGTTACCTTTCTTTGTTGTTACCCTGAAATATACTCTTATCTTCCTAAGTTGGAATGAGTCTTTTATTACTTGATATTGCCTTGACTTCCTCTCCATTTGAAAGTTCTATACCTACACTGTTTATTCCCCCTTTTACTGTTTTGACACTGTCATTTATGGATTGGCATCTCTGTTTCCCTGTTTTAAGTCTTTTAGTTTTGTTTTATTATTGAGAGTTCTTTACCTAGGTTGTTATCTGGCTGATGCTGTCCTGTATCTAGACTCTGTTTGTCGTCTGATGTTGGTTACCTAACTGAAGGACTCTCTTTAATATTTCTTGTATGTTTGGTTTGATTTTTACGAGTTCCCTTAATTTCTGTTTATCTGGAAAGCCATCACATTTGAGAGAGTGTTTTGCAGTATCTAGTATTCTTGGCTGGCAGTTTTTTTCCTTCAAGTTTTCGTATATGTCATCCCATTGCCTTCTTGCCTGCATAGTTTCTGCTGAGTAATCAGAGCTTAGTTTTATTGTTTCCCCTTTGTAAGCAACTTTTTGTTTTTCTCAAGCTGCTCTCAGGATTCTTTCTTTGTCTTTGGTTTTGACATATGTGATTATGGTGTGTCTTGGTGACTTTCTTTTCTGGCCTATCCTATGTAGGGTTTGTTGAGCTTCTTGGATGGTCAGCTTTTCATCTTTCACAATATCTGTGAAGTTTTCTGCCAGCAAATCTTCAACAATCTTCTCCGTGATTTTCATTTTCTCCCCCTGTTCTAGAACTCTGATCACATGCAGATTTTTGCTTTTGATTGGGTCCCACATTATTCTTAGGTTCTTCATTCTTTTCTCTGATTTTTCCTCAAAGTGTTCAATCTTGCTGATTCTGTCTTCCATTGTTTCAAATTTTCTCCTAAAACCTTCAGTTTAGCTGTCCATTTCAGAAATTTTGTTGTTTATGTTTTGGATTTCTAATTGCTGCTTTTGTATGATTTCTAATTGTTTATTTATTTTAATGTTTTGTTTTTGTGTTATTTTCCTAAATTCTTCTATTGCTTTTTTGTGTTTTCCTTGATTTTGGCTATGTTTTTGTTGGTTTTCCTTGGTCTCTTTCCTAATATCTTGGAGAGCCCTAAATGTTAGTCTTTTGAATTCCATATCAGATAGTCCACTGTCTTTTCTTCTACTAAAAGGTCATCTGATTCTTTATTTTCATCACTTACTGGAGCCATCTTGTCCTGCTCTTTTATATGTTTTGATATTGTATGCTGTCTCCAAGACATTAAGTTATTATTTTCTTTATTTATTGATTGTAAGTTCATTTGTTTCATCCTGCTTCTTTGTTTTGTTTTGATAGGTCAGGGTGGGTAGGTCAGGTGTGCTTTGCTGCTTATTGTCTGTTGGCATGATAGCTCTCACCACCTTGTCTGGGTGAGCAGGGCAGCAGCAGGCAGAGTGAGTTTGCTTTGCTGTACAGTGGTTTAGTGAGGTGGCTGAGGGTGGACTGGGAAGGTGCTGTTTGCCTCCTGATTTTGATCCACTTGTGTAGGTGTGCTCACAGCCCCTCACCAGATAGGCAGGGGTGTTAGACAGAGAGTGGTATGGGCTTGCTTCCCTCTGTTCAGGGAGGGGAGGGGCAGTGTGGGCCCAGTGCAGTGTCGAGCCTGAGCTGGGGATGCTCTAGCTACAGAGGCTTGACATGGGCCAGCGGGAAGGAGGCGTGGTATATGGGGCCACTGCTCTGTCTTGTCAGGAGCTCCATGAAGTTGTCTTCCTGTACTCCCTCTCTGGAGTTGTTGATGGCTGTGCTCCAAAATGGCAACACTGTGCTGTGTTAGTTTGCAGAGGACCTCCACTCCGTATCTGTCCTCCTCCTCTGTTTTCCTTCAGTTTCTTGTTCTATTCAGTGTTTGATGTATTTCTTTATCCCTTCATTTGATACTTAGGGTTCCAGGATTGACGTTTTTGTCTGTTTTACTTAGTTTTTTGGGTCTTTACTGCAGAGGGATAGCATGATGTGTCTGTCTTTGGTGCTATGTTGGCTTTGCCTCCCCACTGTGGTTTCTTGAACAATGAAAGTAGTATTCATTCATTTGTTTAAGTTTGCTAGATGGTAAGAGCATTTATGATAAGACAGAGATTAAAAGGGTCATGATGACTTTTCACTGATATATTTTTCTTCTGAGTAAGAGGGAAATGAAACTCAGAAAGAGAGAAGAATGCTGTGCTACAATGGAAAGAGTGATGGGTTCCATGTCTAACGACTTGCTTTCCAGTGTGACATTTGGGTAAGAGTTAAACTCCATGAACCTCAGTTTCAGTTTTCTTATCAATAAAATATGACTGATTATAAAATCTGCATGATAGTACTGCTGTGAGGAAAAAGAATGATGTACTGTGTGGGAAAATCTTTTAAAATACTGTGTAGTATTGTAATGTCATTTTTATTATTATAGCTCCTAGAAACGAGATGTCACAGAAAATGTTATAACCATGTTGTTAATGTGAGTTTTTAAAAACTTATTTTCTATCAATGTTAAGCCTGTATACGTCTTATTTTGTGCCTTATCTTTACCATGCATTTTCTGTCTTTTTTTCATCTTTTCCTGTTTTCTATGGCAATTATTAAGATTTCTTTATTCCCTCTTTTCCCCTCTACTAGTTCAGCAGCTATATTTTAATAATTACCCTGACTATTTTAATATGTATACTTGATTTAACAAGGTCTGAAGTTAATATCTCTACCCTTCTCCCAATAAACCAAGGCTCTTAGACTTTGACCCCAACTATTCCCTCTTGACACATGTATATTGTTGTTCAGTATTTTACTTTCACCTTGTTTTTATATCCTTAAACTCACCATTTTTATCACTAATTTTTATAGTCAGCATTTGTTGAGATTTATTCTCATGTTTTTCAGGTTTTTTTTTTTTTTTCTTCACCATTTCTCCTTGCTTCTCAGTTTGTCATTTTGGGTAAATATCCTTTTTTCCTGAAAAATATCGTTCTTTTAGTCTTTTAGTGGGAAACTTCTAGTCTTTGAAAATATCTTTAATCCTCACACTTGCATAATAGATTAAGCAAGGATCAAATTGCAGTTATTTTTCTTTTGTTAACTTTAAAAACATTGTTAATCGTGACTTCTAATGCTGTTGCTGTTGAGAAGGCTGTTTGTTGCTGGTCTAATAGCTGTTTCTTTGTAGGTAATCTTTACTTTGTTTCAATTACTATACCTCTATCATTCTGCGGTTTCCTTGTGGATTTATTTTATCTATTTTTATTTTTGATACAGACTTACTGTGATTCCTCAATCTGAAAATTCCTGTATGTCATCAGTTCTAGAAAATTATAAATCATTTACAATTTAAATTTGGCTCTCCTCCATTCTCTCAATTCTTTCCTTTAATGGCAGTATGCTGGACATTCTCATTCACACGTCTCTTAAATCTTGCTTTCACGTTTTCTCTCTTTATCCTTCTGCCCCGCATTGCAGGGAATTTCCTCAGGTGGTGCAGTGGTCAAGAGCTTGGCTGCTAACCAAAAGGTTGGCAGTTCAAATCCACCAGCTGCTCCTGGAAATGGGGCAGTTTTACTCGTCCTATAGGGCTGCTATGATTCAAAATCGACTCAACAGCGATGAGTTTGGTTTTTTTTTTCCCAGTTTATCTTCTGTTGTACAATGCTTCCCTTCAGTAGTGTCAAATCTACTATTTAATTCATCCACTTGTTTATGATTTAAAGGAGTATATTTTTCATTTACAGTTCTATTTTGTTCCTTTTCAAATATGCCTGTTGTGTAGATTTGTTTGTGTGTTATTAATTCCTACTGTAATATCTTTAATCCTTGTAAATGTATTTATTTGTTTCTCTTACGTTTCTATTACCTTAGGTTCTTAGGAGTCTAATTCTACTGTTTGATATATATGCTAATTCTACTGCTTGATATGTCTGCTAATTTACTCAACTAGTTTGTTGTCTGGTGGGTTTTATTATTTCAGATTATAAACTCCTCATCAACGAGGTTTTCTCTCTTAGAATTGTGTACAGCCTATGCGGAGAGTATTTACCTTGAGAAGTTTTGGAATTGCTCCTGCCAGACACCACACGTTATCATTAAACCAAGACCATCAACTTCTCACTTAGGGGTTACCAGACCACACATATATTGTAAATTTGAACCTCAGTCCTACATGAGACAGGCCCATAGTTCAAATTTCATCCCATTTTGAGCCCAGATGGAGATAGATAAGCTCCTTGTGGCCTGAACAAACCCTTTCACTGAGACCATGGTCTCCAGAGGGTCCTAGTTTTATTTGTGTATGTGGTCTAGCTCTCTATAGGAGGTAAAGTTTTACCTTGTGTCCCATGTGGAAGTAAAACCAAAAACCATCAGGAAATGGTTTTACCCTAACCCTCTCCTCAAGGACTTCACATTGGATCACATGCCTACCATTCTCGTATTCAGTTCTTTCTTCACTTTGGAATTCTGGAGATTTTCCTTACTTTTGTGAAATCTGACTATGCTATTTATCCAGTATTTCTAGGTGTTTTGTAGAGAGAAGTTCTTCGTATTGCTGGAAACATACAGCTCAATGCAAGTTAAACGAAGGAGAAACAGTGCAAGTGGTGTACTGTCATTTAATTTCACATTACATTGACAGTTGTATCCAAGAACCGATTTTATGTTCTGCATTATAAAGAAAGACATCTTACAGGTGATTGCAATCAAACAAATCCAGATAGTTATCACATTCAGCCTGGTTCCCATACTTACCTTTCTATATGCAGGCAAAGAGATTACCTTGCTTCAAGAGGTGCCTGCAAACCTGTGTGTCCAAAGCTAGCTGTCTGTGGGTATGCACCGACACCCTAAGGGGCCTAGATCAGTAGGCAGCGTGAGCAGGTGAATAAACCTTAAATGCTAATGGCTAGTGGCCTTATAGAAGTTCCACATTATACGCATGTTGGGGTGATGATAAAGACAGCTGTTGGACAGGGTAGGCTCACAGTTACACAGCTGCGTTGAGCTAAAACAGAAGACCAAGAAGGAATGACACCAGATAATCCACTCCCACTTCACCCGTCAAACCTCGAGAATTCAAGTGGGTGTGTAATTTGGGAAGTCCACAATATGATTGGCAGTTGAGCAGGAAAAAGATTAAAAATATATTTGATAGTCTTATCTCTAACTTTTCACCCTAAAAAGTGAAAACAGTTTTTGGCAAATCAACTCTCTTCTCTCTTCTACCTCTAATACCTTATTTTGAAGCTATTGAATGAGAAATGATCGTTAACCAACTCTTGTTTACTGTGGTTGACTATTGAATCCTATTTTTTACTTTTTTGTTC
>NW_004443956.1:22753464-22773387 GCF_000243295.1 Trichechus manatus latirostris | reverse complement strand
CATTTGATGTTCTAGGGTTTCAGGATTGTTGATTCTCTGTTTGGCTTAGTTTTTCGGATCTTTGTTGTGGAGGGACGGCGTGGTGCTTCTGCCTAGACCGCCATCTTGCCGGAGACCCACTATGTTAGCCTTTTCATTGCTGCTAGAAAGGTCTGGGAAAGTAGAGGAGGTAGACTCCCAGCCTGATGGCTTCATTCTTTGTTACCAAGTGTGGTTGGAGATGAGTTGAAGTGAAATTTGTGAGTCTTGTATGAGCTTTTCAAGTATTAGTGCCATTCCAAGTACCCTACGTTTGTATTATTGCTCATGAGCATACAGCCTGTTGATTTTAGGAAGTTAGAAATCGCAACTTTCCGTTTTTACTGGATCCTTGAAGAATTTGTGTGAATATTTTATGATAATGTATTATAGAATCCAGTATTTCCCATCTGGGTATGGGAGAAAAAAAATTCATGTCAATATTACTATCTGAGGTAACCTTTACTGTACTTGCTGAAATTCTTTATTCTTCCTAAAAACATCTTCAGAAAACTGTAATGAGTACATCATTGGTACAGAACATAAAAGGCTGCTGCTCAGAAAATACCTACTGCTTTGTAATGGGTGAGAAGCTGTCTGTGTGTTGCTAGGCAACCATCTCCTCCTCTTTCCTCTTCCTGAAAGGTTTCCCTGTTATAACCACTGTCGTCATCTTTAGAGTAAAAATTGTCTCCTGTGAGCTTTTTCCATATTAGTTGGGTGATAGTGAAGGTGGTGTTTCTTTGAGAAAATTTGTTCCTATAATTCTTACTTGAAATTGGCCGCTTGAATTTTGTAGGTAGCCATCAAGTTAGGGATGGGTGGGTGGATGTTCATTTCAATAACTGGATCAGTTGTTACACAACCTGTAGAAATAGTTACTATTTCTTTATTTAAAAACTGTTTCTGAAGAGGCAGTTTAAAAAAAAAAAAATGGGACTGCCCTACACACCAAACACTAGTGTAGACTTAATTAATAAGACACCTTGATTTCTTCATCATGTAACTTCTCCTTGTCTGTGTATTATTCCCTAGCTACCCACAGTGCTGGAGGTGACAATGGACATTGTTTTTGGAGATTCTTTTTCTCTCCCAGAATTTGTTAACATGTTATAAGATCTCTTTAGGGTTTGTTCACCCTAGAACCACATTTCCATGAATCATTTTTTTTCTCTTACACCCTTGCATTTCTTATTAACACTTTAGAATCCAAGACTGGTTTTCAATTGAATTTTGTACATTAATGAAGTTTTTAAATAATGCATAGTCTAGAGTAGATGTCATATGTAGAAATGACATGGTTGAGACTGGAATCCATTTGTTATTGTCTCATTTAATGAAGAATATGTATTAATTTGTATGAATGAAAATTTGTTGTAAAACAAATATTTGCACGTGAATCCTTTCATATTGTCCATGTAATTTATAAAAAGTACGTAGAAATGTGGCTTTAGTCAGACGCAGTCAGTTTTCTTTTTCCTGTTAATATTTTTCTGACTCCTATTTGGCACCAAGGCCTCAGAAGACATTAACTTCCCTTATAAAAGTTACCATTGGTTTCTGGGTTAAACTGTCTATAGTCAAACTTTGATTATCTAAACGGAATGCGAGAATTTAATTATTGCTAAGCAGAGGGGTTTAAAATGGATGAGAAAGGAATTAGAGAGTTTAATTCTATTTAAAATGATTGAGATTTATCTCTATATCTTAAATGCAGTTTCTTCTAAGTTTTCCATTTATCTATAAAGATGAATATGTCATTGGTAGAAATAAGACAACTTTTTGTTTGATAAACAGCTACTTTAGGAGTTTTTTATATAAAAGTTTAAATACCATGAATAGATATTTTAAATTTTTTAAAGGCAGAAATCAGTAAAACTATCATAGAATTGAATTAATTAATTTTTCTTTAGTCTACATTAATTGAAGCAGTTGCAGACTGGTATTAAAAATCACCACATTGTCAATTTTTTTTTTTACTGTTTGTAGAGCAAAATCATAAAAAGAAGAGAAACACACAAAAGATCTTTGGTAAAGGCAGGTGGTCTGGATGAATAATTTTCCTTTCATTAACATATTTTCCTTATTAACTGTGTAATTAATTGTACATAGCCAAGGAAAGCTATGGAAATTGCATTTTGAGATGTATCAGAGCTGACTTATGCTTCAGACGTCCATGCAATTTACTATTAATGAAGCCAGAGATGGAAGCCTCAAGTCTGTAATTATTACTTACTATTTGAATGACAAGCAAAGAATTTTATCAGCAGAGTTTTAAATGAAAGGGGATTAACTGCTAATGTTGAAATTGTTAATCTTTCTTATTAAAATAATTTTGAAGAAAATGTTTTAGTGGAAAGAGAGGTTTGAGGAAAGCATTTGCCATTAAAATCACCATTTTCTGATACTTTCTATGAATTTGTCTAAGTTTGACAGCAGGGTGCAAATATTTTTGAAAGCGAATGAATATTTTATAGGATCCGGAGCTGTGTTTGTGAGCCACTGTGAAGCTGGTTGCAGCTCATGCATCTCAGGAATGGATTACACAGTATTCCCAAACATCCCAGCAAGGGTGCAGGAGTCTGTACGATAGTCAGAGAAAAGAGCCAAGACTGAAGGAATTGGAACGTACAAGAATATTCTATAAAAAAAATTAAAATTTGTTTAATATCTTTCAATAATCTGACTTCCTACTCTTTAGAGTGCTCATTTGATTTAAGATGGTAAACAGTAAATATTATTAAAGAAAATTATTTAATGAAGCACTAGTAGCCATTTGTCCAAAAAGACTTTATTGGCAACACTGTGTGGGCTCACATGCAGCTCTAAAGTGAAGTTGACCATCACGTTAGATACATGTTCCTGAAGCACAAATAGCCAGCCTTTGACTATACCGGAGCTCTGATTTCTTTACTAATTACCAGAGACCATAGAGCTATTGTGCTTTCTCAAAATGGGGTTCAGTGGGTGTCTGTGTCCTTCACTGTTCATTCAACAAATATTTATTGATCCCTTGGGATCACTATATCAGGCCCTGGGGATGCAATGATGAGTAAAAGTAGCCAGTTTTGGGAGAGTGCCTAAAAACATCTTCTATAATTTGTTTCTGTATCTTTCTTCCACCAAATTGATGGATTTGTATGGCATTGTCTGGTTATAGTCAAGTGTAGCTATGAGCAGGAGAAGGACAATTTTTATGTTTCTAGAAGTTCAGCAGGATTAACCTGGGAAGGACAGGTCCCCTTAGGACAGGTACATGTGTTGTGGACCATGCTCAGTGTCATGCTGGAGACACTCCCTGCCTGTCAGAACACCCAGCGCCCGTGAGCTCTAGACAGCTCCAAGCTCCTCTCTCACACATGGGCACCCCGGGGGAGTAAGCAGGTAACTCTGAGTGGCTGCGGAGATTCATTTTTTCATTTAAAAGAAAAGAAATCTTGTTTTCTCCAAACCTGGTATCTTAGTTTCAGTCTGGATGTATTTTAATGGACTGGAGCCTCTCAGTCTATCCCAGTTTGGAAATCTTGATAGGATTTTTTATGGCATCTGGGAGCCATTTCACGATAGTAGTAGTGATGTAATGACTGGAACCTAGGTGGTCTGGAAGAGGCCATACAGTGTTTCTGACCCACCAAGGGGTGATTTACTCGCTGTGATGATGACTGGTTATTATCAGTTCCTAACAGAGCTGTGGATTTGTGTTTATAGATGCGCATGTACGCACGTACCTTTGTCTGTACTTCAAGAGTTGCCTTATTTGTGAGTCAGGCTTGCTGGTCTGACAGAGACTGTAGAAATCCCACGGGTATGGCCCCCGGACACCCTTTTAACTCAGTACTGAAGACACTTCTGAGGTTCACCTTTCAGCCAAAGATTAGACAGGTCTATAGGGCCAGCAATAACACACGTGAGGGACATGCTTCATATTTCAGTCATGTATATGAGACTAATGGGCACACCAGCCCAAAAGCAAAGATGAGAAGGCAGGAAGGGACAGGAAAACTGGACGAATGGACACAGGGAACCTGGGGTGGAGAAGGGCAGAGTGTTGACACATCACAGTGTTGGCAACAAATAAACAAAACAAATATTTGCAAAAGAAGTCACCAATTTGTTTATTAACTGTTTAATGGGAAACTGATTTGCTCTGTAAACTTTCACCTAAATCACAATTAAAAAAAGAAAAAAAGAGTTGCCTTATTTGTGAGTAAGTATATCGAAGTATTTCAAGTTGATTTAGTTCTTTGGCTTTACACTGAAAATATGGGTTAAAGCTTTAGGCTATTAATCTTCTATGGTAAAACTTGGGCAAACTTACCTCCAACGAGGTTGCATACGGTGGGTAAGATGTAACTATTTAGTGCTATGAAATAGCTGAATATTTGTCCACATAACAAAAGCATGAGAGTCATTAGAAGTATCAGAATTGTTGATGGATTTTTTTCATATTTTTATCCAGATATTTTACTTTGGGTAAATTAAGGCTATAAGTTTGTTTCTCTTGAATCAAATTGTTAAGCTCTTTCCATGCTGTGGTTGTGTGAGAGATAGAGTTTAAACAATTATAGAATATTTTGCAAACTAGGTTACAGAAACTTTTAAAATATAAGGAAGGACAGGTAGAATAATGAAATGAAGTCAGACATATTAAGTAGACTAAAATCTTCTAATTTGCTCTAGTAGCAAATCCTGGCAGTTCTACCTCCACTGTTGATATCCAAATCTTGTTGTTGTTGCCATTGAGGCTGCTCTGACTCATGGTGACCCCACGTACAACAGAACAAAATGTTTCCCTGTCCTGCGCCATCTTCACAATCATTGGTATGCGGCCACACTGTACTTTGAGTGTTTTCCAACTTAGGGGACTCGTCTTCCAGCACTATATTGGATACAATTCTGTTGTGATCCATAGGCTTTTCATTGGCTAATTTTCAGAAGTAGATTGCCAGGCCTTTCTTCCTAATCTGTCTCAGACTGGAAGCTCTGCTGAAACCTGTCCACCATGGGTAACCCTACTGATATTTGAAATACTGGTGACATCGCTTCCAGCATCATAGCAACACACAGGACACCAGAGTATAATAAACTGACAGACCAATGGTGGACCCAAATCTTGTTGTTATTGTTGTTAGGTGCCATCAGGTCAGTTTCGACTGATAGCGACCTTGTGTACAACAGAACCAAACAATGCCCAGCCCTGCACCATCCTCACAATCGTTGCTTTGTTTCAGCCCATTTGTCTTAGTTATCTAGTGCTGCTGTAACAGAAATACCACAAGTGGATGGCTTTAACAAAGAGAAGTTTATTGTTTCACAGTCCAGTAGACTACAAGTCCAAATTCAGGGCATCAGCTCCAGAGGAAGGCTTTCTCTATTGGCTCTGGAGGAAGATCCTTGTGATGCATCATTCTTCCCTTTGTCTGGGAGATTCTCTGCGCAGAAACCTCAGGTTCAAAGGATGTGCTCTGCTCCCGGCACTGCTTTCTTGGTGGTATGAGGTTCCCATATGTCTCTTCTCACTTCTCTCTTTTATATCTAAAAGAGATTGGCTTAAGACCCTATCCAATCTTGTATACCTCATCAGTATAACTGCTGCTAATCCATCTTATTAGATTATAGAGATTGAATTTACAACACATAAGGAAATCACATCAGATTACAAAATGCTGCACAATTATACAATACCGGGAATCATGACTCAGCCAAGTTGACAGATATTTTTGGGGGACACAACTCAATCCATGACACCATTGTTGCAACCACTGTGTCAGTCCATCTCTTTGAGGGTCTCCCTCTCTTTCACTGACCCTCTATTTTACCAAGCATGATGTCCTTCTCCAGGGACTAGTCCTTCCTGATAACATGTCCAAAATATGTGAGACGTAGTCTCGCCATCCCTGTTTGTAAGGAACATTCTGGCTGTACTTCTTCCATGGCAGATTTGTTCATTCTTCTGGCAGTCCATGGTATACTCAATATTCTTTGCCAGCAGCATGATTCAAAGGCATCAATTCTCCTTTGGTCTTCTTTATTCATTGTCCAGCTTTTGCATGTATATAAGGCGATTGAAAAGACCATGGCTTGGGTCAGGCGCACTCTAGTCCTCAAATTTACATCAGCACTTTAAAAAGGTCTTTTGCAGATTTGCCCACTGCAGTACATCTTTTGATTTCTTGACTGCTGCTTCCATGGGCATTGATTGTGGATACAAGTAAAACAAAATCCTTTACAGCTTCAATATTTTTACTGTTTACCATGATTTTGCTAATTGGTCCAGTTGTGAGGATTTTTGTTTTCTTTATGATGAGGTGTAATACATATTGAAGGCTATGGACTTTGATCTTTATTAGTTAGTGCTTCAAGTCCTCTTCGCTTTCAGCAAGTAAGGTTGTGTCATCTACATATTGAGGATCATTAACGAATCTTCCTCCAATCCTGATGTCACATTCTTCTTCATATGATCCAGCTTCTCTGATTATTTGCTCAGCATACAGATTGAATAACAATGGTGAAAGGATACAACCCCGATGTACACCTTTCCTGATTTTAAACCACACAGTATCCCCTTGTTCTGTTTAAACGACTGCCTCTTGGTCTATGTAGAGGTTCCTGATGAGCACAATTAAGTGTTCTGGAATTCCCATTCTTTTCGATGTTATCCATAATTTGTTATGATCCACACAATCGAATACCTTTGCATAGTCAGTAAAACACAGGTAAAGATCTTTCTGGTATTCTCTGCTTTCAGCCAAGATCCTTCTGACATCAGCAATGATATCCCTTGTTCCATTTCCTCTTCTGAATCTGGCTTCAATTTCTGGTAGCTCACTGTTGATGTACTCCTGCAATCGTTTTTGAATTATCTTCGGCAAAATTTAACTTGAGTGTGATATTAATGATATTGTTTGATAATTTCCACATTCAATTGGATCACCTTTCTTTGGAATGGGCACAAATATGAATCTCTTCAGTCAGTTGACCAGGTAGCTGTCTTCCAGATTTCTTGGCGTAGACAAGTGAGTGCTGCATCCATTTGTTGAAACATCTCAATTGGTATTCTGTCAATTCCTGGAGCCTTGTTTTTCGACAATGCCTTCAGTGCAGCTTGGACTTCTTCCTTCAATACCATTGCCTCTTGATCATATGCTACCTCCTGAACATGGACCAATTCTTTTTGGTACAGTGACTCTGTGTATTCCTTCCATCTTCTTTTGATGCTTCCTGAGTCATTCAATATTTTGCCCATAGAAGCCTTCAATATTGCAACTTCAGGCTTGAATTTTTTCTTCAGTTCTTTCAGCTTGAGAAATGCGAAGTATGTTCTTCCCTTTTAGTTTTCTAACTCCAGTTCTTTGCACATGTCATTAATATACTTTACGTTGTCTTCTCAAGCCGCCCTTTGAAATCTTCTGTTCAGCTCTTTTTCTTCATTATTTTTTCTATTCACTTTAGCTACTCTGCATTCAAGAGCAAATTTCAGAGTCTCTTCTGATGTCCGTTTTGGTCTTTTCTTTCTTTCCTGTCTTTTTAATGACCTTTTTCTTTCTTCATGTATGATGTCCTTCATGTCATTCCACAACTTGCCTGGTCTTTGGTCATTAGTGTTCAATGTGTCAAATTTGTTCTTGAGGTGGTCTCCAGATTCGGGTGGGATATTCTCAAGGTTGTGTTTTTGCTCATGGTTTGTTTTACTTTCTTCAGCTTCAACTTCAATTTGCATATGAGCAATTGATGGTCTGTTCCTCAGTTGGCCCCTGGCCTTATTCTGACTGATGATATTGAGCTTCTCCATCATGTCTTTCCACAGATGTAGTCAATTTGATACATGTGTATTCCATTTGGCAAGGTCCTTGTGTATAGTCACTGTGTTACTGAAAAAAGGTATTTCCAATGACTAGGCCATTGGTCTTGCAAAATTTAATCATGCTATCTCCGGTGTCATTTCTATCACCTGTGTCATTTCTATCACCAAGGCCATATTTTACAACTACTGATTCTTCTTTTTTGTTTCCAACTTTCACATTCCAATCACCAGTAATTATCAATGCATCTTGATTGCATGTCTGACCAATTTCAGACTGCAGAAGTTAGTAAAAATTTCTTCATCTTTGGCATTAGTGGTTGGTGTGTAAATCTGAATAATAGTCATATTGATATGCACTTCCTTGTAGGCATATGAATATCATCCTATCACTGATAGTGTTGTACTTCAGCTTAGATCTTGAAATGTTCTTTTTGACAATAAATTCAATGTCATTTCTCTTCAATTTGTCATTGCCTGCATAGTCGACCATATGATTTTCTGATTCCAAATGTGCAATACCAGTCCATTTCAGCTCACTAATGCCTGGGATTTTGATCTTCAATCATTCCGTTTCATTTTTGACAACTTCCAATTTTCCTAAATTCATACTTTGTACATTCCACGTGCTGACTATTAATGGGTGTTTGCAGCTGTGTTTTCTCATTTTGAGTCGTGCCACATGAGCAAATGAAGATCCCAAAAGCTTTACTCCATCCACATTATGAAGGTCGACTCTACTTTGAGGAGGCAGTTCTTCCCAGGTTGTATTTTGAGTGCCTTCCAATCTGAGGGGCTCATCTGCCAGCAGTATATCAGACAATGTTCTTCTTCTATTCATAAGGTTGCTGCTGACCAGTTTTTTTAGAAGTAAATTGCCGTGTCCTTCTTCCTAGTCTGTCTTGGTTGGGAACCTCCACTGAAACCTGTCCACGATGGGTGAAACTTGCTGGTATTTGAAATACTGGTGGCATAGCTTCCAGCATCACAGCAACACACAAGCCAGCACAGTAAAACAAACAGACAGGCAAGTGTTGGACCCAAATCTTAGCAACTGTGAGCTCTTACCTGGGTAGCTGCAATAGTCCCAACTTGCCTCTTGTTAGAATCAATTCCCACATATTAGCTAGAGCAATCTTTTGAAGGCTTGATCATCACCATGTCCCTCCCTTGCTTAAAATTCTCCAAGAACCTCTCATTGCTCTTAACATAAACTTCAAACTCCTTACCACAGCAACAAGGTCCTGCAGGATCTGACCTTGACCACCTCTCAACCTCATCAGTAGTATCTTCCTCTCTCTCACTGTTTGCCCACTGACCTTCTTTTTGTTTGTGGAACTTGCTGTCATGGATTGAATTATGTCCCCTCAAAAATGTGTGTATCAATTTGGCTGGGCCATGATTCCTGGTATTGTGTGATTTTCCTATGTGTTGTATATCCTCCCTCTATAATGTTAATGAGGGAGGATGGGTGGTAGTTGTGTTAGTAAGGCAGGACTCAGTCTACAAGATTGGATTGTGTCCTGAGGCAATCTCTTGAAATATAAAAGAGGGAAGTGAGCAGAGAGACAGGCGGACCTCATGCCACCAAGAAAGCAGTGCGAGGAGCAGAGTGCGTCCTTTGGACCAGAAGTTCCTGTGCAGAGAAGCTCCCAGACTAAGGGAAGATTGATGACATGGGCCTTCCTCCAGAGCCGACAGAGAAAGCCTTCCCCTGGAGCTGACGCCCTTAATTTGGACTTTTAGCCTACTTTACTGTGAAGAGATAAATTTCTCTTTGTTAAAGCCATCCACTTGTGGTATTTCTGTTGTAGCAGCACTAGATGACTAAGACACTTGCCAAATCCATTCCCACCTCAGGGCTCTTGACCTTGCTGTTCTTCTCTCTGTAACACTTCTACGGTCCTTTGTAATAGGAGCTCCTTCTCACCTTTCAGGAGTGAACTCAAGAACCATCTCTTCAGAAAGGCCTTCCTACACACCCTACCTGGAGTAGCCACCTCCGCCCACCTGCACCCAGTTGCCATCATAGCACTGTGTTTTATGTCTTTTTGCCACTTAACCATATCTGAAATCATCTTTGTAAATTCTATTTATTTGTTTGCATGGGGTCTACCCTCCAGCTAAAGAAACCAGCCTCATGAAGATAGAGGCTCAACCAATTAATTGCTAGAATCTAGAATATTCCTTGGCACAATTTAAAAAGAAAAAAAAAAACAGTTGCCATGGAGTCAACTCTGACTTGTGGCGCCCTCCTGTGTGTCAGAGTAGAGCTGTGCTCCGTAGGTTTTCAGTGACTGACTTTTTGGAATTATATCTCCAGGCTTTTCTTCCAAGGCACCTCTGAGTATACTCAAACCTCCAACTTTTCAATTAGTAGTGCATTAATCATTTGCACGAGACATGAACTCCCCCAGTTCATACTATGTCCTTAATAAAATTAATTGAATGAGTGAATAAAATGAACACACCAACAAGCAAATGAACAGAAATTGGACTGAAATAATCATTACAACTCTTCACCCTCTCTCCCACAATTGGAAGAATAATCAGGTTTCACTCATCATGTCAAGTAACCTCTTTTGCTGTAAGTCTAAATAGTTGTACATTTATGGAAAATATGATATAATTCTCTTAATTACTTTCCTTTGCGTAAAATATACTTCTTTGTATTTTACCTGTGTTCATATAATCTTAATTTTTAAGATGTTAAATAAGATAAGAGATTTGTGAAATTGTTCATTTAAAATTCTTTGAGCTTCTCAGAGAATGACAGCCTGAAAATACAAAGTGATGTTATTGTCCTCATCACTATTATTAAACGGCTTCTTTCTTAGTCTTTCTGCGTCAGACCTTTGTAACCCTTTCCTACGGATATACGCGAATGTTATATCATTCTAACGCATATGCAGCATGAAACAAACTACAGAATGTAGAAAAGAACAAACCTTTGCCCCACTATTTAGTGAGAGTATGTGGTAAGAGCAAAATTACTTTTTTTTTTTAAGTTCGTTAGTTAGAACCTTTCAGGAATGGCATGTGTTCATCATTAATATATTTTTTTCCCATCAGGCTGTTAGCTGTTAGCCTTTATGAAGTTGTGATCCTCATTTTCTATAAATTTTCCTAAGTAAAAATTCCAAACTTATTTGATGAGCACCGTGTTTCTGGTCACTGACAACCTAGAGACTATGGTAATTATTTACTGACTACAGGGAATGCCCTAAAGATTGTTTTATGCATTGTTTAAACCAGTCACTGTTGTCTCCTGGTGACCCCTTGTGTGTCAGAGTAGAGCTGTGTGCCATAGGGTTTTCACTGGTTGATTTTTCGCAAGTAGATCGCCAAGCCTTTCTTTCGAGAAGCCTCTGGTTTGACTCAAACTGCCAACTTTTCGGTTAGAAGCCAAGCTCATTAACCATTTGCGCCAGCCAGGGACTCCTGTTCATTGCTTATGAACTGTCTTTTTTCATTGTGATTTTTTTGCAGTTCTAAATTTTGTCCTAGATTTAGGATACCAAAAGCAAAAATTAGAGTAGAAATCTATTAATTAAAGCTTCCAATTAGTTGAAGTCTATCTAATTGAGATTTAACTAGTTCGCATGTCCTCTTAAATGAACACTTTGCAAAAAGAGTTAACCTTTCTTTTCTCATTGCTCTTCCAAAAGCACCTAAGATAGACCACTTCTCAATTCCTATATTAAAAGCAAGGTATTTGTCCTCTTAAAGACATTTCCCAAAAGTACTTTGGGGAAAAAAAAAGTCAGTTTCCTTAGAGTTCTTCTTTTTTCTTAGTTTTTGCATATATTTTATTATTTTTTTATTATGAAAAGAATTTTAAATAAAATAGACAATTCAGTAGTGTGCATGGCCTCACAACAAGGGCACAGTACACTTACATTTCGCCTTTCATACTTCGTTTCTGTCATTCACTTACTCATTCTCTCCACCTTAACTGGACGTAAGTTGGGACTTCCTCTTGAAGGCTTTCCATTTGGACGTATTTGAACTTTTCTCCCTACTTTAACAATTTAAAATTTCCTATCACTCCACAATCTGCTTGGTTACAGTATAAATAATGAAAGTACATCTCTAAATGGCATTAACGCAGCATTGAAGGCAGTGTTCGGAGGTCGCTGGGCCTGCCAAAGATGCAGCTTGGTCCTCAGAATAGGTTAGCTTGATCAACGAAGCTTTCAAGGAAAAAATTTGAAAACAGTGACATTCATTCACATTTAATGGTGATGCCAGTTCTGGTGCCCACTTCTGAGGCTTTTGCTGGGCAAGTTAATCTCTTTTTACCACTTCCCAGGGATGCGTATTGCTTACTGCAGACACATGTGGAAATGTTTCCTCTTCAAAAACAGTTTTCCATGATACAGTTTTAAAAAATGGAAAGAAAAAGCAGAGCACAGGAGTGTTCTTTTGGTTACTTTTCCTAGCTTCTTTGGGCCCGTTCTTACTTCTTTTAGGTTTCATGCCTGTAACTCAGAGGTTGCATTCCAAAACGTGTGTTTACTTTTCCCGAGGAAACGCCGTGCTGACAGCACAGGAGCATACTTTAAGAATTGGCCTCGTCTGGGATCTGTGTTGGTTGCCTTTTTTTTTCTTCAATAACATGTGAAGAGCCAAAGCAATGGGTGTTTTAGCTCTCCAGTAAAACCAAGAATCCCATTACAGGTCAAAAGTGGCGTACAAGCTGGGTGTGTGTTAAAGAAACAAGGTTCCTCTGGAGGCGCTTTACCCTCTGCGTGCCGAGTTTTAATTTACTTTCTTTAATTAGAGGCATATGATAATTTGAACACAATTGTATGGTTTATGAATCCTGTTTCAAACAAATCCTTCCTAAGCTGAGAAATAGCAAGACTATTCTCTGAATCATTTAACCATATCTGTCCTTTGATTTTGCAGGCACTACATTGAATTTCTAATTTCAAATATTTTAACATGCCTGCTCTGTAATATTAATAAAGGATACGTAAAGTACACCAGATGCATCAATCTATAGATGGCCCAAAGACCTTTTCCAATCAAGCAGCTTGTTCTTTCCTATACTAAAGCAAGACACTTGACCCAATCTCATTTCTCCTTTCATCTTTTCATCTTTTTGCTTGGAATTCAAATTCCAAGTCTTACATTTGGAATTTAAATATTTAACACACATATTTCCCTTTAATATATTAATGAAGACAAGTGACAGTGTTTATCTTTAAAGAAAAAACAAATTCCCCAAATGGCAACAAAAGCAACTTACTCCTTGCTTTCAAAAGCATTAGTCTAATTCCACCTGATTTTAAAACACAAAATCTGTGGTAATCTCATGAGGAAGAAAAATTTAAATGGATTGTATTCTTCACCTTAACGAAAGGTTTGATGGCAACATCAGTAAATTAAAGGGCATTGTGCTGTAATTCGCTTTAATGTAAAGGATGGAATAGAAAATACAGTTTTCCTAATAATAATTGTATCCATTCCTCTAAAAACGAACTTTCTTTAACATATCTCCCCCACAGTGGGCAGAAGTTTCTTTCCGGCAGTGTTATTGTAAGAATAAAGCTTCATTGGTACAGTTTCTGTTTGTCTCATCGCAAAACAATGGGAGTCTCCAAAGATCTATGAAGACATTGCTTTATATTGAAATTAGTGGTTTCAGTGTATCCTGATTGACATGATCCATGTGTGCTTATTTTTAAAGGTTCCACCATCCTTATGAGTTTTAGCATCACCTTCTAGGAGTTATTTTCATTATTCTCTTTAATAACAATAATAAATCCTGTTGTACCGCCCATTATCCCATCTCATCATTTGTTTTGTTTTTAATTGTGGTAAATATATATGGTACAGATCATTTGCCTTATCAACATTCTTCACATGTACAATTCAGTCCGTTAGTTATGTTCATCATGTTGTTCAACCATTACCATTATCCATTTCCAACTTTTCCCGTCACCCTTTACAGAAGCATAGTGTTCCGTAAGCAATGAGTCAGGCTTTCTTCCTCTCTCCCCTGATAGTCACCAGTAAACTTTGTTCTCTATACATTTGTCTATCCTAGATATTTCATGTAAGTGGAATCATACGATATCTCTCCTTTTGTGTCTAATTGATTTCATTCAGCGTAATGTTTTCAAAGTTCATCCATGTCATAGCATGTATCAGGACTTCATTTCTCTTTATGGCTGAATAATATTCCATTGTGTGTATATACCACATTTTGTTTATCCATTTACCTCTTGGTGGACATTTAGATTGTTTGTACCTTTTGGCTATTGTGTGTAGTGCTGTAACAAATTTTGGTGTGCAAGGATCTGTTTGCGTTCTTGCTTTCGATTCTTTTGGGTACGTGCCTTAGTGCTGAAAGATGTTACAATAACCTAGTTTCTATGACATTGAATGGAGCTGAAACTGTGTCCATCCACATCAAAGTTTAACCTGCCTTTCCATCTGCATCTCACTGACCGACAGCTGGGATCTGTAAGAACAAAGATGAGCGGGATTTTTTTGACACACAGGATCCCAGCAACTGCTGATTGGTTTGAAATAATCCTTCTACAAGTTACAAAACTCATTATCACAGCATTAAGAGAAGGGGCATCAACACTACCTACTGGCATCAAAGGTAGACTAAGGACGGCTAGTAACGCCCTAGCTGCCGTTTGCTTTCCTTGTGAACAATCATTATTAAATGCGCCATTTGTACTACAAACTTGGGCTTGTTGCATATGGTGAAGTTTATTTAGTTGTAATACATGAAATAATTTCCTTAGTGATCCTGAAAACTGATCTTTGATGTTGACTTGAGTAAAATTGTGCTCATAAAACATTCTCAGAATGTAATTGAAGAATAGGATCTTGGAGTCCCAAATCAGAAGCATTGAAGAGTATTAGCAATGGTTTCCCACACTGGAAATCATCTTTATTAGCAATTTAGTGTCACATTGTTTCTTAAATATGCATTGCTCAGTAATTTCTTTTCTCAAGATTGGTCATGAAATACCTCCGTCCTAAAAAAGTAATAAACAGAAAAAAGCGAATAGGAATGAAGATGTGTTCTAGAACCATCCCTGATATCATAGTAAAGTGGTATGTTAATTTCAGCTGAAAGATCTATTCACACTTTAGTTTTATACACACAATGAGAAAATTATGAGTTTATTAAAAGTACTAATATTCCTCCTAAATAGGATAACACATTGGAACAACGAACAATGTGCTTAATGATGTTGCTAAAGTTATTTATCTCTTTAATAGTACTAGTGATGGTCTTACTACGCTTATTTATAATAATATGGCATCCGTAGTAATGATGTTACTATAATCATTCCTTTAATTCTGCATTTAAGCTGCAGTCACATTCTGGTGTTTGTGGAGACTTAATGTGTAAGGCTCATTAGGTAAGGCTAAATGTCCCCAGAACTGCAGTGGAATCACAGAATATTAGAACCAGAAGAGAATTTGAGAGATTACCTAACTCCATTTTCTAATGAATAACTGAGGCCTACCGCCATTGTAAGTTACTCTGGTGGTGCTGTGGTTAAGCGCTCGGCTGCTAATCGAATGGTCAGTGGTTCAAAGTCACCAGCCGCTCTGAGGGAGAAAGATGTGGCAGTCTGCTTGCATAAAGATTACAGCCTTGGAAACCCTATGGGGCAGTTCTATGCTGTACTATGGGGTCGCTATGAGTCAGAATTGACAGCAATGGAGTTTGGATTGTCACCGTTATCCGTTCCATTTGTGTATACTTTATAGTTTACAAAGTATATTAACTCAGTCAGCCCTCAAAACCACCTTGAGAAACGTGTACTACTCTGATCTTCATTAACTGTGTGAGTAAATGAAGGGTCAGTGAGATTAGATGGTTTGGCCAGAGGCACATAGCTGAGAAGTAGCTGGGCTGTGGGACCAAAACCTTTGTGTTTATTACCTTTTAAAGTAGACTTTCAAAACCAAGTCATTGCCTTCTCCATTTATTAGAGTTGCCTTCCTATTCAACAGAAGCTCCTTTAGGCATTCATAAAGGTTTTGTGATGATAGATGAAATTGATCTCCCGAGATACAAAGTGTTCTTGTGATTATTAACACAGCTTTATTATGTGTCCAGAGAATCCTGAGTTCTCCATATGAACTAGAAATCACTTTCTTGACCTCGAGGTGTTGACAGTTTGACCAGAAAACAGCTCAGAAAATATTTAGGCAGTACATTTCTGTGGAGTCCCTGGGTGACACAAATGATTAAGTGGTCTAAACAAAAGGTTGGAGGTTTGAGTCCACCCAGAGGCACCACAGAAGAAAGGACTGGTGATCTAGTTCTGAAAAATCAGCCACTGAAAACCCTGTAGGGCATGGTTTTACTCTGAAACACATGGGGTAACTGTGAGTCAGAACTGACTTGGCTACTGGTTTTGTACATTCTCTCACCTTATAAAAGCAAACACGCTTTCTTTATACAAGATCTGGAATTCTATGTGACACGGTTGCATTAAATGTGGAAGCCCCTTGGTTTGTCTGACACCTTGAAATCGTTCCCTGCAAAAGCCATCTGATGGCACAAAGTACATATAACCCAGAATTAATGTCCCTACCCTAACTGGTTTAGTCTTGTGTGCTAGAAAAGGAGATGTGGAGATGGGATTCTAGAAAGATGAAATCAGAATAAAAGAAAGATTAAAAAGGAAAACCTTAGATTGAATTAATATCTCTTTTGAAAATAGGTTTTATGAAAGCTGATGATGTCATTCTTAAAGGGCAAAAAAGCTCAGACAAAATCCAACAACATCTTTCCAGTTGCCATCAAGTCAACTCTGATTCATGGCCACCTCACATCTGTCAGAGTAGAACTGGCTCATTTTTCAGAAGTAGATTACCAGGACTTTCTTTCTGGTCCATTGTGGTCTGGAAGTGCTGCTGAAACCTGTTCAGCATCATAGCAATACGCAAGCCTCCCTGACAGATGGGCGGTGGCTGTGCATGAGTTGCATTGGCTGGGAATCCAACCCAAGTCTCCTGCATAGAAGACGAGAATTCTACCACGGAGCCACCACTGCCGCCATTGCCCATTAATACTAGCAAACTAGTACTTTACTTTGCATATCCCAGAACGTCCTTCTTAGAACATCAGGTCGGAGGCACTTACTGATAGAGCCCAGGGACAAGGAGCTGTGCTAAGTGGTGCATATTGGTATAAGACAGAACCCCTACCCAGCAGGAGCTCAGTCTGCGTAGGAGTCAGGTTATAGAAATGCTCAGCTCCAGTTACACTAGAGATAGCACACATCCAAGTCCCAAAGGAGAAGACGTATTGAGAGCTCAAGAGTTTACAGAATGGGCTGGATCGGACTGAGAAGGCTTCCAAAGAGACAGAGCACTTGGTCTGGGCTGTGAAGGACAGTTAAGACTTAAAGAAGTAGAAGACTGGGGGAGCAGCTTTGCTGCACCCCTGAGTTTCTAAGATCGCCATGAAGTTGGGGTTGTCATGGGAGCATGGGAATGGGACCTCACCTGTTTGGCATGGGTTGTAAGGTGTGTTTAGATAACCCAGAAAGGAAGAAGACAGTGAGGAAATAGATCATGAAACACCCTAAATTGCTTATATTGCTTTGTTGGGCAGTTTTTCCAAGTTTCAGGACATTCAAAGGCATTTTTGGATGCCTGTCACCAATATACAATTTTTATCTGCAATACAAATTGCTTATGGAAATTTCCAGGTTATAAGCCATCATTCCACAAATATTGACTGTGTGCTGACCGCATGTGCTGGATAATGTAACAGCAACGAAGCTGAATGAAACCCAGGCCCTGTCCTTGGAAAAATTAGCCTCATGGGAGGACAGTGGTCAGGAAGCCAACAGTGACAGCACAAAACACAGTGTGATTAATGCCATAGAGATGTATCTTTAGAAACTTTAAGTATTTGATGCAGGGGATGGAGTTGTAGGAAAGAAGATCATGTGGGGGTGGTGGTTGGTACGTCATGAAGCTTTGGCTCTGCTGCTGTGTGTTTTTGGGCAAATTACTTAAATTTTCCATGCCAATGCCTTGGTTTCCCCGTATGTAAGATGGAAGCCTCATCTCAAGATCTTTTAAACTTAAAAAAAAACCTACAATATTGATACTGTCCAGAGCCAAAGGGATGGCAGTCAGCACTGAGAACAGGAGAAGTGCGCTAAGAATGGCAGTGCTTATGAGGCTTACACAGTACCTCTGGGCGTGGGGTTATTACTTTTATTTTCATTCTACTTATCTTCATTTTCGGGGCCCTGGTGGTGCAGTGGTTAAGAACTTGGCTGCTAACCAAAAGGTTGGCAGTTCGAATCCACCAACCACTCCTCGGAAACCCTATGGGGCAGCTCTTCTGTGTCCTCTAGGGTCACTATGAGTCGGAATCGACTTGACGGCATCAGGTTTGGTTTGGTTTTTTGGATCTTCTTTTTCTGTTCAGTTCTACGCGCGTTATTTATGTAATAAAAAAGTTACATTTTTTTTTTTTTAAGAAAAGTTCTCCTACCATCGCCACCACAACCCCGCACACATACACGCATAAAACATAAGTATTTAAATGTGGATTTTTAAAACACCTAAAGCAAAATGCCCATTACGAGGAACAGAACTTGAGTGTTTTTAACTTGTGTGCTATATTTGCCTAGTTATTCCAGAAGATAACTGTGTCTAAGTTGGGTTGCCTATAACTCTTCTAATTCACATTTCTCACATTGTTGAAGAGAAGGGAGCCTGCAGTATTAGATTATTGTGGTACCATTTGTGTATTTACTGTATACAATGTGTTATTTCACCAGCAAGGCCTAGATTCTACACAGAGGATATGGAAAGATACACTCTTGTGTCCCAGATGTAAATTATCTTAACCCACAAACCATGAAAAGAGGAAAGACTATTAAAATGTGTATGGCGGAAATTAAATCAGTTTAATATAATAAACTATATTTTATAAAAATATTAATAGAAAAATACATAACAGATCAAATTGAAACAAGCAGAACAGGACAAGCCCACGCCTGCTGGAACAATGCGTGCTTCGGGAATAAAAAATTTGTCTCAATTTTAATACAATAAAGCCTATCTCTAGATTACTTAATTCTAGTGGAAAAAAAAATAATGTCAATATCTACTTCTTTCCTCCCTCTACCACCCAAACTAAGCTGGTCTTTTCTTTGCTCTTTAGATTCTCAGTTTGTATTTCTTGCAATAAATTTAGAAATGCAAGTGAGCTTGCAGCATGATTTCACTTCCCATAGTTAAGATAAATGTGAAGATTTAAACAGCTGCAGTATACAGGAATTAAGATAACATCCAATGCCGCTTTTGCAGACAGTATTTTAGATTAGATTAAACCTGTCAAGGTTCATCATTTTAGAATCAATCATGTTTTAGTGAAAGAAGCTCACTGGTTCATGATGGATTTTGTGAAAAGCATTTTCCAAAGAGTAGAGCCAAAAATCATTTTGCCAGGAACACCTTTATTTGTATTTATCAGAATGCATATTAACAGATCTTGAGAAAAAAATAACTCTAAAAACATATGAAACTATACACATTAGCCAGAATTAGTCCTACCTTCCAGTGCCCAGCCACACACTGTGTATTTAAGGCTAGATAAGCTAGTAAGTATGAAGGAGTCCTTGGGTGGCACAAATGGTTAAGCACTCTAACCAAAAGGTTGGCAGTATTAACCCACCCAGAGGTGGCTAGGAAGAAAGGCCTGACAATCTACTTCTGAAAAATCAGCCTTTGAAAACCCTACTGAGCACAGTTCTACTCTGATGCACATGGGCTTACCAGGAGTTGGAGTCAACTTGAAGGCAACTGTTTTCTGGTTATTTTCACACAACATAAATATTATATTATGCAAAAACATTTCCCTTATTAGGATAGCTTTGGTGCAAAAATATGTATTTGATATTCTATAATGATTGTCTCAAAAGAAAGCAGTTTATGGGGGACTTCGGGCAAAATGGCGCTCTAGGCAGAAGCACTACGCCGTCCCTCCACAGGAAAGATCCGAAAAACTAAGCCGAACAGAGAAAACAACAATCCTGAAACCCTAAAACATCAAATGAAGAGATAAAGAACTCAGCCAAGCACCAAAT
>NW_004443956.1:22728355-22743866 GCF_000243295.1 Trichechus manatus latirostris | reverse complement strand
CGAGAAGGGAGAGGGTTGACATGTTGTGGGGCTGTTAACCAATGTTATAAAACAATATGTGTACTACTGTTTCATGAGAAACTAGTTGTTCTTAAGCCTTCACCTGAAGTACAATAAAAAAAAGAAAGAAAGCAGTTTGTAATTTATGTTTCCTAGAATGATCTGTTTAAATTTTGACCAATTTCATAACTCAAGAGATTTATATAGGGTGATTCTTCCAGCTATGAAATAATCCCAAGGTCTGTCCGTATAGAGCTGGTGACATTCAGGGACTGGCAAGGGGGAGGGTAAACAGAATTCATTTTTTTTGACTCAGTAAGTTTACAGCAACTGTGATATTTCTGTTACTAATATGAATATGGGTCTGAGATTAAAGGATATGTCATAAAAAAGTCTTAATTCCATGGATATGACAGCTATGACTGCAACTTCTCAGTTTGTGCTCAAATCGATCTGCTGGGTAAGCTGGCATCTCTACCAGGGACTGGAGGATGTGTGAGACTTAGACAGAGTCCTTGCTTCAAGCCCCAGCCGGGAACGGATGGGCCCATAGCGTGTTATTTCTGTGCCCTGCCCCCCGTGAGTTCTCCCCACAAACCTGGGGACCACACATCCCCATATAGAATGTGATTGGCACCTCCTCCACGGCCGGACCACAGAGCTCAGGGCTTCTGTTGGTTCAACACGTACGTATCGAATGCCTGCTAGTAATCAGAACAAAATGCTTAAAATCAAAACCAAATCCATTGCCCTAGAGTGGATTCCAACTCATGACAACCCCCTGTAGTACAGAGTAGAACTGCTCCAAAAGCAGTTGCCAGACCTTTCTTCCTCAGTGCCACTGGGTGAATTTGAACTGCCAACCTTTAGGTTAGTATTCAAGCACAAACCATTTGTGCCACCGGCACTGCCTCCAAAATGTATAGAAGATAGTTAATTAGCATTTGTCGAATGAATAATACACAAAGTCAGCTCAGCTTTAGTATATTCCCTGTCAGACCATCAGTAAGACATGCTGAGGCAGCACAGTTGTGTGACTGGAGTTTCCCTTCCTTGCCTAGTTGCAGGACTCCAGGGCGCTCCTGGAGTTGTGTGAGGTGGCAGGTCCTCTCCCTTCCCTTTCTCTTCCTCTGCCTGCCACATGGAGTAGGTAGGAATGAGCAGGGAGACATCAAGGAGCAATGAGGGGCAGCAGGGGTCCGCAAGTATCAGGTACCTGAGAGTGGTGTCAGTGAGGTGGAGAATGGGGGCTGGTGGAGGAGCTGGGAGTGGAGCCATGAAAAGAGTATAAACACTTGGTTAGAAACTGTAGTTTAAACATTTTGAAATAAGGATCCTATTGTGGGGGGGGGGAGTGTGTGTGTGCCTGTGAGAGAGTGTGTGCCCGAGTGTGTATGAGTGTGTGAGTGTGTGTGAGGTAGTATGTGTGAGACAGCATGTGTTTGACAGAGACAGAGTGTGAGAGTGTGTGTGTGAGTGTGTGCGATAGTATGTGTGTGAGAGACAGAGACCGTGAGAGTTTGTGTGACTGTGTGCGGTGGTACGTGCGAGAGTGTGTGTGTGAGAGACAGAGACTCTGAGTGTGAGAGTGTGTGTGTTTTATTTTGTTGTGTAGACTTGTTTGAAAACCCACAAATGGAAATTTTGGACGAAGAGACCATTATTTCCTTTGGACATAACAATGCAGACGGGCTTGGTCCTTTGAAATCCTTTTCCTTAAAATCAGCGCTGCTTCTCTACTGAACAGATCAATAAGAAAAAAGTAGATTGTGCTGGTAGGCATGGTTGTCTTTGTGGAAGGCAAAATGTTCAAAGGTCTTTGTTTCCTCTTCTACTTCTCCTGTTGATCACCACTGTCGGGCAAGTGCCCAGAAAAATTAAGATAGGAACAGCCAAGGGTCAAAATATTTGGTTCTATTTTTTTTTTCAATGCTACAAGCTGTTTAACATTTTGCACAAATCAGAGCAGTAAGTATCTTAAATGCATCACGCCCAGTCGATTTAGAAAAATGTACTGATTATAAGAAAAAATGACTTCTGTGCGCACAGAAATGAGAATGAGGGAAAGCCCCACCAAGAGATTGGTCTGAACTTCTGGCATTATAATTAAAATATATGGTGACTTGTTTTCATCCGAGTGGTAAACAGGTTCCCAACACCCACCTAATATCTGTGCTGTCACATATATTAAGGCTGGAGGTGCTTTTCCCATTTTCACTGTGCACTTTTTAGCATATATCTGAGGAAATGATACATCTTCATTAAATAATAGGTGCTGTATTTGGAAAGGGTAACAAACCCAGCCTGGCTGTTAGGAAAGCCAAAGATGCTGCTGTGAAGCTCACTGTCTTCCTGTGGGGTGAATGACTGAACCTTCCACACCCATTCTGGAGGGCCACACAAAGGGCCCCATTTCCATTTCTGTCTGACTTTGAGTTAACCAGATGACGTGATTTTGATTAGATGTATAAAATAGTTTTCAAACACTATGTTTTATATTTTTTTCAGTGAAATAGTTTCAAGGAATTACTGCAATGTAGTATCTGCTAGTAAGTAACTAGAGCTTCTCTTATAAAGAAAAAAGGAAAACGAAAGTTTTTTTCATGCAAAACATTATTCACTGAGATGCTTTCCCTGATTGAGGTTTATTAATAGTTTTTTGTTTAGCCCTATTTATTTTTAACCTATCTACAGCTTCTGTTTCCCTCCTATGTAGCATTAACTTGTATTTATTCCTTCTTTGATGTAGAGAGATGTAGAGAGCCATGTTCCCATGCATGTTTGTAAACACAGATGCAGTCTGCAGACTTGTTCGCACACCTCCGTGACTGCTGAAGTCCTGTCCTCTCATCAGACACTGAGAGCATCCTCAGGAGTCGCCGCTCCCCCTCCTTGCTTTCCCTGTGCGCTTCAGCACGGCCACCCTGTGTCTGTGCCTGTTCCCTTCTGTCCTGGGCAAATTTGCTCATCTTCAAAGTGAGGTTCAAGCACTCTCTTCAATAAGTCTCCCAGACTGCTTCCACCCACGTTGATTAGTTTTTTAAATTTATTTATGTTCTTGTTGTTGAGAATATACACAACAAAGCATACACCAATTCAGCAGTTTCTACACATACAATGCAGTGACTCTGATTACATTCTTCGTGTTGTGCAAAACACCCTCCTTTACTGAGCTGTTCCTCCTCCATTAACATAAACTCCTTGGTGGCGCAGTGGTTAACCGCAATGGCTGCTAACGTAAAGATCGGCAGTTCGAATCTATCAGCTGTTCCTTGGAAACCCTGTGGGGCAGTTTTCTGCCCTATAGGGTCGTTTTGAGTCGGAATCTACTCGACGGCAACGGGTTTGGTATTTGGTTTGGTTTGCTGCCCTCTAAGGTTTCTATCTAATCTTTCGAATTGCTGTTGTCAATTTGATCCCATACAGATAGTTCTTAGAAGAGCTTAATGCTCAAGGCAGACCTTTTTTACTAGTTAAGATAAACTATTGTTTGGTTTTAAGAAGTCTTCAGAGGATACATACTAACTCTCTAGTTGGACACGTATTTTCTATACTGGTGATTGGATTGTTAATTATGTGTGCTCTCAGATGTGTGTGTCTCTTCTCCCCAGTCAGTTGATAAACACCTGACGAGTCAACTTCATAATTTAAGTGTTTTTAATGCCAAGCATAGCACCCATAGTTGTTGTTGCTGTTAATCGCCGTTGAGTTGGTTCCAACTCATGGCTACCTAATGCATAACAGAGCGAAATAATGCATGGCCTTGCGTCATCTTCATACTCACCCACAGGAGGCACATTGTAACACTTATATGTTAATGCATTTGTTGTGTTTCGTAAAGTTGGCTAGTTTATGTTCTTCTTAGTAGATCCCGTATGGGAACCAGCTCCCTAGCTCATACACAGAAGTGAAAAGTAGGTTCCACTCTCTCTCAGCCAACTGTATTTCTGATCATGCCCAGGGACCTAATGTTGCCCCAGGTGACAATTCCTGACTTCTGTCTTTTACATTTCAGTCCTACATGGAAGACCACCTGAAGAACAAGAATCGCCTGGAGAAAGAATGGGAGGCGCTTTGTGCCTACCAGGCAGAACCCAACAGCTCCATGGTGGCACAGAGGGAGGACAACATGCAGAAGAACCGCAGCTCGGCCGTGCTAACGTGTATGTATCGCCTCCCATGACGGACCGCCCCTCTGTTTCCATGAGGTTTCCACTGGGTAGGGACGGGAAGGTGATCGATTATAGACAGATGTAGACTGTGCCTTCCTATTTTTCTCCTTATTTTAATGACTGCCATTCTCATAGTCTGGAAGGCCCTTCCCCTACTCTTCCCCCTTACCCTCTTCTTTACCAGCAAACTTGTACTTCTCTTTCAAGACCAGTGTAAACATCACCTCTGTGCAGCCTTCCCCAGCCTAAACAATAAACAATTCGTTTCTTCCTCTGTGATCCAGTGGCACAGTCATGGAAACATGAGTTCGGGAGACATCTAAACCCAAGGGGAATATTTGCTCTAGTGTGTTCTATTAGCTGTGTGATTTGAGACAAGTTTCTTAGCCTCTCTGAGCCGTTTTTTCATCTGTAATTGGAATCATACTCTCTACCTTGAAATATTACTGCTAGGAGGATTTGATGAGGTAACTAGCATACAGCCTAGTACCTTTTCATACAAAATAAGTAATGGTAGCTATTACAGCATTTTTTACCTTACAATTATTTCAGCGAGCATTATGAGTACCTACTGTCTAGCTAGGTATCATTGCCAGAAAGTGGAGATTAAAAAAATAAATGATCTAAAGTGACTTGCCATCCAGTAGAGGAGACAGAGTCTTATGTTATCCTTTGCATGTGATGTAACAAATGTACTTACAACATGTACAGCCCACCAGGACTTAACAGGAGCCAAGTAGCTCCCTGTGGGCAGTCAGGGGTGACTGCCCCGGACATTTTCCCCCATGACCTGGTGCCCCTAACACATTTCATTCAGCTCATATTGATTATACACCTCCAGTGTGCTTAACAGGTTGCACAAAGGGTTCTGGATTTTAATTAACACAGAAACCTACCCCACAAGGAGGAGAGGTATTTTCAGGATCTTTGTGACCAAAGTTCCTGACAGAGACAGACACTTACTAAATGCTGATTTTGTGAGTGATGAATGAATGGGGTGTGTGTGTACAGAATCACTCAGTTACTGTTTTACTGGAACCTTGAGACAAGGTATTCATAAATACTTGGGATAGCATAAAATGTGCTTTATCAGCTTACATTTCTTGAGAGCAAGGGCCGGCAAAATTCCAGTTCAGCATTGCAAAAGCGTGTAAGATCTACGTCCATCGTGGCAATGATTGTCACTTTGTCGCTGTGTCCCTGCTCAGCTCCTTAGAGCTAGTCATGGGCCCTGGTCTAGTGACTTCCAAAAAGGTGGCGCTGGCATCCTGTCCTGACCACCGTCACCTTGAGGCAGCCCCTGTCAGTCAACTCAGGAGAAGCAGCTGTATTTTAAACAGCAGGAATTTGATCAACATTTATAGGTCAAAATTTGTAAAAACTAGAATCTTGTTTTTCTTTAGAGACTAACCTAAGGAATCATCGACCTTTGTAAAATCCAAATCACACTTCTCAGTATAAATTTTTTTCTTACAGTTTAGTCAGTTTTCAGAGTAGGTCCTCCATTTCTATGAGGTATGAAGGGTTTTTTTTGTTTTTGTTTTTCCTAAAGAGTCCTAAAGAAGGAGCCATTATGATTTACAAGTTTTATATTAGGTGAAAAGCAAATCAGCGAATAAACTAACTGCTGTGTTTGTTAAGTATCCGCTATGTGCCGGGGACTACTGAGGGACTTTGGGACACAAGGATGATCAAAGGGTGGTCAGTGTTCTCAAAGAGCAGATTGTTTAGGGGTCATTTAGGTGGAAGTACGTCTTGAATAATTAGCTGATTTTTGGGTAAATTTGCATTCACTAAGTACATATTCCCTGCTTGGTGCAAACAGTTAACACGCTCGGCTGCTAACCGAAAGATTGGATGTTTGAGTCCATCCAGAGTCACCCTGAAAGAACAGCCTGACAATATTTCTGAAAAATCAGCCATTGAAAACCCTGTGGAGCACAGTTCTACTCTGACACAGGGGCGCCAGGAGTCAGAACCAACTCGATGGCAAATGGAAGCACATATTGAATGTCTCCCATGTGCCTGATTGTTTACTTGGATTATTAGGTCTTTCATTAAAAAAAAAAAAAAAAAAAAACCATTGCCGTTGAGTCGATTCCAACTCATAGTGACCCTATAGGACAGAGTAGAACTGCCCTGTAGGGTTTCCAAGTCTGTAATCTTTATGGAAGCTGACTGCCACATCTTTCTCCTGCAGAGCAGCTGGTGGGTTCGAACGGCCAACCTTTCAGTTGGCAGCCAAGTACTTAACTACTGTACCACCAGGGCTTCTTTTACGTCTTTTATAGTAAATGTTAAAGCTGAAAGCCTTTTCCTCTGAGACCATCTCCCTTCCCCCCAGTGATAACCCTAAAACATGACAGAAATGTGGCCACAGTGTTGTGTTCTATGCACTCTGTAGCCCACGGTGGTGGCCACTTGAACTCTGTCTGTACCATGTTAAACCAGCTGATTCAATGCAAGGACCCCAGTAATGGTGAATTTGCCAGTCCTAGGACATGAAGCAGGCGGCCACATCTCTCAGGGTGGTGGTTGGTAGCGCAGCCACCGAGAGCCAGGGCCTTGTGAGGGCTTTGACGTTTCCCTCTGATAAGAGCACTCGGGGCCTGACCATGAGAGCCAGAGGGAAGGCTAACAACAGGAAATAACGTCTTTATTTGCCTCTGACATTGAAAGTTAGAGTCTGTCTCTGTATTCCCTGACTATGTCTGTAATTTGACTGATACCTCCTATCCCAAAAAACCAAACCGTTGCCATCAAGTTGATTCCAACTCTGTGTGACCCCTTGTGGTCAGAGTAGAACTGGGCTCCATAGGGTTTTCAGTGGCTGATTTTTCAAAAGTAGATCACCAGGCCTTTCTTCCGAGACACCTCTGGGAGGACCTGAACCTTTAATCTTTTGGTTAGTAGCCGAGTACATTAACCATTTGTACTACCCAGGGACTCCCTTCCTCTCCGTGACTGCTGTCAAACCCCATTGTCCCAACATTCCACCATTGATTGCAGCAGCCCAGCCCCTGCTTTTGTTTGCATGTATGCCTGGCCTGGGATTCTTAGCCGTAGCAGGTTGTGAAGAAACAACTTTGTTGTTAGAGTTTGAAAAGTCAGTCGAGGAAGGTAGGCAGGGCAAATACTTTGGTTGATACAACCCTTGATAAATGGGTCTACTTTGGACAAACTAGTATCACATACCCCCATCTCTACACCACTGACCTTCTTAACGTTATCACATTTCAGTCTATATTCCTTCTCAAGCAGAAGACTGGGGGAGGTGGGGAATGGCATTGCTTAAACTCACGGTGGTCTTTGCGAACTCCAGCAGGGATAATTACCTCCTCTCTTTCTTAAAGCCCTGCTTCATTCTGTCTGGCCATTATGCTCTTCATGGGCTAGCACTGGCTCTGTAATAAAGCTATAACATGTTGAAGAGTATTGGCCTCCAGGTGGCTCCATATCTCTGAAAGCTTACGTTGATTTACCATAAGCATGTAGACTAATGTGCATAGTAACAAACATTAGTGTGATCGGGACAGCCCTCCTCACCAGTGCCTACACTTTTGGCATGGCGCCATCTCTGTACCATATCCTAGATAACTGTCACCAAGCCTAGCATTTCTCCATTTGACAGGCCCTATAGGTTTACCCCTTACTCACTCTTTTTGTCCCCGCCACCCTGGTCCTCCTTGGGTCTCCTTGATCCTCCCACCTCGGTCTCTGCCCTTAGAACCCATCCTGCAAGCTGCTGCCCAACTTACCTTTGTAAACCCCAAGAGATTGAAATGATTTCCTGGCTTTCAAGATGCTCCCAATCTGAATCCACCAAGTTTATCCAATTGGATTTCCTATGCTCCCAGCATCTCTCTTTCTGTTCGGCCCAG
This sequence comes from Trichechus manatus latirostris, assembly GCF_000243295.1. Taxonomy (NCBI): domain Eukaryota; kingdom Metazoa; phylum Chordata; class Mammalia; order Sirenia; family Trichechidae; genus Trichechus; species Trichechus manatus. The sequence continues at coordinate 22,735,813 of NW_004443956.1, read as the reverse complement.
GAGGTCAGCCTGCACCGTCCCTTACATCTTTGCTGACTTGATTTCTATCTTAAATGTCTTTCCTACTCCCCAGCACTGGAGTGATGCCAGCTTAGTCTGGAAGATGATTTATCTGGCAAGTTGCATAGGAAATCAAAAGTGGTAGGGCTAGCTACTTTGAGGCCCTTTATAACCCAGAGATTCTATCTACATCCTAATTTTCATTCAAAGGAGAAGGGAACTAATATTTATTAATTGATTAACTGGCACTGTGCTAGGTCTAATTATATTATCTCAGAAGTTTAAAAAAATTAATTTGCTTTTTTAAGTTTTTTTTTTGCATTTTTAAAAAGAATGATGCAATATTCTGCTCATCTGCTTTTTAAATTGAGAACAAGGATATGATGTTATTTTGATATACTATCTTAAACAAAAAAATTATTTTTGATTCTGGATTATAATAAAAAGAGAGACAAATAGATACACAGAAACAATAACAGAAATACTTAGAGAGGCAAAACTTAAGAGTATGAAAAGCAAAAGACCCAGATACATAAAGAGAGAAAGAAGGATACATAATGCAGTAGACTCATATTTTGGCTTTTTAAAAGGTCATTGTTACTAATGCATAGACCAGAGTTACCAGGGGCAAGGAGGGGAGGGGAACGAAAGCTGGTGCTGAAGGGGTGCTGAGTTTCTTTTCGAGGTGATGGGAAACTTTTGGAAATGGATAGTGGTGATGGTTGCACAACATGGTGCTTGTAATTAATGTCACCGAATTGTACACTTAACAATGGCAACGGTTTATATATCTCACCGTAATAAGGAAGGAAGAAAAGGAGGAATGAGGGAGGGAGGAAGGATTGATCCCTGGAGAAAGGGGTGAAAAAAGGACATTGTTACTAAGGGGATTTCAGTTAAGGCTCCACAACCCAAGGCAGAGCCATTGGCCTGGCCCCTCCCCAGGCCTGCCTCACAGGCGTGGTCAGATGAAGAGGGCCACAAGTTCCCAGGAGCTGGGTTCCCGCATTAGCTACCTTGTAAATGAAATTATGACAGCCTGCTTACTTCCTGAGCATGTCACGTGCAAGCATCATCCTAGTGCCTCACCTATAGGCCACCCCTCATCCTCACCAGGAGTTACTTCCCGTTTGACAGATGAGGAAGTTGGGATTTCGACCGAGGCCTGACAAACTCCAAGGCTCTTTGTACTGTTTGGGACACTGCCCCTGATAAACTTTTGCAGGTCAGCCTGTGATTGTTTTATGTGAAGAAGTGCACATGTATTACAAACTACCACAGAAATGAATACTCAAAATATTTGTAAGGACTGCAGTGCTTTGTCTAACTATCGTTGTTGTGAGTTGCCATCAAGTGCGCTCCAACTCACGGCAACCTTGTGTACTGCAGTGAGACTTCGCCTGTCCTGCACCATCTCCACGGCCTCATGGAGGGCTTCCCTCATTTTGGCTGACTCTCTGCTTTACCAAACGTGAGGTCCTTTTCTAGCAATTGGTCTTTCCTGATGATGTGTTCGAAGTAAGCAAGCCCTCTAAGCATAGCTTCCCTTAAACAGAAAATAGTTTCTTTCCAAATAAACCTTTGGTTTGAAATTTTTTTTCAAACTCTAAGCAGAATCTTCATAGAGGAATATTCTGCTTTAACTACTTCCGAGTGACAAAAATTATACTGATTTTCTTTTATTTCAATACGTGGATAATTCTCCTGAAACTGGTGACTAAGAAAGAATTTTTTGTTTTCCCCTCTCTCTCATGAAAAGTTTTTGGGCATATATCTCACCTCTACTAGAAAGTTCGTGTGTGGAGATATGATCCCGGCCTGGCTGCCCTGTTATGGGGGGGAGGGGGCCCGGGCCAGCGCACTATCTACCTGTCAACTTTGGAAAAGCTCTCAGTTTGTTGATGTTGAAAAGAAAATATTCCACCAAATTCTGTGTGGGTGTTTTACTTTGCTACATCACAGGCAGAAGTTCTGCCTAAGACTGAAGATTTTTTTTTTTTTTTGAAGGGAAGCAAGGAAGAGTCAAAAATAATTTTTAAGATGCAGACAGAGCTGTTCTCATTAGGCTGTTGCTCCGAGGGCAAAGATCATCTGAAATGTCTGTAAGCTGCAGTAGCACACGCCTCCCAGGGGCTGTTCAGTGCCCTCTAGTGCTAGGAACAGACGGAGGGCTGCTTTCTCAATTATATGCCACACTGACCTTCTACACCATTTAACCACTCAAAGTTCAGAGCTTACGTTCTCTTTACTCTTTTTCTTAAAGCTAGACCAATAGATAGATGTCTTTCTTTGTAAAGCATTGTAGTCTCCACTTCTTATATTTCAGTTTCCAATGTTATTTACAGAATTTTAGAGTTGGAAAGTGTCTCCGAGGTGGGCACCACCAGCTTCCACACTCTGCTGGACACACTCTTGCTTTCCACATCCAGAAGGATCATGGTTCTCCACAAGGGCAGAGGAGAGTGGGTGTGTTTCTTCCTTGTGTGGGCATTATACACACAGACATAGTAAGTTTATGTTCATTGTTTGGTGGACATATCCCAAAGTGGGCTCATACTGAGCTTGCACTCAACTAAAATCCAGGGACTTTTCCATAAGGATGTTATTAAGCCAAGGATCCCCAAACTCCCTACTCATCCTTACACAGTTGTGTTTGTCTATTTTAACATAAGAATTGAACTCTGCGTTCATCTCTAGTAAACTGTGTCTACTATTCCAGTTTGTTAAGAAGATTTTAATTTCTGATTCCACATATCGCCTCCCCCTCTCAGCTCTTTGCCATCTGCACATAGATAAACATATTTTTTGTGTCTTCAAGTCATTGATAAAAACATATTCACAGGATGAATACAGGTACTGCAATACAGAGTCCTCCCTCCATGCTGACGCAGATCCATTAATGAACATTTCAAGTAGTTGCTCAATAAGCTAAGACTTCCCTAATACCTGCTGGGCAGCCCACATGGTTCAGGGCTGTCCAGGAGCCCCTGATAAGGCTGACAGATGTTCACAGGCACCCCCATGTCGGCCACAGCACTAAAGCTTCACCTCAGTGTCTCACTCAAAACCTCAGAACAACCCTGTGAGGGTCCTGTCATTGTTTTCACTTTTCAGTTGAAAGAATTGTCCCCTAAAGAAGACTATGTGATTTGCCTGGGGCTGGAAATTATCTTGGGGTGATTTTTCCTCAAATTTTTTATTGTGGAAGTGTTTAAAACTCTAAAACAAGTTGAAATATTAATCTGATGATCATCTATATACCCATCACCTAGATTCAAAAGCTGCCACCCAAGATTTTGCCATATTTGCACTGTATGTGTGTGTAAGCTTTATTTATGTTTTTGGCTGAACTATTTCAAAGTAAATTTGAGATATCATGACATCTAACTATTTAGCCTGCATTTACCAAACATAAGGGTGTTCTCTTATACAACTATAATCCCATAATTATAGCTATGAAAATTAATATTGATTTCCTAATATCATCTAATATCTAGTTTATATTCCATTGTCCCGAATATTCTTATTATATCTTTTACAACTTTTTTTTGGGGGGGGCAGGATACAATCAAGGTTCATCATTGAGTTTGGCTGTTAAGTCTCTATTCTTTTAACGCGCCCCCCACCTTTGTTTCTGGCATGACTTGTTGCAAACAAAGCCCTTCTTCTCCTAGTGACCTTCTTTCCTTCATAAAGAATCTCAAACTATCCATTTAGAGATCTGTTTGATAATTTTGCCAGGTCCATGGGAAACTCACCTGCCTAGTTTCCAGAATCTCCTATCCCCCTTTTGTAACCAGCGCCTTGCATCTCTCTGGACCTCTGTGATCCTGCAGTGAACTTGACCAACAGAGCTTCTGCAGCCTCACCTGCAACCTGGACGACAGAGGTCACCAGACCTTCACGATGACTGTTTTCTCTCACCATCTGTGAATCTATCTTGGGGTTCAACTGCCAATTAACTATCTTTCTTCATTCTTTCTAGTTTGAAAAAGTATTCTCTTCAATAGAGGCAAACTAGTAAGTGATTAATTTTTCTCTTTGTTATCTATAAGAATTCTTTCATCGGCACTGATAGTGGTTTTATACTTGAGAGGGTCTTTTGGTGTCTCCAAACACAGCTAAAAAGACTCACCTGACACCCTCCATGTATTCTGCACCATCAACCCATTTCTGATGCTTTCTTCTGGAGTTTGTACCCCTCTTTTGTATTTATCCTTGGTTACACGTCCCTCATACATGTTACATATTTTGTACGTGTCCTTTGAAATTTTGAACCACGTCGGTTTCTTCAGATGTCTGTTTCTCCCTTTCTTACGAGGGATTATTTATAATCGTATTATCAGAACTCTGACTTTTACAGTTTTTCATCTCTTCTTTGGCTGTGCTCCTTCTCTGGAGCCAAACTCTCCTCTTGTCATCTATTGAATGCCCAGCACTCTGTTCTTAAGACGATTCTGCCACTTTCCCTCCAAGGTTGTCAGCACTTTAGCGATTGTTTGTGTATTAATTCAGAGGGGCACTAATTTCTTCCTTCAGCTTTCAAAATGTAAAGCTTTTTAGAAAAGTAAATCAGAATTTATCAGCTAGCTGTGCTTCCTATTCCTTTCCCCCACTTTCTGTTCTTATTTTTCTTATTCTTCTTTCTGCCTTTTCTAATTGTTCATTTTGATTTGCCTGGAGAGCATTATACCTTCGAGCAGAATGAGGCCTCAAAGATCTCCAGCTGATTGTGGACTTCCATCAACATACATCTCCCCACTGTGGTGTTCCCCAGTCTGAATCGGGAAAGCATGGCCCACATGGCAGTGTGGCCTGTGACAGGCGATAGAATTCTGGGCTCTTCGAGTCGGCGTGTGCTATTTGTGAGAGGTTTGCTGAGTGTGGTAAGCAGAATGATGGCTCTTAAAGGTGTCACGTCCTAATCCCTGCAATCTATGAAAACGATGCTTTACTTGGCAAAGAACAACAAAGGTAACAGACGGACTTAAGGTTGCTAATCAAATGACCTTAAATTAGGGAGACTATCCTAGATTGTCCATGTGGGCTCAATGTAATCACAATACAGTCATAAAACGTGGAAGCGCGAGACAGAAGAGAAGATCCGAGTGATGCAGTGTGGGAAGAATTCAGCCTCTTGTTGCTGGCTTTGAAGATGGAAGAAGAGGCCATGAGTCAAGGAATGCAGGCGGCCTCTAGAAGCTGGAAGGGGCAAGCAAATGATTCTCCCCTACGGCTTTCAAAGGAGCCAGTCCTGCTGATGCCTTGATTTTAGCCCAATAAGGCCAATTGCAGACTTCTGACTACAGAACTGAGATAATAAATTTGTATATTTTAAGCCACTAAGCTTGTGGTAATTGCAACAGCAGTGAAAGGGCACTGATACAGTGGGATGTGGTGCACGCTGGAAGACGGTGGGAAGGAGGTACTCACTCGGCCACTGGCAGAGCCTGGCAGGCCACTCAGGATCTGCTTCTGAACAGGGCTTTTTTGTTCTCTGCACATGATCATTCCTGCAATAACTACCAGAAACTGATGATAATTTTTTGTTTGTTTCCATGTGAAAAATGGGGCTAAAAGAAGGTCAGCTGCTGGTGCTTGTGATGGAAATGAAGAAAAAGTGAGGCAGTCTATCAAAGTTCCTTCTTACCGCAGAAGATAGCTTAGAAATTGCTTTAGACCTACATTTATAGACTTTTTATGGACCTAAAGTGATAATCTGACTTCTTCAGTTACACTTTTTGCATCTGATGGGAGTAGGAGACATTGTATGCTGAAGTAGTAGTGGAGCGTTTAGGGATGTCCCTTAGAATGTAAAAGGTATACTGCACTCCCTCAGCACTGTGGCTTCTCCCTGTCTCCTTCTGTCATGACCCAAGGACCATCACCATGCTTCCGTCTCAACTTTGTGGCTTTCCACACAGTATCCACCACCTCGGCTTGAGTGCCACACCCCTACCCCATCTTGTGTAATTTTTTCTTTTCAGTAAGATCAACTCTTCCGTTACTGTATTCTAGTCACGAGCCCAAGCCATAAAGGCCCTGTGATACCATAAGACTGTATTTCCATTTTGTATGAAAATGCCTAGGTCACTGTGTTTATAACTCATGCTGTGTGCATTGGTCATAGATACGTATGAAACCAGGAGTATTATTCCTTCCTCTTTTTGCTATAGCTTTATCTCAAGAATTCCTGTGTACCTCTTCTAGCATGGCTGTTGTTAGCTCCTGTTGACTCAGTCCCCCACTCATGGCGACTGCTTGCACAGCAGAACAAAATGCTGTCTGATCCTATGCCATCCCCATGATTGGTTGTGGATCAGACTGTTGTGATTCACAGGGTTTGCATTGGCTGATTTTCAGAAGTAGATTGCCAGGCCATCTTCCTAGTCTGTCTTAGTCTGGAAGCTCCACTGAAACCTGCTAAGCATTATAGCAACATGCAAGCCTCCACTGACGGACGGGTGGTGGCTGCACAGTGGCCAGAATTGAACCCGTGTGGAAGGCGAGATTCTACCATTCAGCCACCACTGCCCTCCTTGTGTCGTTAGTCCTCATCTTTGTCATGTCAGTGATCTGTTCTCATGGTGGATTTGGGCATTTCTCCACGCCGCCCCATCATGGTTTAAATCTCTATTAAGTTAATGACAAGTGTCCTGCCAAATTTTCTTTCTTTGTTTTTCCAGGAGCATCCTAGTTGGCATAAGCCTGAGGGCAGAATAATAATCTCGTTCCTAGACACCATTTCAAAGAGCCAGCCAGCCACATTCCATACCCATGAGTTCCCTGCAAATGTCATGACCTTTAGTTGGAAGATGACACCGTCTCTCCACCCTCCCACCCCTAAAAAGTCTTCAGTTTCCTCAGTCAGCAGAGGATTTTTTTTTTCTGGTGAGAGCATGTGCTCTCAATAAAATTCAAAATGTTATTTAACTTTTTAAATGTGTGTATAAGTGGCCTACCCATGTAAAGTTTAAGTGCCTGGGAGGCAAGTATATTGCTTATCATCACTATATCTTGTATTTCTTTATAGCAGCCTTAGAGCCTAACACAGATCCATGTACAGAGTAGATTCATAATAAATGTGTGTTGATTGATGGTCTCTCAGTAGAGTGATACAGATGGCATGGTTTTGCTTGGTTGCCAGCTATGCTCTTATTATGCAAAATTGTTCTTATGTGCGTGCCACAAAATTCCTGAAAGCAAACATTACCATACTCCTCTCCATTCATCATCTTGCCCTCCACATTTGAAGATGACACTCTTGATGTCACCTCTCTACACTGACGTGACTATAAGATTAATACCCAAATAGTTGCTATTTCCAAACAGCACGTGCCCATCAGTCACCTTAGGGGTTGTTTGCAGTTCCTGGCAGGGCTACCTCTCCTCTCCCAGTCATTCTGCATGCTGCCTTTGCTCAGAAGGCCCCCTCCCAGTCATTCTGCATGCTGCCTT
>NW_004443956.1:22703751-22727435 GCF_000243295.1 Trichechus manatus latirostris | reverse complement strand
CATGCTGTCTTTACTTAGAAGGCCCCCTCCCAGTCATTCTGCCTGCTGTCTTTACTTGGAAGGCCCTCTCCCAGTCATTCTGCATGCTGTCTTTGCTCAGAAGGCCCCCTCCCAGTCATTCTGCATGCTGCCTTTGCTCAGAAGGCATCTTTTGCTTGATGCCTCATGTCTATTTCACGATTTTCTCATAGAATCCCAACTTTTGTAACATGGCACTTTTTAGATCATCTAAGTCAACCCCTTCATTTAAGAGATGATGAAACTAAAATCGACGTCAGGTTAAATAACAGGATAAAGAGCAGACAAGTACGTAGAGAGAAAGCAAAACGAGAACAGGAGTAACCTGACCTCGTATGTCTCCATGACGTTTCAATGGCTTGTGCTTGATTTTGTGAGACCACAGCAACCTGAGAACGTTGGGAGTTGGTTTCTTCCTTCCACTCTGCTCAGGGCACACGTCATGCCTGGAGTGTTCCTTTTCTGTGTAGATACACAATGGTGAGATTCTTGTGCAGTTAATGTTGCCTGGAGGACGGTGATCCTGCTGTTCTCTAGGCCCTTACAACCTACCTGCACAGCCATTCACCTACCGAGCAAGCTGGTAATCCTATTTTGAGATTGCCATTTGAGAGATCTGAAGGAGATTCTGGTGAAACAATTTAAGAAACTAGATACAAGACCAAGCCTCTTGGCCACCAAATTGCAGGCTAGTGTCACTGCTCTGTGACAGCTGCTTTTGGTGTGTTTGGTGCTGACAGGGGTGGATTACCCAGTGAGCAAGGTAAGCACAGGTTTACTTGTGCTTACTTCCTAACCTGTAGTGACATTATTCACTACAGATTAGTAAATAAGCACAAGTAAGCCCGAGTTTACCTTGCTCACTGGGTAATCCACCCCTGTCAGGAATTGTAAATGTGAAAAGAGGCTTTGATTCTGTAGCAAGATGCTATGGGGTTGCGAGAGAGACAGATGCCAGCCATAAGTAGAAGCAGAATCTTTGATGTAGTGAAAAATGTGAAAATGCTCACTAGAGATTATCTGGTAAGCAAGGTAAGGACCATGCTTAACCTTGCCTATTGGATAATCTGCCCTAGGGTGCTGGAGTGTGAAACATGGCCCTCTTAATTTCTTTGACTGCTCATCAGTAGGTAGTGTGCTTCCTGGACAGTGAGCTGTAACAGGTTCCTCATTTTGTATTGCCCGTGACTGTCTTTGGATGTAGGAGGGCTTTCTGAATATGTGATCTCAGCCTATTTCAGTTTGCCCAAATGTAACATTACGTTATGATACAAGGAGGCCCTGAACAGAACTCTTTTACTTTTTCTCTTAAAAGTTTGATGATCTTTATAGTTTGAGCTAAAAGTTTCTGACAGACTTAAAAGGAGAACACTTTTCTGTTTACTGACTCTTCAGAGTCGGCCAAACTACAAAATCTGAGGGCACAGTCCCCAGACTGCCAAGTCTGCCCAAGACTTTTGAACAAGCTGCAAGGAGTTAGCGTCCAACTACAGTTAGAGGAGAAAGTGCACATGACAACTCTCTCACTTCTGACACCAACTGCAATTCAGGGGTTTCCCAAAACCCCCTTCAGTCTCAATGATTTGCCAGAGACTCACAGAACTCACTGAAGCCTATTATACTCATGGTTATGTTTATTAAAGGGAAAGGATATCGAAAATCAGCCAAAGGAAGAGATGCATAGGGCAGAGTCTGGGGTGGCTCCAAACACAAAACATCCTTTACAGGATGCATCATCCTCCCAGGATTAATGTGTGATGATACGCACGGAGCACTGCCAACCTGGGAATGTCCCTCGAGCTTCGGTGTCCACAGATTTTATTGGGCTTCATTAAGTAGATAGGAGCGATCAATCCATTGTCCACATGACTGAACTCCATCTTCAGCCCTACCTCCCAGAAGGTTGGGCTGATCTCATGTGGCCCGAGTGCCCACCATAAGTCACTTCGTTAGCATAAATTATCAGGTGTGGCCCAAGAGGCCCACCCCGAATAACAAGACATTCCTGTCACTCAGGAAATTCCAAGGCTTTAAAGTCTTCCTCCCAGGAGGCTACAACTTCTCTTTGGGCAAGGCCAAATTCCTTACTGCACACTGACTTACTGATGAAGGAACGCTTATAGAAAGAAGTATGAGCTATCTTTTCTTGTAAAGAGGACTGAGCTCTTCAGAGCAAGTAGGTTTTACAGTCACGCTGTTGCTTGTCTTCTAGCTCCCGAACCTGCAAAGAAATGCAAAGTCTATTTAGTTTCTCAGCAGTAATTTACTGCTTTGCCCAAACTATGACAAGTCCAAATAAATAAAGTCATTTCCTTGTGTAATTGGCTAAAATCATTAGAGCAGGGTTCACAGCCGGTATATTGATGACAGTTTCAGGCTATGTGTTTGCAGTATGTGAAACCATCAATGGGCCACATGAAACTGGGGAAGGAGCTTGTAGTCTCTTATACCATTTTCCATCTTCCAACGAGCAAAAGATACCCTGGGTGTAGCCCAGCCACGTGTTGATTTTATCACATGCATCAGTCCCCCATGAAAGACCCAGGTTCTTGAAGTTCCAGGAACAAAGTGCTGGACCATCCCCTGACTCACCCCACATTTCCACTAGCAACATCCTCAAAGTAAAATAAAAATATGGCATCCTGCTGGTTTAATCGATTTCATCTAATTCTTAACAGAGAATTGAGACAGCTGGAGAGCCCCAAGAGAACATTTGGCCATCCGCTTGGATGAGGAGATCCCCTTGTCGAGTACCAGTGTTAACCAGTGACTCTCCAGCCGCCCTGATTCACGTCACAAATCTGCAACATCAGGGAAGCCATCCACTAGTGGTGCGAAGATTACTGACCTATATATATCAGATTGCTTAAACAATGCGAATAGCATAATCGAAAAGCATAAGAAAATACTATCCTTAGGAATACATGTTGCAGGATAATATGGGCAAAGAAAGCCTCCATGTATTTACCTTATATGTGTTCACATGGAGCATGAGAAAGATCTAGAAGATAACAAATTAGTAGCATCAATCAGTTTATGATGAAGTTTTAGTGTCCCCCGAAGCATTGTAGTTTGGCTGTCTTCAGGGGTTCTTTGCCCGAGCAATAATCAAGAAGAAATTCTGGAACTTGTTTCTTTTGTTGGTATTTATGAACATCATCTTATATTTACTGACAACACAATGTACCATGAATAAGTTTTATCAATCCAGATGAATTTTACTCAACAAAGTACGTGCCCATCTGTAATCTTGAACTTGTTCCTAAATTCTTTGCCATATGCCAGGCATTGCGGAAAGTACTATATATATGTGTGTGTGTGTGTGTGTGTGTGTGTGTGTGTGTATACCGTTTATCACATCAAGTTAGATATTTTTATCCTACATTTTGGATGAGAAATCTGACAGCTTAAAATACTGAGTAATTTACCTAAGTATCACCTGGCTAGTAAGTGGCAACTATCAACCTGACGGCAACTGGTTTAATTTTTTGGTTAGTGAGTGGCAGGGAGTCCCTGGGTTGTGCAATGGTTAACACACTCAGCTGCTAACCAAAAGGTTGGAGGTTTGAGTCCACCCACAGGTGCCTCAGAAGAAAGGCCTGGTGATCTACTTCCAAAAACTCAGCCATGGAAAACTCTGTGAAGTTCTTCTTGACACACCTGGGGTCACCAATGGTCAGAGTCGAATCGATGGCAAGTGGTGGTAGTAGTAAGTGGCAGAGACAGGATTTCAACCTGCTCTTACCTGCTGACCATACGGCCGTTGTCAAGTATGTCATTTGGTCCTTCTCGGCGTTAGTTTCTTCAGCTCTAAAGTGGGAAAATAGTACCTCGCCGATCTGTGTCATAGTGTTCAAGGGAGAATGAAGATGATATATGTGAAACCGCTTTTAGAAAATATAGACTATTAGAGAAATGTGAAATATTCTTAAATAAGGCATTAATACATGATAAATGCTTGAGGAGTTCAGAAAAGGGGAAACACAATGTGTTAATTCAACAAGTTTCTTCTTGGTGTTTTTCTCCTTTCCTTCCTGATAAAATGTCTGATTGTATGTTTTACTGGGGAAAAATAACTCAGAAAGTTATAGGGCCAGATACAGAAAGAAAGAAGCCACTTGAATTCCCATGTCTTCCTGGTTTCTAAGTGTGTTCTCAGGCTAAGTTTTTGAAGAGCGCTCCTGCTTCTTAATGGAAATGTAAGCATCTGGGTTATTATAAATCTTGCCTGGAGGTTGAGGTCATTGTGTTATATTTGCTCCCATGAGAAGTGGGTGTGTGTTTCATACTGAGAATAGGAAGGAGCAGTATTCCAGAAATCGAGCGTAAGTGAGAGGGAGAATTCTGTGCTTGTAAACTCTGGTTCTGGCTTCACCCCAACTTGCCTTTTGACCTTGTGTGAATCTCCTAAACCTGCCATGCCAGGCTGCCCTCCCTTTGCATGATGAAGGACAAAGGTGGCCATACTAAACCTGGCCTTTTGTCTTTTAGGATGTTCAGAACTTGATGTCGTCCTGTCATTTCCTCTCATGACATCTCTTAAAAAACAAGATAGGTCCATTGGTCCATTCGATGAACAGGAAGAGTGAATCACAAGAGTGAAGAGATTTGTCCAGCGAAATGAAAGTCATCACAACCCCTCTTACATGATGCTACCCTCCCTCCACTGGACCCTAACAAGCACCACTCTGACCCTTCCAGGATATTCCAGTCATTTCAAATTGAGGCTCAAAATGGTCCAATATTACAAAGTAACCTCACTGTTCATTTTAGAATCAACCTGTTGCTGCAAGATCAAATATAGGAGAGGAAGGTAGAAGAACTATTTCTGACCTAGACTCAAAACGAACCAGTCACTCTTGAGTTGATTCCTACTCAGGGCAACCCCGTGTGTGTTAGAGTAGAATTGTGCTCCATAAAGTTTTCAGTGACTGATTTTTCAGAAGTACATCACCAGGCCTTTCTTCTGAGGGGCCTCTGGTTGGACTCTAACCACCAACCTTTCAGTTAGCAGCTGAGCACATTAACATTTGCACAACCCAAGGACTCAGTCCTACCTTTAAAATGGTGACAAAAGGGGAAACAAATGCAACTAATAAAATACTTCTCAAAAAAGAGAAACTTCAGAAATTCTGTGGAATCCTCATCTAGTTAAAATCAACAGTACAAGCTGAGGCTCAGGGGCACAGGACAGACTGTCCCCATCTACCATTTAGAATACAGTGCTCTGAAGTTGCATTTTTATTTCAGTGAGATTCTTAAACTTGTTGAACATTTTCTTAATTTTTCAATTAGAAGGTCCAGGTGACACTTGTTGACTAAACCCCACGAAAGCACCAGCCGCCTTCTCTTTGCTGCTTACTGCCTGCAGAGTAATGCCCCACAGCCCCTTTGTGACCAGACCAACCAAGCAGCCTGCTTTCTGAAGCCCGGGCTTTCTCCAAGTGCCTGTTGAGCTCACGAGGGGGGACGGTTTGTCTTTGGACGCATTTAGCACGTTCAAAACCTGCAATTCCTGAAGCCAGGAAATCGTAGGCTGTAATTCTTCTTCCCCATCCGCTCGCTCCGCTCTCTGTGCTGGCGACCTGCTCTTTGTAAAGGTTTTTCAGACAATCGGGAGCAGTGCCCAGTTGTCACTATATCACAAGTGTCTAGAGTTGTCTGTGTTGAAAATATTTATAATGAGGCCAGGCTCCTGGGGGCCCCTCTGGAAGCAGCTACAAGTCCTGCTCTTTAATTCCACAGTTCCGTGCAGGTGGGAACAATAGGCCCGGGGCACCCCCTTTAGAAAAGGGTACCTACTTCTGAGTAGAATATTCGTCTCTTGCTTGGATGTGTCCATGTGGCAGCACACTGTGAAATTGAGCCTCTTGAGCTTCCTTTTTTCTGATGGTGTTTCTGTGGGGTTAGGATGTCAGAGTTGACCAATTTTTCTGGTAAATTTTATTTCAATTTCCTGCCACTGCCAATTTTTCAATCTCTTAAAAATAAGTTCATGGGAGCCCAAAGCCATTCAGTCCGTGGGATTTTTGTATCATTATTCATACTGCAGATAAAAGGCTGCTGGAATGATGTGGCCCACAACATTTGGGCACATATAATGTATCTACATATAAATATATCATGTAATATATAAACTCTTCCCTGCCTCTAGATGTTTCTTATTTATCTTGTCCTACTGAAAAAGTTAACATGAATTTTTTTTTAAAGTTTATTTTAAAATACATGTAACAAAACTTTTCCATTTTAATAATTTTAAGTGTATAATTCAGAAACATTAGTTACATTCACCAGGTTGTACAATCAATACCACTGTCCATTTTCAAAAGATTTTTTATCACCCCAAACAGGAACTTAGTACCCCTTAAGCAGTAACTCCCATTTGTCCTTTCCCTTGCCCCTGGTAACCACTAAAAAACTTTTGTTGCTATGGGTTTGTTTATTACAGCTATTTCACATAAGTGGGATCATACAATATTTGTCATCCCATGTCTGACTTATTTCACTCAGCATAATGTTTTCAAGGTTCATCCATACCATAGCATGTATCCAAAATGTATCATTTCTCTTTGTGGCTGAAAATATTAATATTTTAATAAGATTGATGGAATGGTGTCCAACCTAGTCTTAAGTAAATTCCGATACACTGGTCTCCAATAGGTGATGCTTTCCAAGTTCAGTCAGTTACGGGACTCACCAAGTTCCCCAACCCCAGCAAGTGTTGTAAAAAAAAAAAAAAGTGTAAACAAAAGCTATGAGAGAAATGAAAGAAGCACAAACAGAAGCAGAGTGCCCGTGCATTCGCGGCCTCTCCTGAACTGCTTTTCACGATTGGGAGCCATCTCCTTGGGGAGCAGTGCGGTCTGCAGGCAGCTGTCTGTCCACGAGGCACAGGAGGGCGGGACCAGCTCACCCAGCTGAAAACCCTGCTTCTACTGTCCCAGCCTCAGGCTGTCTTTATTTTCTCAGAAGAAAATAAAATACATGGTATCGTGTGTACCACCAAAAAAGACATTCATTGGAGCAAAGGATTAGAGAGCTGAGCATGTGGTATCACTTTCGGTTTTCAGCTGGCACCTTGCAGAGAAGGCATAGGGATAGGGAGGTCTTGGGTGTTTCCCCCCACTGTGAACTTGGCAGGGCTTGACATTGCCCAAGCTGACCCAGCCAACGTCCCTGACTCCCGCTCACTGGCAGGCCCTCGTTGACTTCCCACAGAAGGCCACATTCCTGAAAAACAAAAAGTTCCTGAAAAACAAGGCAAAAACGTATGCCAGAGTAAGCAGGGTGGTGACTCTTTCAGAACTAAAATGAAGAATAATTCATGTATGAAATGCACTGAGCTCTGACAAATCAGAAGTGTCACCAATCCCAGTTGTTGTGTCTGATTTCAACATAAATCAGATTGGTTTGCCTGTCTGAGGTACATTTATATGTGAGTAAGTTTCCACTTGTAAACTTCTCCTCTCGTCCCCTTCCATCTGCTTTCCCTTTTTCTCTTACTCTGCTTTTAAAACAAAATTCCTGTATTCTCAAGTATTTGTATTTATCTCTTTTTAGATTGCTGTTGTTGTTAGCTGCTGTCTAGTGTCCTGACTCATGGCCACCCAGTGTGTGCAGAGTAGACTGTCCTTTACAGGATTTGCAAGGCTGTGACTCTTTGGAAGTAGACTGCCAGGCCTGTCTTCTGTGGTGCCTCGGGGGGGGGGGGTTGAACTGGCAGTCTTTTGGCTAGTAGTGGAGCACTTAGCTGTTCGCCCACCTAAACCAGAAACCAACCCGTTACCACCAAGTTGATTCCGACTCAGAGCAACCCTATAGGACCCTATAGCCCTACCTAGGAATTCCCTTTTTAGATTACAGAACTTTATATTTTGAACATTGGCCCACAGCTTAGTATTCGTATTTGTATTTATTTACAGAATGTTAGCAAATATGTCTATTAATTTGAAGGTAAACATTGTATATAAAGTATCATAGAAGAATGCCGAATCTTACTATTTGAAAATTAAATAAGAACATCTAAATTCTACCATGTGGGAACTTTGAGTTGTCTCCCCCCCACCCGCCCGCCGCCCCCAACACCCTGTTTTTAGACGACTTATGATGTGACGTAAGGGTCATAAACGGAGAACAGAAAGGAAAAAGTACACAACAAAGACAATTCAGCAGAGTTAAGAGGAGAATCCCGAAGAGGAGAGCATTGGAATGGCGTTTTATGGCCTGAGAGGGTATTGGACATTCCTTGTTAAAGCGACGTAACATGCTCTCTAAACAGACCAAGGGCTGTGTGGAAATCTAACTGTTTGTTCGTGGTGTTGCTTGCAGATGATCACTCCAGGATACTGCTGAAATTGGAAAACAGCCACAGCAACTCTGATTACATCAACGCCAGCCCCATCGTAAGTATATAACCTGAGTTAAAAGTCAGCTCTTGGTTTCTTTCTCGGCATGAATGTAGCCACATCACAAGAGAAGTTCTTAAGGGGAAGTCGAGTCTGGGCCATGCTGTAGGTAGTAAGGTGGTAACAGTCTCAAGCAGATACCGGCAGAAGCTGGCTCTCCATCCCTCAGCCTGTCCTCTTGAGGGTTCCTGCCTGGACCTCTCACGCCAGGCAGCAGCTGCTTCGTTAAGTGGGGTGGAAATGGTGTGGTAGGTCTAGGGACAAGTACAATGTTCAGCAACAGCAGCTTGGTAACTTACTGACAGGAACCTGTGACTTTTTGGAAGAATTCTTAATTGGTTGTATTTTCATTTTCTAGAGTTGCTCCTTCCTTTAGTTTTTCAGGGGGATGGGAAAAAGCCCAACCCAAACCTGCTACTTTTCTAAACAATTGAGGACGCTAAGGCAGATTCACAATAATAGGTTAGTTCCCTTCAGGTTTTGCCAGTGGGTGGAAGCCTTTATTTTAAGAAAAAGAGAGTGCTTTGTGACTGTTTCCTTACTCAGGGAACTGATGCTTTAGAGGAGTGCAAGAGATTTGAAATATTTTCTATTTCTGGAAAAATTGGCATAGCAGCTTCTTATAACTCACTTGGTATAAGACACCTGTGGATAGCAGGCGTTCCTGACTTCCAGAGAGTTCCTTACCAGCCCACTCCTGATGTGATCTCGTGCTATCAGCCTGCCTTCTCCTGTGCAGCACTTGAATATTATTCTTCCCCTGTCGAGAGCCTTAGGGGTAGCAGATAAGGCTGAAAAGGGGACAATCAGGCGCTGACTAAAAGCTGAACAAAGAAAAGAGAAATGAAGCGAGTGGCAGAGAGAGGTTAAAAAGTCAGATTTAAGTGATGACTCAAACTGGCTTTTCCAAATTAAGTTAGAATGAGTGTAGGTGTGAAGAGTGAAATGAAACTGTTCAAAGAATTTTTTAGAAAGCATGGTTGACAGCATTGTAACCCAATGTCAGGGAAAAGGTGGAGATTTAATATGTGTTTATGAGGAATCCTGGTTGCAGTGTCTACCTCTTTAAAGTGTGTTTCTCTAATTTGGTCTTCTGAGAAGCATCAAGACATCTCATAACAATTTCAGATTTACTCGATCAAATATTGTCCCTGGGAGATGTAGCGCTGTTCTCATTAACCTGAAAGAGGGAGCTTACTGGTGGTGTTGGTTACTGAGAGACAGTGGGTCATCTCCAGACTCATAACACGCACTCATGTGGTGTATTGACAGTCCTGTTTTCTTCCTTTACTGGTAGGCTTTAGATCAGAACAAGTAGAAACTGTTGACTGTAGACCACTGTATAGTTGTGGATTCTATTTACGTATGTTAGTATATATTGTATATAGCTTATTATTAAGACTTCAGCATACCGTGGATCAAATCATATTTCTGGAAACGTCACAGCCGCATACAGTGAAAGCACAGTGTAACACCCTGGACTTTGGAAAGGTGAGTTAAAAGTGAATAGCTGGTCTGATGCACTTAGTCTGCACCCACCTGAGCCGGTACTTCTGTTTTTTTTGAAAAAACAGTGGAATGAGTCGTGCTTTCGTGTCTTCACTTCCAGCAGAGGCCGACTTTAAAGATTTGTTTCATTTGCTGTTTCACATGTTCCCACTTGGCGCCATTAATTTAGCCTTTTTTTACTACAGTGTGATGTGTTGAGTCTTCTTCTATCAATTCTAAGTCAAAAATCAAACCAAACCTCACTGATTTACTAATCTCTGATTTTAGGTATACACAGGGACGGAGGACCCAGTGAGCAAGGTAAGCATGGGCTTACGTGTGCAAGTACTCACTAATCTGTAGTGAACTATTTCACATGGGTTTCACCACGTCCTTGACGTGATGGAAAACGCGTGAAACTGCTCACGACAGATGAGTTAATACTTGCACATGTAAGCTTGTGCTTACCTTGCTTGCTGGGTCATCCGCCCCGTCAGGGATTGTAAACGTGAAGAGAGGCTTTGATTCTGTAGGAAGATGCTGTGGGATTGGGAGAGAGACAGGTTCCAGCCATACCTAGAAGCAGAATCTTTGATGTGGTGAGAAATGTGAAATTGTTTGCTACAGATGATCTGGTAAGCAGGGTAAGCAGCAGGGTAAGCACCGTGCTTACCTTGCCTGTTGAATAATCTGCCCCTGTGTATGTAACATAATTTCTCATGAAGTTGGGTTTTATAAGGGGCCTGGATTTGGTCCCTAAAAAGTGCGTATTAGTGATGTCAACTTAAAACTGGGGAAAAGAAAAAAAAGCTGCTTTCTTCCCGTTGTGGTCCCTTTTCTCTAAAATGAACCATACGATAAGGTTAGAATAAAGAATAAAGCCATTCTTTTCAAGTCTAAGACAATGAAGTTCAGTGTGTGGCTGTGCTCAATTTTCCCTTGCTTTGTGGACTCCAACTTCCAGGTGTCTGAGCTATTTCAGGCTAAAGCTGAATCTTAGTGGGAATAGCGGGGCTTGGTGCAGAACTGTGTCATCTGCAGAAACTGCCCAGCAACGCTTACACTCTCACACACGCAGGCATTAAAGGGTGTGTGTGATACGAATTCTTGTACTCCATGCCATTCCCAGTTTCTCTTTGATTAGTAGAAATTCAGCATGACCTTCCTAGGCCTCACGGGCCAGGGACTTGAGTCAGAAGGTGATGCTAGGAAAAAGAGGTAATTTGACGGTACCATTTGATATTTTTCCTATATTTCATACCACAATTCTTTTTTTCAAATTTGGGTTGTAAGAACGGCCTAGAAGAAACCTACAGTACCTCTTTCTAAAATAGCTGCAAGGACAACAGCAACCTTGCTAGCAGCAGTTGAGTGGAAAGCTCGCAATTATAGCATGAGAAGACCCTGACTGTGCAGAAGAAAACTATGATAATTACATCTGTCATGTCTGTATAGTCCTCATTAAATTTCAGGGAAATCATCCAGTAGTGAATAATGTGCAATCTTTGCTTTTAAATCAAAGGTCATGAAAGTAAATGGGAATTCTGTTTTCCCGCGTAGGGTATGTGAGCAGAAGCCCAGCAGATACATTTAAAAACTCAGCTTGGCAGTTAGGGAAGACACCACTCGGAGGAATATCATTAACATGACAGTTTGCTCAGGCACAGCATACAAGCCTTGTTGCCAGGAACAGTTCTGGAATTTCTAATGATACTTAAGAATAACCTTCATTCTGCTGTTATTAAGGAAGAAAAAAATTGTTTAAAGTTTTAATCGAAAACGCATTTGACTCATTTAAACGGGGACAAATTTACTCCTCAGAAAAACGTGATAGGTTGGATATCCTGATAATCATAAGAAATTGGCCAAATATGGGAACCAGTTCTTTGATTCTCGGAAAATATTTATACCCAAACATGCATGTGTGTATAATTAGGATTTACATTACTATTTTACTTAAACACATTTCAACACATAAGAATAAAACATGAGAAGAATGCAAGTTGATAGTCTCTCTCCCATTAATTCCTAAAGTTATAATTTCCCCAGAGTTCAAGTATTAAGACTTTGTATCTGGAAAAGTCACTTGTAAACTGAGGCTTGATACTTTCTTGCTTTTAAGAAAAGGTTCTGTGAAATTTGGTTTAAATGTTAGAAAAGGTAGATGTGGGGGTGGGTAGAGAGAACTACAGAAATCAAACGCGTATTCACAGTGTCTAAGATTTTAGAATAAGCAGTGTGTCATGGATTGAATTGTGTCCCCCCAAAATACCTGTCAAGTTGGCTGGGCCATGATTCCCAGTATTGTATGATTGCGTAATCTGATATGATTTCCTTATGTGTTGTAAACTCTATCACTATGATGAGGTTATATGTGATTTCCTTATGTGTTGTAAACTCTATCATTATGATGAGGTTATACCGATGAGGTCTACAAGATTGGATAGTGTCTTAAGCCAATATCTTCTGAGATATAAAAGAGAGAAACGAGTAAAGATGCATGGGAACCTCACACCACCAAGAAAGCAGTGCCGGGAGAAGAGCGAGTTCTTTGGACCCTGAGGTTCCTGCGCTGAGATGCTCCCAGACCAAAGGAAGACTGATGCATCAAAAGGACCTTTCTCCAGAGCCGACAGAGAGAGAAAGCCTTCCCCTGGAGCTGACGCCCTGAATTTGGACTTGTAGCCTACTGGACTGTGAGAGAATAAATTTCTCTTTGTTAAAACCATCCACTTGTGGTATTTCTGTTAGAGCAGCACTAGATGACTAAGACACAGTGTGACTCCCCGTCCTCCCCAGCCCCCCCACAATGGCTGGCCCTGATGGCACCTGAGACCATAGTGTGAGTCAGAGCTCATGGTGGCCGTGGCTTGTTTGGAAGCAGAATCTACCTCATTTCACTATCACCACCACCAGAAAACTCCTCCTTCGGGAGCCGTTCTTGCGCTGTTCAAAGCTTCAGAATATTGGTTCTGTGGTCTTGAAATGCTGAATACTTGTTTATAAAACCAGTTTTATTTGGAATATTGGGGAGACTATTGTTACTTTTTTATGCAGATTAGTGCTTCTAAAGATAAAACCAATCACTCGTGCTTATTGCATAATTGTCTTTGTATAGCTGAAGGCAAATCACTAGATCTTTTAAAATTATTTATAATTACAAATACATAGAAATAAACCTTACTTGTATCCTACTTCATTTGGTGTCTTTATGAGAACCAGTCTACCACATAGATAATAGATTCCACAGAAGCAAATGCTTTTCCTTTTTCTGAAATGAAAAAAAAATCATAGTAAAAGCAAAATTATACTAGCTAATTATACTTGGGTCATGATGCCCTTTAATCTTCATTTTACGTGAAATCACAAAGCAATGAATAACATTTGATTCTCTGTGATACTGACTTCTCTGCCAGGGCAGTGTTACTTCAGAAAACTCTCATTACAGGAGAAAATGTTTAATAATGGCACCACTTTCCCTCTTCAGATGGCCCAGCCCCTAGTGCTCCTAGACTGCGTGTAAACTCTGCGCTTACAGAAGCAGAGTCCTTTGATCTTTGGCAGTTCAGAAGTGAGAACAGAGAGCTCAGCCTACCTGATAGCATGACTTCTAAATTAATAAATTTACAGGTTTTCACTGATATTTCAGTATAACTGACAAAAGCTGAGATATCCACACATACATACGTGTGTATGAGTCTGCACATACAGGTGCCTGGAGAAGGCCAGAGCTAAGAAGGCTCTTAGGGAGCATATGGTCCAGCCCCTTGCTCCCGCTGCTAGCCACCATTTCCCAGACACTGAGACTGAGGCCCCGAGAGAGAGTGACTTTTCCACTGTCACGTAGTTTGTATGTACAAACATAACGTTCATACAAATAAAAAGTATACTATGAGGAAATAATGAGAAAGAAGGTGGGGACGATTAAGCATGAGGGTCAGAGGAGGTCCAAACAGACCTGCAGTCCCACTTGGTTGCTAACTGAAAGGCTGGAGTTTCAGTAGAGATGCCTTGGGAGAAGAAAGGTCTGGACATCTACTTCTGAAAAATCAGCCATTGAAAACCCTATGGAGTACAATTCTACTCTGACACACATGGGGTCACCATGAGTTGGAATCAACTTGATGGCAACTCACTGGTTTAAGGAAGAGAGAAGACACATATTTACCATGTTGTGGTTGTCAGTCAAATGCCTTTATGGGAAAATAGTGTTAGTGGGAACTTGATTTCCTCTAAGTACGCTTCTCCTTCCTTGCAAATCTTAAATTTAATAAAACTTGTGTTCATTTAGTTAAATATTTGCTTTCCTTTTACTCACTTAAAGACTGCATAAAACCATGATCAGACCTCCTGTTCCTTATGTTTGCTACAAGGAGGAAGTGCTTCTGCCCAGAATTATTTTCTGTTCAACAGAATGTGTAGGGAATGAAATAATTGTAACTGTCTTTTGAATTATAGTTCAACTGGTGACGCATCTCACCTCTCTGCCATCCTTGTGATATTTACTGCATTCCAAATAGCAGTTCTGTGACAGCAGCTGAGCAGTGGGGAAGGACTAAGGGGGCGAAGTCCCAAGTTCAGGAGCTGAGTGTGACTATCCGTTGTTTGATCCTCTTCCTCACAACATCGTTGGCTTTCTGCTTCTGCTTTGGGCATTTGTACAAGTGCCAGCTTTAAGCAATTTAAAATACCATAACAATTAAGACCTTTCATAAAAGTTGCCTTATTTATCCTCCTAAAACTCTGTCCAGATTTTTACTTTTAATCATATCTTTCTCATTTTGAAAGCAACTAAATACACTAGTTTGAGCATACTCACAATTTTAAAATGTGTTGCTCTCCAAATTGCTTTTGGCAAAACACACACACATGCCCCACACACACATTTGGAAAGGAGATGGGTTTTAATTTTTATGCATGACTATTTGCAGAGAAGAGGCAAGGGTCTCAGTAAATAGCTGTCACCCCCAACAAGTGCATATTTTAAAAAAATCAAAACTCCTTATTTCTGCTAAACGTTCTCTTACTGAAACATTTTAATTGGGGCTTTCAGTGAGAGTAACATAATTTTACCTGTATTGTGTGTGTTGTGGTGAATTTCAATATGAGGTCCAGTTTTAATTATGAATCACTAAATTAGATGCACAAAAAGCTTTTTTCTTGCTTCTCCCCTCCCCCTCAGCTAGCATCATATTGTTGTTCTGTTAGAATAACTTACATCTGTTCTTTTATGCTCTTTCCCTCTTTTATAGTGTACATAATTATAAGGTGCATTCTTTTATGCTGACAACCGTCATCAAGGAACGTGTTGATAGGCTATGCACAGATTTGCGAGATTACTGTTAAAGACAATATGCTGCACGTTGATGCAGTGTTTTCAGGTGACATGGAAATGTACAGCCGGAGTCCTTCATGTGAGGTTCAGAATTATATGTGGTTGAAACTTTCCCATTTTTCACTGTACTGAGAAATGCATTCTTAATAATATCCTTAAATACAGAGTATTTTAATTTTTTAAGCAGACCCTGATATCAAAAGAATAC
Source organism: Trichechus manatus latirostris (assembly GCF_000243295.1). Lineage (NCBI taxonomy): Eukaryota > Metazoa > Chordata > Mammalia > Sirenia > Trichechidae > Trichechus > Trichechus manatus. The sequence continues at coordinate 22,711,981 of NW_004443956.1, read as the reverse complement.
ATTCTAGCTCTGGACATGAAAAAATAAAGGACTGTGTAAGTCTAACAAATAAGTGCAGTCTTACAGAAAGGGGAGATTCCACGTGTGTTTGCTTCCCACCAGCATGGCTGTCTTCTGGGACTGGTTTCTGTGGTCCTTTTGGGGTAGGAGGGGGAGGAGACATTCTGTAATTTTGGAATTACAGTGATGAAGAAATCTGGGCTGACACCTAGCCTAGTGTCTTCCTGCCGTCTTCAGAATGGTCAAGCTTGGGACTTAGGGGACAGGACTGTACCCAGTGCATCTGTACCCCTCAGCACTGTGCTTTAATCCTGTTAGCTTCTCAAGGCTTTGTTTCTCAGATTCTTTTTCTTCTGCTTTGTCAGTCTTTGAATTAAATGTTATAATTAAGGTCTTTTAAGCCAAACTTCCCGTATTGAGACTAGCAGGATGCATTTGGGCAAATCAGCTTAGCCACACACCACAACTGCATTCCTTTCTGTTTGTTTGTTTTTAGTCCCCCATTTGGCATGGTAGAAACAAAATAGGAAATGAGTGACTTGCAGGCTGGGACACACTGCCCGTGAAGTACTTACCACGCTGCAGGCACTCACAGAGAGGGACCTGCCCAATGACCCAGCCCCAGCAAGCCCACTTGTACGGAAAACACAAACAAGCTCCCCTGGTAGAGGAGTTAACTCTTCCTGGGCAGCAGGATGCCAGTTGTTAATTAATTCTTCAGAACACTGAAGAATTTATCCATGGTATGTGGATGAACGGTGCCCGTCCTCTCAGCTAAGAACTTAAGCTTACCCTCTGCCGGCCCAGCGCCAGTGGTTACTGCAGATGGGCTGGTTATGTACAGCCTGGGGTGGAAATAGAGGTCATTTCTCTGGGAGCCCTGGCTGAATTGCTCTGAAATCATTTGCATACGTGTAGTGTAAACTTTACTTGCGCTGGGGAGCTAGAGAGCCCAGCGGAGCCTGCTCTGCTCCTTCCCTTTATCTCCACCACCCTGCCGGAGGTCTGGATGGCCAAGCAGCCTGGTCTTAAGGTTAGAGAATTGATTTATTGGCATCTAGTTTATGTGGGCTACTGATCTTCATTTCTGTTGATGTTGCTCCTATAACCTCCATTTTCATGTAAGAAAAGCATTTCAGATATGATAGCCCAGGTCCAGGGCATAGAACTACCAGTGCTGTCTTGTCTGATGTGGGAGCATGTTGGCGTCAAGGAAGAGTAATAAAGCAGAAGCAATCTGGAGTCTTTTTCTTTTTTCCTTATTGCTGTAGGTGAGTGAGTTAATATGTCCCTGGGTGGTGCAAACAGTTAATGTGCTCAGCTACTAACTGAAGGGTTGGTGGTTCAAGTGGGCCTCAGAAGAAAGGCCTAGTGATCTACTTCCAAAAAATCAGCCATTGACAACCCTATGGAGCACAGTTCTGCTCTGACACACAGGGGGGTGCCATGAGTCGGGTCAGCTCGGTGTGTTACTGTGGTGGTCAGTGCAGTATATACCTTCAGTTCCTTCTTCACCATTACTTCCTTATACTTGAACTGATTTTTTAACCTAATCTTTGTTACTGTAATCTTTTCTCTTCAGATGGATCATGACCCTAGGAGTCCTGCATATATTGCAACCCAAGGACCACTTCCTGCTACCGTGGCTGACTTCTGGCAGGTGAATTCTATTGATTAATTTATTTTTTCTGAAACTAAGATGTTAATAAGCTGGTCATGAATAATGCCTTGGGTTCTATTAAGCCAACTGAAACTTGTATACAGGTGTTCATCAACTGTTACTTGGCTCCAGAATTTTGTTAGTCCTTTAATTTTTTAAATTTTTTTTAAACTGAAGTATGTTTAGGATATAAAAATTCCTTTTAAAAATTCAATGTTGTAAAGACTCTTACTTTTTTTAGCCACTTCAGTTTTATTTTACAAACTATAAGGAAATGAAATTATTTAAATTGTTATATTTTATTCAAACATACCTCTTATCTACGCTGTTTTATTTTTATGAAGGTAAAAAAGGGTGCTCAAAGTAGAGTTTATCTTCTTTGTACATTCTCTACACCAACAAACCAAACCCACTGCCACTGAATTGCATCATAGCAACCCCATAGGGCTTCCAAGGCTGTAAATCTCTATAGAAGCAGACTACCACATCTTTCTCCAGGAAGCCACTGATGGTTTTGAACTGCCGACCTTTTGGCTTGTAGTCAATGCTTTTACCACTGTGCCACCAGGGCTACATTCTCTATAGTGTATTTTAAAGGCCATGCTGGTCTCTTTTCATTCAACATAGCCCTGGATCACCAAGACTAAGGCTCAGAGATTGAGAACTGATGCTAACATTAGCTAATAAGAACAAACTCTGAAGGGCAAATGGGTTTTCCCTTTTTCCATTTCCCTCCCTTTTCCTTCCTCAGTCAACAACCACATTGCAAAGCCAAATATGAATGTATTTTGGAAAGGGGAACCACAGGGTATCCACATGAGTACACACTTCTTAATTCAGCAGCAATAATAAACACCTTGGAATCGACTCGATGGCAACGGGTTTTTTTGTTTGTTTGTTTGTTTTTAATCTGTTGCTGTGCCAGGTGTCCTCAGAACCTGGCACAGATAGACACTCTTTGCAAGGAGAGTTTAGTTAAGGAGCAAAAAAACCAAACCAAACCCATTGCCATCAAGTCAATTACAACAGAGACGTGAGAAAAGATCTGCCGTTCAATGTAGTAACAACCACGGGGATGAAGTGCCTTTTATACCCAGTAGTACAAGTGATCAAGCTATAACAGCATGCTAATTTATAACTATTGAGCCATTTCAGATTACTAACAGTAATATCATTTTCTAATTTAGTAGTTCGTAAGAGTCAAAAATAGATTTGTTGGCTAAAGCTCCATGCAATCACTTGCATTCCAGGCATTTTCTATTCCTCGTAGCCTCCCATTCCCTGTGCTGACTGTCTCATAAACCACCTTCCAAGTCTTTCCATCTGAAGGAGGGAACATATTCCTTTCCCTGCCCTTGGTAATAGTCTTTGTGAGGTTTTTCTGGAAACATCAGGAAAGGGGCCCAGGATTTACTGAAGGCCTGCTTAGTGCCCTTTGCTGTATAAGCATATTAATACTCGTTGTAACATTAGAGGCAGGTATTGTTCTCCCCATCTTATAGATGAGGCAAGTGAGTATCTGAGAGATTATATAATTTACCTAAACCAGCAAGTTATGGAACCAAGATCTGAAACATAGCTGTATGGTTCCATGCTGTTCCTATTTACATCTGTCTTAACAGTATTGAAAAAATAAAATCAAACTGAATTCTTGTGTTAGGTTGTTCAGACTTGTCATTATGACACAGAACCCTTAAGCTTTGGCACTAGAATGGTTTTGAGAACTACCTGGTCCAACACCCATGGGGTGCTCGAGTTTCCTCCATCCACCAAGAGACCATCCAGCCCAAGTGAGAAGACCTCTAGTCACTGAGAGCTCAGCAACCTTGGGTGCCATGTCATGGTTGGACAACTCTGTCTGTGTTAGGAACCTCTTCCTTACATTATGCAAAACTCTCCCTACAGCATAAAGGCATCAGTCCTCTTCTACCCCTTAGAATTATCATTGAAAATTCACACAATCCAAGACTTGTGTTCAGTCCAGTACTCCTGTTACACCATGCTTGTGTCGGGTTTCTTATTCTTACGCAAAAAGGACAAAGAATATTCTGGATTTTATGGTGGAATAAGGAGTATCATCAGGATTCTAGTATCACTGCAGAACTTTGATTCTACCTTACTGCATTATCCAAAAATGAGCCTATGTATGTGTGGGACTTAGTGCCTCCCATTGTTGTTAGTTGTTGCTGAGTCGATTTCGACTCCTGGCAGCCCCGTGTGTGCAGAGTAGAACTGCCCCATGGGCTTTCAAGGCTGGGACCTTTCAGAAGCAGATCTTCAGGCCTGTCTTCTGAGGCACATCTGGGTGGGTTCAAACCACCAATCTTTCAACAAGTAGTCAAGCACTCAACTATTTGCGCCATCCAGGGACTCCAGTGCCTCCCGTATATGGTTTATTTCATCTTTGCCAGCCTTTAGTCCCTGTCACCCACCCATCAAGAGCATTATTTCATGCATGCAAAGCTTCTCTTGCCAAAAACATCACAGCTTCTGGAGGGCAAGTTTGCACTTAGCAACAACAGCAACGATTGGCTCACCTTCACCGACCTCTTGCTGTGTACCAGGGTCTGTGTCAAAGGCTTTTACTCGTGTTGATGTGTACTCTTCACAACCCCTGAGGCTTAGAGAGGCTGATAATTTGACCGAGTTCACATAGCTAATAAATAGGAAGGCTGAAATATTTTTCTTATTGTTCACTACAGGTAGTTGCAATTGTTGGAATTAATTCATTTTATCAGTATCTATGATCCAGAAATAGGGGCATTGGTGGTTCAGTGGTAGGACTTCACCTTCCATGTAGGAGATCCTGGTTCAGTTCCCAGCCAGTGCACCTCATGTACAGCCACTGTCAGTGGAGGCTTGCATGTTGCTATGATGCTGAACAGCTTTCAGCAGAGCTTCCCGACTAACATGGACTAAGAAGAAAGGCCTGGCTATCTACTTCTGAAAATCAGCCAGTGAAAACACTATGGATCACAACAGTCTCATCTGCAACTGATCATGGAGATGGCCGAGGACCAGGCAGTGTCCATTGTGCACGAGGCTGCTATGAGTTGGAGGCCATCTTGGCAGCTAACAACAATATTTTTTTTTCCTAAATTTTATTTTGTTGGTGTTGTTGAGAATATACACAGCAAAACATACACTAATTCAGCTGTTTCTACATGTACAATTTAGAGACACTGATTACATTCTTCGAGTTGTGCACCCATTTTCACCCTCCGTTTCTGAGTTGTCCCTCCCTTGTTAACATAAAATCACCACCCTTTAAGGTTCCCATCTAATCTTTCGAGTTGCTGTTGTCAGTTTGATCCCATATAGATAGTTCCTGAAAGAGCATAATGCTCAAGGCAGACATTATTTACTAGTTAAGCTAAACTATTGTTCAGTTTTAAGATGACTCCAGGGGATATTTTTGGTTTAAGGTTTAAAGATTACCTCAGGGCAATAGTTTCAGGGGTTCATCCAACCTCCATGACTCCAGAAAGTCTAGAGTCCATTATAATTTGAAATTCTGTTCTACATTTCCCCCCTTTTGATCAGAATTCTTCCATGGAATCTTTGATCAAAATGTTCAGTAACAGTAGCTGGGCACCATCGAGTTCTTCTGGTCTTGTGGCAAAGAAGGCAGTTGTTCGTGGAGACAAAAAGCCCCACATTCCATATCCTCCTCTTCCTGACTCTTCTTCCTCTACAACAACAATAAATTTTAACCAAGGAATTTAACACGTTTCAGAAAATATCAAAGCATCTTCCTTTTAGTAAGTGTCGATCTTACGGTCCTCTGGATCACTGAGGCTCCTTTCTGGGACTTGCTAACAAGTGTTTATTCTCTGTCAATGGTAAGCAAATCCACGTAAAAAGAGTGATTGTGAAGTGGGGCTAATAAGAAAGGCAGCAATATAGAAGATGGCTAAGAAGAAAATAGACCTTTATATGGACAGTTGGCCATTGCAAGAGTCCAGAGAGAGGTCACAGGGCAGGTAGGGCTGAAAAGAAGGGAGGAGTGTGAAAATTAAAGGGAGTTCCAAGGTCTTCAGCAAGAGAAACAGGAAGATAGCGTCATCACTTCTAGAAATGGAGCACTAGAACAGGGATTAAGGTGGCTTTTCCAGTCTACGTAAATATGGGACATTTAGATCCACTCTGGTCCTGGATGGTTTGGCTCTCAGTGGCACTAGCCCCCTTTCCTCTTCAGCACAACTACAGAATTCCACATGTACAAACTACAGCTGCCATCGGCTTAAAAAACCACCAGTTGCCGCCACGGCAATCCCATGTGTTAGGGTATAACTGCACTCCGTAAGATATTCAGTGGCTGATTTTTCGGAAGTAGATCACCAGGCCTTTCTTTCTGATGCACCTCTGGGTGGATTCGAACCTCCAGTCTTTCAGTTAACAGCCAAGTGCATTAACTGTTTGCAGCACCCAGGGAATCCCCATCAGCTTACTCTCCCCAATACTTCTGTTTCCTCCTGCCGTGGCTCAGTCCTGAACACATAGCAGCTCAATGCATGCTCATTGTTGACTACAAACTGGTTCTTTTCTTCAGTAAACCATTCGTTACCGGGTGGTTAGAACTCTTTCTATAAGGACACGTTATGCATTTTAAGAATTAGATTTCCAAAAGTTTGGTTTACATAAAAAAATTCAAAAAATAAATTTTATAAAGGAAGATATACCTCAAATTAATTCCCTGTTTGAGAGTGCCTTATAAACCTTCAGTTAAATATCTAGTCCTTACTATATCTTGGAGGAGCCCTGGTGGCACAGTGGTTAAGCACTTGGCTGCTAACCAAAAGGTTGGCGGTATGAACCCACCAGTCACTTTGCAGAAGAAAGATGTGGCAGTCGGCTTCCCTAAAGATTACAGCCTTGTAATCCCTGGGGCAGTTCTACTCTGTCCTACAGGGTTGCTATGAGTTGGAATCAACTCGACAGCAATGGGTTTAGTTTGATTTTTTGGGTACTACATCTTGGAGACACAGAGCCTATAGCACATCACTGTGCTTACACATGTGAGTGCAAAATATAGCAGTGTAATCAGATTAAAAGGAGCACAAGGACAGTATCAGGGATTGAATTGTGTCCCCCCAGTATATCTGTCAACTTGGCTAGGTCATGATTACCAGCATTGTATGACTGTCTACCATTTTGTCATCTGATATGATTTCCTTATGTGTTGTAAATTCTGTCACCATGATGTAATAAGAAGGATTAGCGGCAGTTATATTGATGAGATCTACAAGATTAGATAGTGGCTTAAGCCAGTCTCTTTTGAGATATAAAAGAGAGAAGGGAGCAGAGACAGGGGGACCTCATACCACCAAGAAAGCAGTGCCGGGAGCAGAGCGCGTCCTTTGGACCTGAGGTTCCTGCACTGAGATGCTCCCAGAGCAGGGGAAGACTGATGACAAGGACCTTCCTCCAGAGCCAACAGAGAGAGAAAGCCTTCCCCTGGAGCCAGCACCCTAAATTCGGACTTCTAGCCTACTGGACTGTGAGAGAATAAATTTCCCTTTGTTAAAGCCATCCACTTGTGGTATTTCTGTTATAGCAGCACCAGATGACTAAAAAAAACAGCTTTTATGGAGAAGTCTCTGCAGGTGTGAGCTAGAGAGTCAAGGATTTATTTTGGGTAGCAAGGGTAAGGGACTGGTTATAGAGTAGTTCAACAAATCCTTGGAATTCTTATCACCATACCCTCATCTTTTCCCCATAGCAGACATCATTAATCAGTCATGGCAATCCTTCTAGCTGGACCCACACTGGCTTGGCCTTATACTCTTCCTCAGTAGCCTGTACTAACTTCTTGTTGTTGTTCATATTGTTAGGTGCTGTCCAGTTGATTTCAACTCATAGCAACCCCATGTGACAGAACAGAACTGCCCCGTAGGGTTTTCTAAGTAGCCAATATCAATTGAAGGGAGTTGGCTATATGCTACCCCATCTTTCAGATTTTTTAGAATGAGTTGGTGGCAAAATTATGTCCTTCTCCCCCAGTGGCAGCTTCTATGAGTTACCAAGCCCTGAGTCTGCCTGAAAAATACATAACACTAGTTTCTAAAACAAAATTTTAGGCAACATGTTCTGCCAAGTTTAGTTGCATAATAAATGTTTATAGGTGGGAAATATAAAACTACGATATCTAAACTCAGCACTGCCCTACCACTGGGACATAGAAGTGTCTTCTTAGCCATAGGAACTGGGACCTCACCATAATAACTGGAACATTCACCATTCCCTAATTTATCTTGGGTGTGACTAAACCTAGATGAAAACTCTTTTTTAAAAAATATTTTCCCATACAAAAATTTAGACATACATTGCTTCGTGACTCTACTCTCCCTATACTGTGCAAGCACACTCCTCCTCTCCACCCCTGATTCCCCATGTCCGTTCAACCAGCTCCTAACCCTCTCTGCCTTCCCATCTCACCTCCAGACAGAAGCTGCCCATTTAGTCTCTTGTATCTACTTGAGCGAAGAGGCACACTCCTCACAAGTATCACTTTATGTCCCACAGTCCAGTCCAATACCTGTCTGAAGAGTTGACCTCAGAAATTGTTTT